>NC_059350.1:21782500-22382500 GCF_019703515.2 Myxocyprinus asiaticus
AACATAACTGAGACTCTTCTAAATAACACAACAAAATATTAAACACTAACAAGAGCATTATATAACACTTAATTTTAACATTTTCTCTCCCTGTCGAGTGCCATGCAAAGCATGCTGGGAAATAGAAATCCCCTGCCCAGTTTCAGTTAAATGTAAATTCCTGTAAATTTAAATAGACAAGTTCATTAAGCTTAAAACAATAAAACAATTCAGGTTACTTAAAAGGTGTCAGTTTCGTGAACTCAAAAGAAAGCGAAAGTTCTAAATACTTATCAAGGTTAATTTATTTGAACTAATTTGTATGATTTAATTTTTCCCTACTCAAAACAATGAATTTTTTTGAGTAGTGTTTACAGTGTTCTGGAATCTAATTACATAATCCAGACTACATGTAATCTGTTACTACCCAGCACTGGTTATTATCTTGCTGGAACCCTGGGTCTGCCACCCTGTGTCCCATAGCAGGCTGTACACCCCTCCTCAGTTTCCCAAACACAGCACGAAACTAAGCTCCAAACTGCTGCTTTAGCCCTGACAGCTTAAGCACATGTTTTCCTCCTCGCCTGAACTCAAGATGGAAGAGAGAGAGGGAGGAAAAGGGCAGAACAAAGAGAAAGCAGAGGAGGGAAAGTGAGTTGAGCTGAGGAGTAGATTTTTTATGTTCAGTTTTAATTATATGCAGCCAGCCTGGTGGGGAGGATACAGCCACTCAACATTCAGAGGGATCCTTAAAACAACACCTGTTCTGGGTGAGAAGGGGTTTTAATGACCTTCTCTACCTCTCTGATCTTTTTGTTCTTTCATCATCCTGGTCTTAACAATGCTTCCCCCCACAGTTCTTCATTTCCAGTTTCATGTGTTGTGTTCACAGTTGAGTTCTGTAAATGGTCACACTTTGGTCACACTTTGGTATGAACTCATCGAATTCCTATGCATATGTCGAATATGTTTGCAAAAGTTAAGCACTGAACTTTTTTTTCTTTCCCTTTTCTATCTTTTTTGAGGAGTATCCATGTAGACAGACAAATTTGTTCAAAAGTCTGCCATCTGGATCAACTAAAGAAAAATAATTTAAAAGAGCTATTCCCCTGACAACAATGCATTAAAAAAATCATTAGATATAATCAGAAACAAACTAAGTCAGCTATAAACCTATCATAAGAACACATAATCGGATAATCTTAATATGGCAAGAATGTGAATTCCCGTGTGAATTTAATGCCATAAGCTCTGCTAAATAAAACTTGCATTGCTCATTCCTCCAGGACTCAGCTTCAAAACTGGGTGTTTTTACATGCTGATCTAGGCACAGTTGAAGATATTTTGGTTGTACACCTAGCCAATCTGTGCCAAAGGGCAGACTTCTGCATAACAATACTCATTAACTGTGAACTGCCATTACACCCATCAGCTCACATGCTGCTGACAGATAACCACTGGCCGAATAAATAATCCTCAAAACATTTTATATTGAATTGGCTTTAAAAATTCACTGCCCATAACTAGCAGCAATGGAATGCTGATTAAGATTAATGTCCAGTGACAGTGTGTGTGTGTGTGTGTGTGTGTGTGTGTGTGTGTGTATGTGTGTGGGTGGATTTAGGTGGTTTATGAGGAAATTGTTTTAGGTTACAAACTGGTAATTACAAGGGTATTATGCTGTAAATGTGGTTTATGAGGACATTTCTAGTGTCCCCATAATTCAAATAGCTTAAAAAATGCAGAACGTTTTTTGTGAAGGTTAGGTTTAGGGGTAGGGTTAGGGTTAGGGGATAGAATCTATAGTTCGTACAATATAAAAATCATTATGACTATGGAGAATCCTCATAAGGATAGCCGCACCAACATTTGTGCTTTGTGAGGAGTCAACTTTTACATTAAATATTAAACCAAATATTAAATATTGAGCCATTAAACTTTACAAATTAAAGTTAGTTGGAACAAAGTACTATATAAGTAAGTTAGTTCAAAGTTTATATAATTAAACTCAGTATTCACCTTTTGGGTGAATCTACAGCTACACAGTAATGTGACTGATTTGTCTGACCCTTTCTTCCAAAGAGACTTACAGTACATTCATTACAGGTGCAGCTCCCTGATTCTACTTGTGGTTAAGTAACTTGCTGAAAACCACTGATAAAACCATCTAGACTATCAGCAAACTAGTAAAAAGCTAAGAATTGTATGCTTTCTAATGCCATTCTTCTCAGCAGGGAACAAAATGGTGAATAATGGATT
Source organism: Myxocyprinus asiaticus (assembly GCF_019703515.2). Classification (NCBI taxonomy): domain Eukaryota; kingdom Metazoa; phylum Chordata; class Actinopteri; order Cypriniformes; family Catostomidae; genus Myxocyprinus; species Myxocyprinus asiaticus. The sequence continues at coordinate 21,784,739 of NC_059350.1, forward strand.
GTGATCACCAAGTTGAAGGATCACCACTTGTGGGGTTTTAACCTACAACCTTTTGTTTACTAGCCCAGATATTTAACAACTATAGGTTTACCACACCAAATTAACTGTAAAGATAAAATGGCCTTTCGAATTATCTGTCATCTCACAGTAATCTGAAATGGTAATCTAAAATGCAATCCAAAATGTGAGCTGTGCTTCATCAAAGTCCTAGTAATAAAGAATATATATTAAACAATTAAAACAAAGCATATTTTCATGTCTTTATTGAAAACATTGATCCAACACACCACCTAGATTTGAAAAAATATGTGAGCTTTTAGATCTGAACTGGTGGCACCTGCTTCAGCAGCAATGACTTTAGCCAAGCGTTTATAAAACTATTGATCAATCCTACACATTGACACAGTGAATTTCATGCCCATTCATCTTTACAAAAATGCTTTAAGTCATTATATTCTTGCATCAAATGCTCACTTCAGTTTAGGTTAAGGTCAAGACTTTAACTTTTCTGTATGAAAACAAAACAAAATAAAAAAATTCTGCTTCAGCTAGTTTCATTCGATTTTAAGCCTACACATTTTCCACCATAATATACTTTTTATATAATTTTAACCCTAATTTTCTCTTAAGATCTACTGTTTTTATGTTTGGAGTCCAAGTGACCCCAATGATGTACATGTAAAAATATAAAATACTAGTTGTAATTTGAAAAATCAACCTCTTATTTTTTCTAACCATTATTTTATGATGTTCCTCTAACTAAATCAAAACCTAATAGACAGATATTATTGAAGCTGTATCCCTCTTGTATCACAAAAATGGCATTTACTTTTAAAACATGTGACTTGCATCCATTCTAGTAATGTTGATCCAGGCAAAAACACATCGTAGAAATATATATTGAAACAAATCAAAGTAAACAACAAGTCAATATGTAGTTTTCCAGTGTATATACAAGTCAGTAAATCAAAGCTTGTGTTTAGGCTTCAGACAATTTTTCTCATACAGAACAGCTAAAGTAACATGTTAAATTTAGTTTATAAACAGATTTCAAAAGATTAAGAAAAGTCATGAAGAATCAACCTGAGACTGATACCTATTTATTTAGGCTAAAATGGCCTTGGTGTATCTCACACCCCAAACAGAGTTTATTTTTTATTTTTATTTTTTTTATGTCAAGGACCCCACTGAACATTGTGTCAGTCTGAGATTACATAAAGAGACAGAAGCAATTGAGACAGCCTAAATAGATAGAAGAACTGTGGTGAATTCTCCAAGAAGCTTGGAACTATCTGCCAACAACCAAGAAAAACTGTGTCCAGGTGTACCTAGGAGAATTGTTGCTGTTTTAAAGGCAAAGGTGGTCACACCGAATATTGATTTAGCTTTTTTTATGTTTACTGGACTTTGTATGACAAAGTGAAAAATGTCATTATTTTTGAAGACATCCTCACTATGCATCATTTTTCACAAGTGCCTAAAACTTTTGCACAGTACTGTATATATATATATATATATATATATATATATATATATATATATATACACACACACACACACACACACACACACACACACACACCAATCAGCCACAACATTAAAACCACCTGCCTAATATTGTGTAGGCCCCCTTCGTGCCGCCAAACAGCTCCAACTCACATCTCAGAATAGAATTCTGAGATGCTTTTCTTATCACCACAATTGTACAGAGCAGTTATCTGAGTTACCGTAGACTTTGTCAATTCGAACCAGTCTGGCCATTCCTTGTTGACCTCTCTCCTCAACAAGGCATTTCTGTCACAGAACTGCTGCTCACTGGATGTTTTTTGTTTTTGGCACTGTAACAATTAAGAAGGTAAAGGAGGAAGCTAGGACTGGCTTGACAAACACATAGGCATTTAATGACACCTTTCAGCGTACAAAGAAACAAAAAAACGCACTGCTTTTCAGCCAGCTGCGTCAAATCATAAAAACACTTAAACATGCGGACAAGCTTCGTACATCTCTCTCCCATCTGCCGCTGTCTCTTCTCCTTAAATACTCCTGCCTCCCCTCGCTGGAACGCGAGGCAGGTGTGACGCGCAGGTGGAAGTCATTCGCCCCTTATCTTCCCGGCCTCGCTCTGCCCAGACACCACTCGGCTCCGCCCTGCTCACTACATACCCCCATCGCCGAACTCAGGTTGGGGAATTTTTCTGACCTGTGACCTATTCCAACCCCCCCCCCCCCCCATTTCTAGGGAGGGAACATCAACGGGTCACACTGACCTGTGCGTGCCTGGGAGGGGGAACAGGGAGAAAGAGAGGAGAAAGGGGTGGGGGGGGGTGGGGGGCAGGAATAACAAAAGGGAGAGATAAAGCAGAGAGGGGAGAGAGAGGAGAGAGAGATGGGCTTGTCAGCCCCGGACACACCGTCGACTGGCCCTCAGCTTGCTGTCATCTTCTGTCTGCGATGCCGGGAGATGGCACTGGACCCCTCAGCCGTCCCTTCCGGTTGCTGGTTGATGCAGTGCTCCAGCACCACCGGATTGAGCACTCCCTTGGCGTCTGTTGTGCATGAAAATAACAGGAGATCAGTAGTTACAGAAATACTCAAACCGGCCCGTCTGGCACCAACAATTATGCCACAGTTCAAATCACTGAGATCACATTTTTTCCCCAGTCTGATGGTTGATGTGAACATTAACTGAAGCTCCTGACCCATATCTACATGATTTTATGCACTGCACTGCTGCCACACAATTGGCTGATTAGATAATTGCATGGAGGATTGTTGGTGCCAGACGGAAATGCCTTGTTGATGAGAGAGGTCGACAGAGAATGGCCAGACTGGTTCGAACTGACAAAGTCTACGGTAACTCAGATAACCGCTCTGTACAATTGTGGTGAGAAGAATAGCATCTCAGAATGCTATTCTGAGATGTGGGTTGGCGCTGTTTTGGCGGCACGTGGGGGGCCTACACAATATTAGGCAGGTGGTTTTAATGTTGTGTTTGATCGGTGTATATATATTATGATCTGTAAAATATTATCTTTAAATGTATTAACTTTTTCATTTAGAATTACATTTACAGTGTATATATTTTTCGTATCATCTTATTCTCAGATGTACAAATATGAAAAGAAATATTTTCAATTAAATTAAAATTTATTTGTAAAAGGCTTTATTTTTTGACAATAAATATTTTTCCAAAGCATTTACGGAGAATATGGCCTTACAGCCCCTCATAAGTAAGCTAAAGGTGATCGCTAAAAGTTCCAGAAATATATTATATCTATCCTTCCCGAGACCCGAGTGTGCATTTTCCATTTCCATTTTTGATTTGTAACTTGTACTACCTAATAAACATGAAAAAAAAAAAAAAAAAAATCTAGAGCAAATAGTTTTCCTAAAATAGTTAAATAAAATAGTTTATTTTGTTTCCAGGAGTGTTGGTTATTCATATTTTTGAGATGTTACAGACATCACAGCTGATTCTCTCTAAAGCTGCTTTGGAACAATGTGTATTGGGAAAAGCACAAATAAAAACCTAAACAAATAAAAATAATTTGACTTGATTTGACTTTTATGTTATAATGTTTTTGGCAACTTTGCAACAAAATCTCAATGTTCTCTCTTTCCACTGTCAAACAAACAAGCGATAGCCAGTGCTGAAGCATTTTGCCAATCAGAAATTGTCATAATTAATTCTGATACAAGTAAAAGCCAGCATCATCCAATCACTGCCAACCATGTTACAATAAAATTATGCATGCTAAATTCTGAATCTAAGTATTTATTACCATTTTCCCATGTTCCATGCCAGCCATGAATGGTTCAGACATCATCTGCAGCCTGAAACGGATTATTTGAGTGGAAGTTTGCTATAGGATGCTCCCTTGCTCCCTATTTAGTATCCTCCAGTGTGCTGTCTGTCTGCACTGGCCACAGAATAGTTTAAAATGCACCTCATTTTCATCCTAACTCCATATAAAGCCTCTGAAAAAAAAAAAAAAAATTCTTAATGTGAAAATGCACAGTAAATCTAGGATTTCTAATGAAACATTGTGCTGTTGTACACATCAGTGTACATTGTGTTTAGCAGCGAGGCGTTTCGCGATAAATCACTCAAATTTAAAAAATGGCATATCGGTTGATAATAAAATAGAGACTCTAATCTTTTGACTCAAATAGGTTTCAGTGTAAAAAGGTAATTAGGTTTCTTACCAGATGTAGTTTTGCTGGCGTTTCTCCCAAAGACAAACACCGCTGTGATCGGCGCCATGTTGTTTTGTCACGTAACTCGACGTCGAAAGTTTAACCGTTTACTGACAGCCCAGAGTGTCCTGAACTGAGATCAGTTGGTTTAAATTAAATTATGCATGGCGTATATTGAAGCCAAATAAAAAGTGCATGCATGTGGACGCAGGGTCACACAAGGATACAGTGTATATATTTATGCACTGTATATATATGCAGATTTGTCTCAAAACTATATACAGAATTGTTTTTAGTTCTTATAGTGATTAATTTTATGATATAGAAAGCAGAATAAAATAGTAATAAAAATAGTAAAATTTTAAAACATTTGTATTTTTTATTTTTTTACATTTATTTCTTTGGAATTTCATGTGGACCACCAGCACCCCTTTACGGCCCCCTGGATGTCCTCAGATCCCTGTGTTAAGGTGTTCACAAGCGTTCTGTCACCACTCTAGCACTGATTAAACTGGACATTATCAAAGCTTAACAGAGACTAAAACTGTGTTGCGTCTATCTGCCACATACACACACCTGTTCTACTCTCTGTCTCTTTGCCAGTCACTGACACATGGTTATAGATTGTGCCTCCCTCTCAATCATTGCAAACCCACTTACTCTACAGAGATGAGCACAGGCACATTTCTCCACATCGGTGCTGACTTCTTTATTTTTCATCACCAAAGCAAGGTCATTCAGGCTCATCTAATAAAAAAGAACATGATGCAAAGATCTGTCTTTTCATACACTGCACGCAGATGAAGAAGATGTCAATTGCTCTGTCATCACTTACGTCCCTGTCAGGTGGGAAGGACAAATTCATGAACTGAGGCCTAGCGATGTGAAAGCATTGGAATTGCAAATAGGATTGAGGGGATATTTTGTATAATCAGGCCTGGGAATGACTATTGATTTCTGCTTGAGGTTTCTGGAAAGGAACCAGAGGCCTGATTGTGCATTCATGCCATATACTGTAGATATTCTGGCAAGTGTTGAATTGGGATGACTGTCTGGTCCGGGCATGTCACAAGATTCTGGGCTGGGCCTCGGGGGTAGATAAAGAAGAAAACACATACATGCACACACAGGTAGACCAACACATGTGTCATCATCACGCACAAGCAAAATACTCTCTGATGCATATTTTCTCCTCCAGCAACAACTGTGGATTTGAAAAACACTCATCAACTAGTAGATGCCTGTAATTGTGAATTGTGCGCCCACCTGTCTACATTAGTGCCAGGTCTATTGTCTCCACAAGCACAGAACCTTAAATGGTTGTATTAATGCCGCAGGACAGGGGAATAAAGGAATTTGGAGAGATTGATTTGGCAGAAAAGGTGACTCGATCATGACAGCTCTGAACCGAATGTTGAGTTAACTGGCGTGTGCAAATATGTGTAAGCACAGAGAGGAAAGGTCAGGTGTGTGCACATACACCTGCTGCTGTTTCTCTGTGTGTGTCTGTGTATGCAAGGAGATTTATTCAAATCCGTAACTCTCTCCCTAGTGATTCTTCCTCCTCCACAGCCATCCTCACGCTCCTGGACAGGTAATGCAAGATAATGACGCTTGAGAGCACTCAGCTATGCTCATACACACACACACATTAATACATAACGGCAGATGGATGAAGTGTCCTGCTTAGCATTGACAAGAGCTCTCTGCTAACTCTTTTGCATAACACAGCTAAACATACACCTGCCTGCATCCCCTAGTGTGTTTTCCATCTCGTCAGCTTCCCTTGAGAGCCTTTATGTGCATGTGTTTTTGTGTAAGTGCATATGTGTGCGTGTGTGTGTGTATTTGTGTGGGTGGTTGGATGATAGCGCAGCACTAAAACCCAAACTGTGGTACTTGAACTCAGCTCACTGTGGATGAAATAAGAGGCTATAAGCATTTAATCCTCCGAAGAACATGAGGAGAGCTTGTACATACCTCAGCTTCAAAAGCATCTTAGAAACATGTGCTGTAGTGCGACTCCACACTGTGTATAGGAGATACATTTCATAGTGGAGATCATTCTGATGTTCCCCTTTTTTGATCCACCAGGCCTGGTAACAAGTGGCCTCAGCAGCCACAGAGAAATGGTGGGTCGATTGCATGTGGATGGTTCTGTTGCTCTGCAGAGCTAGAGAATCATTGCCTGCAATTAAACAGTGGTGGTTCAAAACAGACTGATCTCACAGGAAAATCGGCAACAGGAGGTCAATTGTTTTGTCTTTGCTTTCTGAATTTCTGACCTGCCCCTAGTGGTTGAAGACAGAACTACAGTTGATCTCATGCACAACAGTTAATTTACAATTATTTTTTTTTTTTATTTTAGACCTGTATCAAACATATTGTATCAAACATATACATGTATCAAACATATTAAAGTTAGGTTAGGTTAGGGTTAGGTTAGATATAAATAAAAGCATGTGGGCCATTTGGGCCTGTTGGCCAGGCCCACCCAATCACTAATCCGGCCCACTCTGGCAGACCGGACCCCCAATAGGTTTTATCTGGCCCATACCGTGAGAAATGCCGACAGAGAGCACTGGAAGCGAACTGGGCTACTGACATGGCTATGCACCGCAAGCTGTAACAGGAAGAATTTTGTACTGCCTCTTTAAGAGCAGCTCGCTCTTTACTGTTTCCTTTCCCATTGAGCGCTCAGTCTAAGTAGTGATCACAAGCTATGCACACCTTCGGGGTCTGCGGGGCACAGGAGCTTTTCACATTTCTGTTGCTCTTTTTGAGTTATTTTGTTAATTAAGTAATGCTATTGACAGTGGAGTGTTTGCTAACTGCAAATTTCGTGTGAGGCTGCAAATCAATGCCACCTGCGGAATGCCAGTCACGTCGTGAGTCTTTGTCTAACTCTGCTGCAACTAATTGGGCGAGCTATCCCCAGGGGCAGACTGGGAAGAGAAACCGGCCCTGAATTTGAAATAAAAAAATGCCCAATAGTTGTTGGGGGGGGGGGGGTTGTTGTAATTGGTTTAGTTGGTAGCTGGCTATCCCCATTAAAAAGCACGTTACAAAGCTCTCAGGGGCTTAGATAGCTCTGGGCTTTCAGGGCTACAGCCTATCCTGAAATATTATAATTTTTTTCTCTACCACCAAACCTGATTCATTTATGCCCTTTCTTGCTCACTGTGCTACAGTTGCCCCTTAGCCTCATATCAATGTGAGTAGAGAGTTGCCAACGCAGTTATTTTAACAAAAATAAACTGTGGCAGAGACACAACAAGCAACAATATAGATAATACTTTGGCTAAAAACACACAGAACACGGTGCACCAGAGCACCTTTAGATGAATATAATAATTTGTTTCCTTGTAAATTTTGCATTATTAAACGACACGTTAACAAACTTGTATAATAACAAATCGGAAAGTTTGTAAAATTGGTTGAAATTAGTGGCATCTCTGGCATGACATGAAAAGAAAACAAACACTTTAAAAGTAATAGGCCTATAGGGTTAGAATAGAGTTGTCAGCTGTTTAAAGCAAGCAGTATGCTGCACTGTTGTGTTGTAAATTGTGCTTTTGTTTGTTGTTGGTAACCTCACATTAAGGAAAATATAAAAATGGTTCATTCAAATTCAGATTTTCTAATTTTTCTCTCTAAGGATGTGCCAGACAGTATCTTTCCTCAGCCACATACATTATTTAAATGTAAAATATAGTATCTAAATAATGTCTTTAAATGCACTCAAACACAAATACTGAACTGCTCTGATCAATACTTGATCTTTTAATTTTCATGTCAAAGTGCATTTGAAGTGCAACTCAACTCTTTTATTCTTTCCATAGAAGATCTCTCAGACCCCACTGCTTTAATTGTGTCTCTGTGTTCTGTAGAGGCATTTTGACTAATTATTTTTGGAAATATTTCAGTATAAATAACAATTAATAATATGCTCTTAACCCTAACCCTAACATCAGTTGAACAGTACTGAGAACAGTACTTTCAGTTACCTTTTTGAATGGATGTAACATGAAAGGCACAGTGCGTCTATTTTTTGGAAACACTTGAGTAATACATTAATATAACCCTAACCACAACAGCATTCTGTTTGATTACTTCTTTGCAAATGTAATATCTTGCTTGCCGGAGATCAAAATGGATGCAGCATCAAAGGCACTGTAACTGTCTTAGAAGTCAGTTTGTATTTCTTGTTTATTTAATTATTTTTAAAGTGTCTTGTTGGGGACCTTTAATTTGAAACTGCTTAGTAAAGCGCTGGTTTGAGTGGAGACTTTTATTATGAAAAAAGCTCAGAGTGGCTCAAAAAGACAGATGTCTGCACTGCATGGAAAGTTAAAGAGTGTTCAAGTTCTAATATTTACATTCTACTCATATGAAGTTAAAAAGGACATCAGATGCAAGATTGGGTGAGCTTCACATGGCAAGGGCACTCGGTGTGAATTGGTGTGTCACATCTGACAGTTTCCAGTTCCGAATATCTGTTTAGGAACAACCACTTACTAGAAGAGGAGTCCTGTCCACAGTGGCTTCCGTGTATGACCCACTTGGCTTTGCAGTGCCTTTCATCCTTGTTGGTAAGCAAATATTGCAGATGATGTGTCAAGACAAAATTGGTTGGGATGAAGCACTTAAGGAAGACTTGCGACCACAGTGGGAACGTTGGATTTCAGGGCTACAAAGCTTGGCAGATGTCAAGATTCAGCGATGTTATCTGCCAACAACTATCAAGGATGTTCAGCATTACGAGCTTCATCATTTCTCTGACGCTAGTGCTTCAGGTTATGGAGAATGCACGTATCTCAGAGCCATCGACACATCAGGAAAGGTTCACTGTTCCTTATTTATGGGCAAAGCTAGAGTCGCTCCTACTAAGATTACCACCATACCGAGGCTGGAGTTGTCAGCAGCTGTAGTGGCTGTACAAATAAGTAACTTGCTGAGAAAGGAGTTAGAGTTTGACAGCCTAAAGGAGTACTTCTGGACAGATTCAAAGGTTGTCCTTGGGTACATTAATAATGATGCCAAAAGATTTCACGTCTTTGTGGCCAATCGCATTCAGCGGATTAAACAAAGTACTGACACTATACAATGGAGATATGTGACCTCTGAAGAGAACCCGGCTGATTACGCATCCAGAGGCCTTACAGCAGAAGAGCTCATCACCTCCAATTGGTTTACAGGACCACAGTTCTTGTGGAAAAATGAACTGCCCAGAGATGTTAAGGTGGGAGATATCGAAGTCGATGACCCAGAGCTTCGAAAAGCACAGGTTCATAATACCCATACAAATGAAGAAAAATCATTACTTGATCGGCTCAACAAGTTTTCTGATTGGACAAGAACAGTGAAGTTATTTATCAGTGATTCAACACTGGATAGAAGTGGCAAGCGTGTTACAAACCCAACTTACCTTGAAAGGCCCATCCAGAAAATTGTTACCCTAATTGAAGCAGATTAAGAATTCCTACCATTCCTTGGGTTAGTCTATAATATTTTTGGTTAAGTGTTATGAAGTTACAAAAATCACAAGAAAGTGCTTTGGTGGGAGTGTGACTGTCTTAGAAGTCAGTTTGTATTTCTTGTTTATTTAATTATTTTTAAAGTGTCTTGTTGTGGACCTTTAATTTGAAACTGCTTAGTAAAGTGCTGGTTTGAGTGGAAACTTTTATTATGAAAAAAGCTCAGAGTGGCTCAAAAAGACAGATGTCTGCACTGCATGGAAAGTTAAAGAGTGTTCAAGTTCTAATATTTACATTCTACTCATATGAAGTTAAAAAGGACATCAGATGCAAGATTAAGTTCTCCTTTTGGTAACAAGCAGCCAATGAAGTAAGTTTTTCATTTATATTATATGTGATTGTTAGATTGTGTTGCTGTGTGGAAGAGAACAATATCTGTACAAATACTATAGTTAAGCTTTTAAAGTGAACTTAACTCTGTTTAAAATGTTTACAAAGACAACATTTATTTATATAATATATTCATGTGTTTTATATTCTTTGTTTTCACTTTATATTTGTGTATTTAGTTCTCACGGCATCTTGAGTTGGTTGATTATGAACCAGTCAATAAATCGCCAGTCATCAGAGAATCCTTGTGCTCGTGAAATTACTGGGGGGAGTTATAGGCACAGTGCTGGCAATGTTCGGGTGTTCATGGTAGCGCTTTTTATTTTACAATTCGGCACATTGGGTCTGAATTTAGGTGGACATTTTTTTTTTTTAAACACTCTAAAACTGATGGGAGGAACTTCCAGCTCATGAGGGACTCGACATGGAGGTGAAGGTAGAATCCATATGCAGGAAGTTTATTACACACAGTAAACAAATCCAAAACACAGGGCAGAGACGTAATCATAGAAGCAGGCAAAGTAGTCGTTATCAAGTAATTAGTCCAACCAGGCAAACAGAGTAAAACAGTAGTCCAAAAATCAGTAATCCAATAAAGCAGGCACAAATGGTCATAACAAGAAGGCAATGGGAAAACCGCATGATAAGGCAATGAAACTGGCAATACTTCGTAAAGTAACAATGTAAGGCATGGCTATTTATATTGTGTAAACAGGAAATCACCATAGAAGAAACGGTTCAATATTTGTATTCGGGAGAGGGCTCCCTCTGGTGGTCGGCTGAATGAATACCAGCCTCATTCGTTACACAGCTCCACTTAGCTTGACTTGTTTCTACACAGTTTCCTCCATAGCTGGATATACTTTATTTTGTGTATATTACTTTTGCCCTGTCTGCCTTAATTTGTGCACCCTGTCTATTCCCTCTAAACAAGGCATTTACATCTCCATCCTTACCCCCATCCTTCTCTTTCTTTCTGCCTCCCTACTTGTATCTAGGGCATTTAATATTTAATGCAGCAAGGGCTTGTGGGTCGCAGGCAACCCTCAACAGTTCATGATTTCGTGAAAATATTTACTTCCACAGCAGTGTGAGGTGGTGTCAGGGGCAGAGGAGCAGGGGAATCGGTAAAGACATGCACACACATCACATGCAAAGATCGCATCTGACATCATTGCATCTGACATCAGCACTGGCTGACTGTGTATCTCTGAGTGAGTTTGTGCGAGTGGGGGGTATGAGAATCTATAAGATCAGGGGTTGAGGAAGGAAGAGTGTAGAGAAGGATGGAAGTGATAGGGATCAGTTGGACAAATGATAACGGACAATCTACCACTAGAGAGTGGCACATACTGAGTGCATCTTTGTGTGTGCGTGCTTGTATGTGCACATTGCATATGGATGTATGCAAAACAGCATAGATACTTGTGCGTGCCTTTAAGGTGACAGTGAGACCAAAGTTTTGATGTATATTTGAAGAGACAACTGTGTGCGTGCATGTTTGTGTCCGTGTGAATGGACAACTCTCTGCTGTGTTTGGGCTTGAAAGGGTAGAGGCACCATCACAAGTCTGCAAGAACATCAAAACACAATTAACGGTTGACATGAAGCAAGAGACAGAGAGGCAAAGAGAAGGAAGAGAGATAGAGAGAGTTGTGGAAAGAAAGAGAGCATGAAGATGTGAGTTATTATGACAAGCTGAACTGCCGTGAAAAGACTATATAGAGCCCCTGATTCCTCCACTCCTCACTCAATTATTCTAGAAACACGACATCCACGTATTCTAGAAACATCCTACATCAGTTTATCCTCCCGCAGCAAAGGAGTATGTGAGATGCTGACCTCGATGAGAAATTCCAGCTTTTATCTTGCTAAGAGTCATAAACAGTTTGCAGAATAAACAGTGCAGTTGTGCAACACTACATCTCGGCAACAACAAACGAGGCAACTGTGCTAAAACTGTCCTCAGTTTTCCTCTGCATATGAATTCTTTCTGTTTTGAGCTGTCATTAACATTTAGGAAAATGGATTAAAGGATAGAGTTTGGGATGGAGGGAGATATGGAAAGAGAGGAAAAGGGAGGGATGGATAGACAAGTTTCACCTGGATCAGAGCTTTTTATCTCAATGGGAGTCTTTCACAGGTGTGTAGGCATCCAGCGTTTTGTTCTCTTTTCCAGACAGGATAAATTATCTTCTTTCATCTAACGAGTTAAGGAGGGTTGAGAACTAATTAAGTTTGATACTTTGGTGGGTTCTCTCCTGTGTAGGTTTGACCTTGAATTCACTGGTTTGGCCCCTGAAGTAAATTTTAGCCAAACTGAGCTGAATAAAGTGTTGCTGGTTAAATGCTACCATATATTCTGAGCGTGTTTGTGTTTTTGATATTGTATGCATTTACTGTATATCTATGAATTATTTAACATTGCAGACAGACCAAGGTGAAGGTAACAATATCATTCAGTATGCATTGATGCAAATTTTTGGTGAAATATATCTCTAACATATGGGCAAAGCATCCCTCAGTGAAGCTACAGATTTTTTGGCTCCATCAAAACATTTATTCTCCATCAAAACAACTTCACACTATATTTTGAAAAAAATGCAAAGCCAACATAATTTCCTGTTTGACACAGATATACATATGCTTGAGTGATATTCCATTCTCATGACACACAAACACTGTGTTGAATGTAAATTAGACTTGATTATCTATTGTATGTCTTTCTTAATTGGCCTATGAATCTCTGGGGTATTTAAAACAGGCGCTAAATCAAGGCCAGACTGCCTGATCACTCAGTTGTCTCACCGGAACAAGACCTGAAACACCATTACATGTTATTTACAGCTTTGTTTAGAAACTTCATTCTGAATTCAGCCCTGCTGTATTCAATGCCCCTTTATCCGTTGCTGCTTTGTTCTTTGGTTGCTTGCTTGTTTGGAGGGGTTGTGTTTCGTGTTTATGTGTTATGCATTTGTGCAACTTTCCTGCTTTGTTGGGGGATTGTTTATATTTCTATTTATGCAGTAGCATGACCTACATGCTTGATGCAGCATGTTTTGCATTTGGTCTAATTGTGCAGCAGCAGCAGCATGCCCACATGCTTAACTCAGTATGTCTGTGTATTTACTAGCTGTAGGAAGTCTCCATACTTGATCTAGCCAGCCAAGACCTATCGATATCCTATCAATTTGTCATACCTACATTAACATGCTAAATCTTTCAGAGAGTTGACATGACTGAAGTGACCAAAGTTCAGCCATGTAACTCTATGTGACGCAAGCATATAGGTTCTTTAAACTTGTTATCTGTTAGCTAATTGGCTTGCTTACATATGACATGTTAAGCCTTTTGGCTCACATGATGTAAGCTGATAGGTCTTATGACATGTAATCGAGCCAGTCTCTCTCTCTTTGTCTAACATTTAGATTATTTAGTTTTGCAGAAAAGCAGATTTCACTGCAGTGCACTGCAAGAGTTTTTCTCTGAAACCCACCTCCACCTCAGCTTCACTTGTCTAGATATGCTTCATGGGGATTGTTTGTATGTCTATTTGTGCAGCAGCATGTTCTACATGCTCGATCTACCATGTCTTGCATTGGCCTAATTGTGCAGCAGAAGCAGAATCCACCAAGACCAACATCCTATCAATATGTCATCCCACATTAACATGCTAAATCCTTATGAGAGTTATCATTGCAGAACTAAATTAATTTGAACACTGTTATTATTAGATGTCAATCAATCAACCAATCTATCAAACATATATTTGCAGCTTTGCACAATTTAGAATAACAAGCTTTCTCTTCCTACACACAAAAAAAAAAAAAAAAAAAAAAAAAAAAAAAAAATCCAATCCCTGAAAATGTCCACATTTCCAAATGTGTGACACAATACCAAATAAATGTCACATCTTTATACTAACTCTTCTGCAGACAATTCAAGCTGGTCTCCAGCATAGGCTATGTTGTATTTCAGATGTTGGTTCCAGCATAAAATTCTGGTGTGCTGGTGTCCCCAAGCTGGCAAGTTTTTGCTGGTGAGTAACATGGTTTATGTGGTAAACTATCATTGAAATTTAACCTGGGCTAGCATAGAAATTCAGCCCTTTTCAGCAGACTCTGGAACAAGGTTTTATAAGAAGGCTGACTAACAGTGGCCACCCAACAGTCCCTGAAGTCCCGGTAGCATTCAGAGACTGTTTAGTTCAACCACATTTTACAATAAGGGGAGCAAGCCCTGCCTTAGGCTCACACTTCAGCTGTAAGCCAGGTGGTTTAAAAAAGGATATGTGTGTCTGTGTTATACTTATGGAGCTTGCCTCTGCTCTCTCTTTGAGTGGTAAGCCCTGCTCTTCTCTGGCCATTTGATGAATAAATGCTCTGAGAGTCCCAAAGGTGGTGGCTCCTCTGTTTTATCAGCTGAGAGAAGCACATTAATATCAACATCACTAAAATGTTTACAGCTGTCCCTGAAATAAATAAAGCTCTGTGCAACTAAAAAAGGGATTAACACACATATTAACATGAATAAACAAAGGCAATAAATCAAAGTGTGGCCCAGATAGAAGTTTAACAGACACAAATGAAAAACAACACAGCTTAAAGCTTTCCTATAGTGCAAGACATCTATCTTTATCGTCTGACGAAAAAAACAACAGATGGAACTGGCTATAAATTAATCAAATACATGCCAAACTAATCAAACTGCTTGTTCTAGGTAGGGAATATTAAGAGTTGATTATTCACAAGCAAATCATGTCATACATTTATTCCTGAATATTAGTTCAAGACTAGAGGTAAGTAAATTGCTGAGAGTAAAATGTTCTTATGCCATCACTAAAATAACATCTCATCTGTTTATTTTACAGTGCATCCGGAAAGTATTCACAGCGCTTCACTTTTTCCACATTTTGTTATGTTAAAGCCTTATTCCAAAATGGATTAAATTCATTATTTTCCTCAATTCTACAAACAATACCCCATAATGACAATGTGAAAGAAGTTTGTTTGAAATCTTTGCAAATTTATATAAAAAAAAAAAAATACAAAAAAAAAAAAAATACAAGTACATAAGCATTCGCAGCCTTTGCTCAATACTTTGTTGAAGCACCTTTGGCACCAATTACAGCCTCAAGTCTTTTTGAGTATGATGCTACAAGCTTGGCACACCTATTTTTGGGCAGTTTCTCCCATTCTTCTTTGTAGGACCGCTCAAGCTCCATCAGGTTGGATGGGGAGTGTCGGTGCACAGCCATTTTCAGATCTCTCCAGAGATGTTCAATCGGGTTCAAGTCTGGGCTCTGGCTGGGCCACTCAAGGACATTTCACAGAGTTGTCCCGGATCCACTCCTTTGTTATCTTGGCTGTGTGCTTAGGGTCGTTGTCCTGTTGGAAGATGAACCTTCGCCCCAGTCTGAGGTCCAGAGCGCTCTGGAGCAGGTTTTCATCAAGGATGTCTCTGTACATTGCTGCATTCATCTTACCCTCGATCCTGACTAGTCTCCCAGTTCCTGCCACTGAAAAACATCCCCACAGCATGATGCTGCAACCACCATGCTTCACTGTAGTGATGGTATTGGCCAGGTGATGAGCGGTGCCTGGTTTCCTCCAGACATGATGCTTGCCATTCAGGCTAAAGAGTTCAGTCTTTGTTTCTCATGGTCTGAGAGTCCTTCAGGTGCCTTTTGGCAAACTCCAGGTGGGCTGTCATGTGCCTTTTACTGAGGAGTGGCTTCCATCTAGCCACTCTACCATACAGGCCTGATTGGTGGAGTGCTGCAGAGATGGTTGTTCTTCTGGAAGGTTCTCCTCTCTCCACAGAGAAATGCTGGAGCTCTGTCAGAGTGACCATCGGGTTCTTGGTCACCTCCCTGACTAAGGCCCTTCTCCCCCGATCGCTCAGTTTGACCAGGCGGCCAGCTCTAGGAAGAGTCCTGGTGGTTCCAAACTTCTTCCATTTACGGATGATGGAGGTCACTGTTAACTGTGGGACCTTATATAGACAGGTGTGTGCCTTTCCAAATCGTGTCCAATCAACTGAATTTACCACACGTGGACTCCAATCAAGTTGTAGAAACATCTCAAGGATGATCAGTGGAAACAGGATGCACCTGAGCTCAATTTTGAGCATCATGGCAAAGGCTGTGAATACTTATGTACATGTGATTTTTTTCGGTTTTTTATTTTTAATAAATTTGCAAAGATTTCAAACAAAATTCTTTCACGTTGTCATTATGGGGTATTGTTTGTAGAATTTTGAGGAAAATAATGAATTTAATCCATTTTGGAATAACGCTGTAACATAACAAAATGTGGAAAAAGTGAAGCGCTGTGAATACTTTCCGGATGCACTGTATCTCTGCACTGTCAGTTCACTAAAATAGTGCTCAAAGACAGACAGATGTACAAGCATAAAACACACACACAGAGAGGAAGCTTTGTACAAATGAAAGACAATCAAAACTTTTTTACTCACTTATTCTGGCCTCTGCAGATTCTAAAAAAACAGTAAGTATCCTAAAATATAGAAACAAAGGAAAAGAAGACAAGGTTAAGAGGATTTGTTGACTTGAACATGAAAAGCACTTTAAAAACACACACACAAACACAATGTCAGCCAACTCCTCCACAGCAACTATTCCTGTGAGCAGAGAATATATCATGCATGTGGGCTTCACAAGGTGTGTAGGATATAAAGACAGATTATGCTATAAGGAAGAAAATATGATATATATAAAATCAACTTCAAATCTCCACCCACGTCTTCACATAAAGAACAAAAATAATAATATATTTCCTGTAATTTTTGTATTACCAACTTATTTTATCTCCATAATTAAATATTGACTGTCAGTCGTCAGATTAGTTTTATACTAATTGGCTACCTGAAGACCTTAGTCAGGGTAGACGCCATATAAAAATTTTCTGTGATTAAAAAAATGAGGCTGTGTGGCAGGACAGACTAAATTTAACAGGTCTGTTAAATGGGTTTTATTGTCTTAATGGAATAGTTCCCCAAAAATGAAAATTATTATTTACTCACAACATTCCAAACCCATATGCCTTTTTTCCTTATGCAGTGAATTTTTTTTTTTTTAATGAATATTCCAGTCCATCATTTCAGTACAATGACAGTTAATAAGGGACTCAATGTAAAGCTTAAATTAAAAGGACCCAAAAGTATCCTAATAGTAGTCAACGTCACTATAATAATTCACATATTCATAATAATTCACAATAATATGAACATAATCATTTTGCAACTGAATTCGTTCGGTCCAAGGTAGACTTATTAAGAGGGTTTTAGTTAGGCTTTTCTAAACATAGCATATATAGGACGATATGTCAAGTTAAATGTAGTTTGAAAAACACATCTTGAGACCCAGCATTCCAAGTTCCATTCAGCTGTTTTTGACAGCAAGGACATTTCATCTTGTGCTGTTTGCTTTTGGTTAGTGTGGTTTGTTGCATGTACAGCTGGAGTTGTGCTTATTGCCCCCTGCTGACTGGTTCTCGCAATAACATGAAGGTGGTACTTTAAGCTTTCTTATTATGGCATGATTAATTACGATACATTTTTTAAATATTCGATTTTTAATATCATTAATCACACTGAAACAGCCCTACTTGGAATATGACGTATGAGATGCATGGGCTACTTTTATGATAATTTTGGGTTCTTTTTTAAGCTTGAACCCTTTAAGCTCTGAAGGTGTTTTTAAAGATTTCCTGTTTCAGTGGCATGTCTAATATTGAAGGAATTTAACTCTACAAAAAAAAATAAAAAATAAATAAATAAATAATAATAATTAAAAAACAAAAAGGGTCAATTGTTCGGTCTAATTTTAAAGAAAACTTTTCCAATTTTGAATGATATATTATGATAAATTATGAGACTCTCAGCCAGAGAAACTGCTAAAACTGCTTTTATTTTGTTCCCAATCATGTCACCTGTAACTGAGTAATATTTTGTGTTGATATGACAAAGCAATCAAAAGTTATAATCCCAGTGTCCAAAAACGTTTCCAGGTGTCCAAAAAGGCTTTCCAAACAAATTAAACATAATAATTGTATATAAGAAGTAATTACACATGCAAACACAACAATGACTAAAGGTATATTCTTTCTCTAAAGCATGCAGGCATGAGTAACGAGATCTCATTCAGTTCCATTCTATATCTTTTGAGCCATCATTGAGTCTGTGTCATGTACTTGGTGCCATCTCCTGGTGGCCATATGTAGTTAGAGTGAATGATACTCTCTACCCATATTTGGATGACTTTCACCTCTGGTTGCAGCGATCTGAATCCTAATATGATTGGTATAGCATTCCATGACACTGGACAACGTACTACATCATTTCTGATGAAGTCATCTGATCCAGGAAAGCTAAAATGTTTTTAGCCATATAGCACATTATGTGCTGTGTGCTCATTGTGCTTCATGTGGATTATCTAATGATCTATGCACCCGATTATGCTGTGTGTGGGCTCGTTTTAATGGGAATCCCCTCCTCTAAGTAATGTGATATGTTCTGTTTATTTTTTGTGAAGTTATAATCAAAAATGCAGCTTATAAGCAACACCTGTTTACATGTAACATGTATGTCAAAGACAAGTACTTAGCTATTACTTGCTATATTTTTTTGTCATTGAGTAAAACAAATAGACTCTTTGAGAGCTTTCTAATGACATATGACACGTGGCTATGTGATCAGTTTGATGTTTTTACTGATTACAATTATATGTACAATGCAAAATGATTAATAAATTATCAAAACAGAACACTTATGATTTGTCTGCAAATTTCAAAGCACTTGTTCAGTTTGGTCATAATGCCTACATCCATTGTAAAGTACAGATTTTAAGCTTTAAAATGATACCTATTTCATGTTGGTCAAGACTAGTTAATAATATTTGGACAATTATTTTATTATTTGTTTTATTTTTTTGGCGGCTGGCCAATCTGAGTTTAAAGGGTTAAAGTGAGGCACTATTCAATGCCACTGTGTTCTGCATCAGAAAGTCATACAAGTTTGGAATAACATGAGGGTGACTGAACGACATAATATTCATTTTTAAGTTAACTATTCCTTAAATGTGTAATTGTCTCATTACCACAACTCATGTCTTACAGAGTTTTTTATTTTATTTTTTATTTTTCTGTCAGCTGAACGATCGATATCAAGGTATTAAACAGTACAACCCATTGAACACACTGTGCACCTATCCCTCACAGCTCATTTTATTCACGAATAATTTAAAATGCCATCTACACCAACTTAGGTCTAGATGCCAGAATTCCCTGTCTGTTTATTTCCCAGTTTACACAATTGTTTCAACAAGGTATAAATGTCCAGAGCAGTGAGCCTTAAGTTGAATCCACTGGAAGTCTTACATCACTTTTACCCAGTCGGAACTGATATCTGGCTCTCGCCCCCACGCCGTTTCTCCATCAAAGACCAAAGTGACATTTGCAACTGCTGCTGAGAAAAGGACAAGAACCGGCCCACGACATGACTGCAGTGCTTAATCACCATCACCCAGAGCTGCGAACCTTTGTAAAGGCTTCAATCACTCTCTCTTACAGTGGCCAAGCGGCAACCTCCCTGACCCAAATAAACCCTCTCAGACCTGGGGTGCTTCAAACTCAAGAACCCCCTGTGACTGTGATTTCCACTGGTGCTTAAGCTGGGAAAGCACATCGATAAAAGTGTCTCGGAACACACTTGAGCTCCTGTGGACAGTATTGATCCGGAACGGCGAGGGGGGGCTGTGCGGATAGATTTTGCTATCGGATTTTAAAGGAGGCATGTGAGGAGAGTATTGAAAGGGCTCTTGCGTTCTTCAGAAATATTAGATATGGGGCCACAGGGAGCTGCAGCAAGGCAATGTGGGTGTCAGAAATGACGGCAAGAGA
This sequence comes from Myxocyprinus asiaticus, assembly GCF_019703515.2. Taxonomy (NCBI): domain Eukaryota; kingdom Metazoa; phylum Chordata; class Actinopteri; order Cypriniformes; family Catostomidae; genus Myxocyprinus; species Myxocyprinus asiaticus. The sequence continues at coordinate 21,804,723 of NC_059350.1, forward strand.
TAAGGAAAAATCAAGAAGAAGGATGTCATTGGGTTTAACCTCCAAAAACTGTATGCAAGTTTAAGACTGGGGAAAGCTGTGTTTGCTTCGAAGTGTTTTGAAGAGAATTGGAACACAGTAGCTGTTGCTTCACAAAAAAGCTAATGAGTCACATAAAAGTGTTGTGGTAAAAATCACAACTTTGATAATGAAACTCAGTGTTTCTGGTGAAGTTGTTAAGCTGAATGAAATCCTTTTCCAAACAGTTTAAGAGCATATTTAGGTGTAGATTCAGAAGTGGCATTAAGCAGTTGCACTGAAAGAGAAAAGGAGACAAATATTAAGACTGTAATATTTAAAATGAATGGTGAGTCATCAAAAGATATTCTTCTGTAAAATAATATCTCAGCACACACTTTCAGACAAGCGTGTAGCCCACGAAATACAATAATTACAGTGATCTCTGATTTGACAAGTGTTCTAGTGATCAAATAAATTCCTGCATAGAAGATTAAAAGTGGACGTTTAATCGATTCCATCTACACATTCTGCCATGTGTGCTGTTTTGCCTGACATCGACAACACATCACAATGATCCTTTAAACCTGATCTACAATCAGTTCCCAGCAAACCTAATCTTGATCCTAGACAGATCCATAACCATTATAAGAAAAGCTGAGGAGCAGGTCTCAGATTAGTGCAAAAGAGCAGCATCTACCAAACACCTATCATGGTTTGTGGGACATAATGGGTTTTCTTCTGGAAGTAGACAGAGAGACAGAGGTCATAGAAAGGACAGATGAGGGACAGCAGAGCTCTCCTCTTCCCATTTTCCAGCTTTGTCACGGTCCCTCTCTTTTAATTCATGATCCTGTTTGAGTCAGGGGCTAATCCTCCACTGCCCCAAGGACACAGAAGATTCCAGAAATCATAAACTCCACTTTTCTGCTGCACACACTCGTACTCAAATTTCCCATTTCAGTCTGTGTGTTTTTGTGTGACCATGAGTGCTCTGTAAAACAATCAGTTATTTCTATCTAAGGTCATTTTCTGGGGTCATATTGAGTCTTATAAAACAGAGTCCTATTCGACAGGCACAGAAATAAACTGCTGAAAAAGTCAGTAATATAACATTCACAACTTCCACACACCTGTGGCTAAAACAAGTTTTGTTTTGTTAGTTTTTTCACTAAATTGTCACAAAGTTTGCTGGGGCACAATGTTGAGGGCTTTGTGGAACAAGATCATTTTAAATCACACTGATTCTTAAGTTATAGCATAAAGCAGGCTAAAGAATTGAAAAACAAAGGTTTATGTACCAATTAATTCTTTTGGAACATTTAGAAGTATTCCTTTATGTTTTGTTGAGACCTCCTGCTTCTTCTATTTTCTCACAAAATGTGTTTTTTCCTTGATATCTCTTATGGGTCAGATATAACCACAATGTGTACTGTCATTTACTATTAACATTGACAAAGCTAGCATTCACATTAAAGAATTAATTAATTAAGAATACATGATGGTTTCAAATTGACTTTCAGTTCCATCTATTGTATTGTTACAACCATCAGACAAATCTGACAGGGTTGACAGTTTATGGTGTTGACACAACTCCATAAGCTTGAAATGTTTCCACATGAAGCAATTTTTTTCTCTCCAGTGTAGCTACTGATAGGACCTGGCTAAAATAAGCGATATAAGGGAAATTCCTAAAAAATATATTTTTTGGGTGGCAAAGTTGACAAATCATGTTTGTGACACATAAAATATAAGCATGATTACCTAAAATAAAAATAAAAAATAATAATAAAAATAAATAAATAAAACACAATATTTAAAGAGGATCTTCAGCATAAAGATTGACTTTGACATTATCTGATTTTACAAATGTTTACATATCTGCAGCCATTCGCTTTGTGTAATGAACAGACACATCATAATGTTTGGTCATGGAAGACATGTGAAGGATCTAAATATCTAGTTATTTTTAAGGCAGATTCTATTTGCACCCTGGTCCAAATAAAGGTAGATACTATCAACACCCCAGTGCAAATAGTGGCAAATATTATTTGCTCCCAAACCCTGGTACAAATAATGGTAGAAGCTGTTTGCACCCTGGTGCAAATAGTAGCAGAATCTATTTATACCCCAAATTAAACACTAACAGTATAGGGGCATCACTGCAGCACATTTATTGTGTTTATTTAGAGTCCCACAGACACCTTACACCAGGGGTGTCAAACTCGGTTCCTGGAGGGCCACAATCCAGCAGAGTTTAGCTCCAAACCTAATTAAACACACCTGAAGCAGCTAATCAAGGTCTTCAGGAGTGCTTGAAGATTACAAGGAGGCATTTTGGAGCAGAGCTGGAACTAAACTCTGCAGGGCTGCGGCCCTCCAGGAACTGAGTTTGACACCCCTGCCCTACACCAACCCTAGCCCTAAACCTAACCCTAACCAATCTTTACAAAAATTAACCATGGTTTTAATACAGAACCATAGTATCACCATGGTATTTTGTAGTAAAATTATAGTAACCACAAAATTAAACATGGTTTACCATAGTAACACCTATGTTAATTGCATCAAATCTATGGTTTCCGCCATAAAAACATGGTTACTACAATATTACTATAGTAAAATTGCCTTTGTATTCATTTGTATGTATTATTATAGACAGGAAACAGAATGGGAAAAAGAGTGCAACAAATGTGAAATCAAACCCTGGTCCAAATAAACTCACACCAGTATTACTCCCCACACCACTGAAACGACACTTACAATGCAGTTTATCATAAATGTATATTTTTCTAATAGACTATTTGGGTGCAAATAGCTGCGCTGTGTGGCTGGTGTTTTTTTCACCTAGGTGCCAGTAGTCACTCTGTTCTTAAAAAGTAACCTGAGTGTGCGGCTTGAAGAGTGCAAACATTCTGTACCTCTGTGTTGTACTTCATTTATGTGGTTACTTTATTTCTTGCAAATTATTTTCTTATAAATTTACTTAATTCTTTATATAAATTGTAAACATTTATTTTACTTTTCTCTCTATATTGGTTTTTGCTCTTGCTATGCTTTGCTGTTTCTGGTTAATGTTATGTTGTGTGCTGTATTGTCTTCACAAGTTGTCTTCATTTCAAGGTCTTCAAAGTCACAGGTCAATGTTGTGAAGCAGAAATTTCCCATTGTCTTTGCTTAGTATAAAAACACTTGTTGAATTTGTGCCGGTCCAAAGAAGTCAGATAGTGCACTGACATAACTAAGATATTTCAATAAACTCTGCTCACTTTTACTTCACTTCGTCTCCTGCCTCCTGCTCTTCCCCTGCCTTTTGGGCTGCTAGAAGATTTTAAATAACAGATGTTGATTGTGTTGACTAGTGTTGTTATACAAAACTCTAATATTTGTATAACTTTTGACAGAGAAATAGAGAAAGATCTAAAGCAACTAGATCTAATACAAGCAAGAGGTTTGATATTGATGTCTAACCTACACCGTAGTTGCCATATTTGATTTGGGTGCTGCAAACAGGAGTTGATCAAAGATTTGATTTGAGAGTGAATAACTTAAATTTCAGTCTGTTTATCACACAAAGCTGACTTATGTCTTCAGAAGACTTGGAATACAATGCACGAGTCATGTTGACTACTTTGAAAGTGGGCTTTATGGTGTTTTTGGAGCTTGACAGCCCTGAGTCATCATTTATTTCATTGTATGTCAAAAAGCCTCCTGAATATTCTTTAAATTTCTCCTTTTGTGTTCCACAGAAGAACGGTTTGAAGCACCATTGGGGTGAGTAAATAATGACAGATTTTAATTTTTGAGTGAACTGTCCTTTAAAGGAATAGTTCTACCAAAAATAAAGATTTTCTCATTATTCACTTACCCTGATGCCATCCAAGATGTGTATGACTGTCTTTCTTTAGCAGAACACAAATGAAGCTTTTTAGAAAAAGATAGAGCTCTGTCAGGTCCTTACAATGGAAGTACACGGACCTGCACTTTGATGGTCCAAAAGTCACATTTAGGCAGAATAAAAGTAATCCACACGACTCCAGTCGATCAGTGAATGTCTTCTGAAACAAATCGATACGTTTGTGTAAAAAATGTATCGATAATTAAAACATTATTAACTTTTAACTAAAAAGCTCTTCCTGCAAGCAGCTGACATGAAGCATGACGTAAGTGCGTCTGCGAGTTTTACAACAGAAGAACGAACGTCACGCGAGAGTTTGGCCATTTCAAACAGCATCAGAGCCCTGGACAGAAGCGCCGATTTGAAGTTAAAAACTTTTTAATTATTGACTTGTTTCTTACATAAACCTATCGATTCGTTTCAGAAGACATTTATTGATTGACTGGAGTCGCATGGATTACTTTTATACTGCCTAAATGTGACTTTTGGACCATCAAAGTGCTGGCACCTGTGTACTTCCATTATAAGGACCTGACAGAGCTCTATCTTCTTCTAAAAATCTTCATTTGTGTTCTGCTGAAGAAAGACAGTCATACACATCTGGGATGGCATCAGGGTAAGTGAATATTGAGAGAATTTTCATTTTTGGGTGAACTATTCCTTTAAGTTCTCACTTTTTCGTATTCACAGACTCTGTTTTCTGAGTCGGTCCAAGCTGCCAACTGCTTAAGCCTTGTAAAATGTGACTGAGGTACATATTTTACAATGAACAAAGCAAACAGTATTTACAACAATCTGTCACCATTATTCCTCAGTGTCATGTTACACACAAGGAAAGACAAAATAGCCCCCATTTAATAGAGCATCCTAATTAGAAACCTTCTTTGCGCTGACCTTTCTGAAATGACCAGGGAGGAACAAAGAGGTGATTACAGGAGTTTTTTCCATAATGTTTACATCTGCAGGCTTCTGTTGAGAAACAGACAAAAACGATACAAAAGTTGACTATAACAAGCAGTTTTTATTATCGACCATAAGAAATATGTAATTGTGTTAGAACAGATGTGAAATTAATTGAGAGGATTATGTCTTAGGTTGTAAAGCCCAAGTTACTATGCAAGCCTTTTTACTTGGAGTTTTAATAAATGAACTAATACATTTATGAATAAATATAAATGTCATGCAGAGACCTGATGTTCGGACTACATCTTAACAAAACATCCAACCGAGACCACACGCAATTCTAGCTTAAATCTTTAAAGTTGTAAGCAAGCAAGCAAACCACAGGGATAGAACTACAGCAAAAGACTCTCAAACAAAGTTTATGATGTTAAACAGCCTTTTAAAATTACACAGAGAGCAAAGTCTTCCCCAGCTGCCCTTCTCTCCTCCTCTCTGTCTTTAACCCTCTCCCTCATTTTCTAGTGGCTCATTGACTTTGGAGGCACAAACTCATTAAACTGCTGCAATTGCACTGACTCAGCTTCTATGATATAGGTAGGGTTTGCTTCATTACCTTTCTCTCTAATAATTGATCTTTTTTATTTTATTTTTTTATTTTTATGTTGAATGAGCTGTTCACACACACACACACACACACACATACACACAAATGGAAAATAAGAAAACATCCTTTATTGGCATTCATTCTTAATATACATTATTAATATAACGTAAAAAATTATGCCTGATGTTAAAAGAGATTGCTATAATTTTATGGATTTAGGGATCTAGGTTTCTTAAAAGGAAACTGTTTGTGTAAGTGTGTTATCTGAGATGTGATTGAGGTTCTGGCCTGTGTCATGATTGCAGTGACACTCATTTAGAATGTACTTATTTAGCCTGAATTCCAGAAAGCAAAGTTACATCTGTTTTTCACCAAATTCACCAAAGTGGCATTCAACTGATCACAAAGTATAGTCAGGACATTGCTGATGTAAAAAAACAGCACTATCACCATTTGAAAAAAGTCATTTTTGATCAAATCTAGACAAGCCCCATTTCCAGCAGCCATTACTCCAACACCTTATCCTTGAGTAATCATGCTAAATTGCTAATTTGGTACTAGAAAATCACTTGCCATTATATCAAACACAGTTGAAAGCTATTTGGTTCGTTAAATGAAGCTTAACATTGCCTTTGTGTTTGTGTTTGAGTTGCTACAGTATGCAATAGACTGGCATGTCTTAAGGTCAATATTAGGTCAAAAATGGCAACAAAAAAAAAAACAAAACAAAAAAACAGCTTTCTCTAGGAACTCATCAGTCAATCATTGTTTTGAGTAATGAAGGTTATACAATGCTTGAAATTGCCAAAAAACTGAAGATTTCATACAAAGGTGTACACTACAGTCTTCAAAGACAAAGGACAACTGGCTCTAACAAGGACAGAAAGAGATGTGGATGGCCAGATGTACAACTAAACTAGAGGATAAGAACATCAGAGTCTCTAGTTTGAGAAATAGACGCCTCACATGTCCTCAGCTGACAGCTTCATTGAATTCTACCTGCTCAACACCAGTTTCATGTACAACAGTAAAGAGAAGACTCAGAGGTGCAGGCCTTATGGAAGAATTGCAAAGGAAAAGCCACCTTTGAAACAGAAAAACAAAAAGAAAAGGTTAGAGTGGGCACAGAAACACAAACATTGGACAACAGATAATTGGAAAAGAGTGTTATGGATCTTAACCCCATTGAGCTTTTGTAGGATCAGCTAGACTGTAAGATGCGTGAGAAGTGCATGACAAGACAGCCACATCTATGGCAAGTGCTACAGGAAGCATGTGGTGAAATGTCACCTGAGTATCTGGACAAACTGACAGCTAGAATGCCAAGGATCTGCAAAGCTCTCATTGCTGCACGTGGAGGATTTTTTGATGAGAACTCTTGGAAGTAGTTTAAAAAGTTCTGATATATTTATTTTTTCATGTTATTAATGTCCTGACTTACATTGTGATCAGTTGAATGCCACTTAAGTGAATAAAAGTACCAATTTCTTTCCATAAGAGCAAAATCTGTACATTATTCCAAACTTTTGGCCGCCAGTGTGTATGTATGTATGTATATATATATATATATATATATATTCACACTACTGGTCAAAAGTTTTGAAACACTTACTCATTCTTTATTATATTTATTTTCTTCACATTTTAGAATAATAGTAAAGTCATCAAAACTATGGAATAACATAAATGGAACTATGGGAATTATGTTGTGACTAAACAAAATCCAAAATATATCAAAACTGTGTTATATTTTAGCATTTTCAAAGTAGTCACCCTTTGCCTAGAATTTGCAGACATGTACTCTTGACATTTTCTCAACCAACTTCTTGAGGTATCACCCTGGGATGATTTTTAAACAGTATTGAAGGAGTTCCCATCTATGTTGGGCACTTATTGGCTGCTTTTCTTTATTATTTGGTCCAAGTCATCAATTTCAAAAACGTTTTATTTTTATTTTATTTTTTTTTTATTAAATTTTAGTTTTATAATGAAATAAATTAATATCATGGTACAATTATATTTTGTCAACAAAACTTATTTCAAACATTTAAGCATACGTCTTCAGATCAAAAGATTTTTAAGATCATGAGAAATATTTCAGTCAAGGGTTTCAAAACTTTTGACAGGTAGTGTATACAGTATGTGTATATATATATATATATATATATATATATATATATGTGTGTGTGTGTGTGTGTGTGTGTGTGTGTGTGTGTGTGTGTGTGTGTGTATTTACTACTTTATATTAAGTTGGTAAAACTTTACATATATTTTTTCTTCCTTAGGGGATTAAATATTATAAAGTGATTATAAATTGATGACTTATAAGTAATTATTTACAAATTTATTATAAATCATTGATATGCGGTTGGAATTAAGGGGAGACTTTCATACAATATTTGCCAACTAGTGAGCATTTTAATGTTATAAATGCTTAATAAATACACTTATTCATACATCTATTATTCAATAACATGAAATGCCTTAATTCATGATTTACTGTATGTCACAATGCAGCAACCATATATTGTTATAGTGGGATTCAAAAGAGGGATTATGTCATTTGTTTTCAAAATCAAATTAAATCACTTTTATTGTCACACAACCATATACACAAGTGCAACAGTGGGTGAAAGTTTTGGGTGCAGTTCCGAGCAACATAGCAGTCATGACAGTGATGAGACATATACCAGTTTACAATAAACATCAGATTTACACAACACAATTTACATATCTGATATACACATAATTATACAACACAATAATAATGTATACAATGTACAGTACACAATACACACAATATAGAATACACATACACATAATATAGAATACACATACAATAAAAATAATATATATATATAAAATATACAGTAGGTTGTATTGTACTGTATTGACATTTAGACTGTCGGTTGATAGTCAGATGCCAGCGTGTTGTTAAGAGAGAATAGAATTTATGACAGTCCGGTGTGAGATAATACGATTAATAAAGTGCAGTGCTGATGTATACTGATCGTGATAGATCAAGAGTTCAAAAGTCTGATTGCTTGGGGGAAAAAGCTGTCATGGAGTCGGCTGGTGCAGGTCCTGATGCTGCGATACCACCTGCCTGGTGGTAGCAGTGATAGCAGCCCATGGCTCGGGTGGCTGGAGTCTCTGATGATCCTCCGAGCTTTTTTCACACACCGCCTGGTATATATGTCCTGGAGGGAGGGAAGCTCACCTCCGATGATGAGTCTGGCAGTTCACACCACACATTGCAGGGCTTTGCGGTTGTGGGTGGTGCTATTGCCACACCAGGCAGTGATGCAGCCAGTCAGGATGCTCTCTACAGTGCTGGTGTAGAACCGTGTGAGGATGTGGTGGTTCATTCCAAACTTCTTTGGCCGTCTCAGGAAGAAGAGGCACTGATGAGCCTTCTTCACAATGGCCTCAGTATGGACGGACCATGTGAGTTCCTCTGTGATGTGGACACCGAGGAACTTGAAGCTGCTGACTCTCTCCACCGGTGCTCCATTGATGTTTGATGGGGCTGTGTTCTCTGTCTTTTCTCCTGAAGTCCACCACAAGATCCTTGGTCTTGCTGATGTTGAGGGAGAGGTTGTGCTCCTGACACCAGCGTGTCAGAGTGTGCACCTCCTCTCCGTAGGCTGTTTCATCATTGTCAGTGATCAGACCTACCACCGTTGTATCATCAACAAACTTAATGATGGCATTGGAGCTGTGTGTTGCCACATAGTCATGTGTGTACAAGGAATACAAGAGTGGGCTGAGAAAACAGCCCTGCAGGGCTCCAGTGTTGAGGGTCAGTGATGAGATGTTGCTGCCCATTCTAACCACCTGGCATCTGCTTGACAGGAAGTCCAGGATCCAACTGCACAGCGAGCTGTTTAAGCCCAGAGCCCGGAGTTTCACATAAAGCTTGGAGGGCACTATGGTGTTGAATGCTGAGCTGTAGTCTACAAACACATTCTCACATAAGTGTTCCTTTTTTCCAGGTGGGAGAGAGCAATGTGTAGTGTAGATGCAATGGCATCATCAGTGGAGCGGTTGTTGTGGTAAGCAAACTGCAATGGGTCCAGTGAGGCAGGCAGCACAGAGCAGATGTAATCTCTGATTAGCCTCTCAAAGCATTTGCTGATGATGGGGGTCAGAGCAACAGGACGCCAGTCATTTAAGCAAGTGATTTTGGATTGCTTTGGCACAGGCACAATGGTGGATGTTTTGAAACATGAGGGAACTACAGACAAGGAGAGGGAAAGGTTGAAAATGTCCATAAAAACACCAGCCAGTTGGTTCGTGCACGCTCTGATGACGTGGCCCAGAATGCCGTCTGGACCCATGGCTTTACGGATATTCACCTGTTGGAAGGATCAGGTTACATCCGCTACAGAGACGGAGAGTGAACTAACCTCTGTAGCTTTGGCCGCGAGAGCTCTCTTCACGAGGGTGGTGTTATTTCCCTCGAAACGAGCATAAAAAGTATTTAGCTCATCCGGGAGAAAGGCAACGGTGTTCACGGCGGAGTTTTTATTCTCTTTGTAGTCTGTGATTATATTAATTCCCTGCCACATACTTCTAGTGTCAGTGGTATTGAACTGTCCTTCAATCTTGTCCCTGTACTGGCGTTTTGCTACTCTGATAGTTTTGCGGAGGGCATAACTGGCTTGTTTATGCTCCTCCGCGTTCCCGGAATTAAAAGCGGAGGTCCGCGCATTAAGTGCCGCACGAACATCACTATTAATCCATGGTTTCTGGTTGGGGTAGATCCGTATTGTTTTGATCGGAACAATGTCCTCTACGCACTTTCTGATAAAACACGTTACATTTACAGCATAAATCTCGATGTCGTCATCAAAGGCAGACCGGAATATCTCCCAGTCAGCATGATCAAAACAGTCTTATAGCGTAGAATCTGATTGGTCCGACCAGCACTGGATCATTCTGAGGGTGGGTGCTTCCTTTTTCAGTTTCTGCCTGTAAGCAGGCAGAAGGAGAACAGAAGAGTGGTCTGATTTGCCAAATGGTGGGCGGGGGAGAGATTTGTAGCCATCCCGGAAGGGAGAGTAGCAATAGTCCAAAACCCGGTCCCCTAGTGTGTTAAAACTGATGTGTTGGTGGTATATTGGTGCGATTGATTTGAGATTGGCTTTGTTAAAGTCCCTGGTCACAATGAACGTGGCCTCAGAGTGCACGGTTTCCTGCTCACTTATACTCCCATACAGTTCCTTGAGTGCCCAGTCTGTGTCGGCTTGTGGCGGGATGTACACAGCAGTGATAATGACCGCTGTGAATTCCCTCGGTAGCCAGAATGGTCGACACAGAATCATGAGAAATTCCAGATCAGGAGAGCAGAAAGACTTGATAGACTGTACGTTCCTCTGATCACACCAGGATTTGTTGACCATAAAACATACACCACCACCTCTGCTTTTACCTGAGAGGTCTTTCACTCTGTCCGCTCGGTGCACGGAGAACCCCACAGGTTCGATGGCTGAATCTGGAATTTCAGCAGACATCCACGTCTCTGTAAGGCAGATAATGCAGCAGTCCTTCGTATCTCGTTGGAAAGTGATCCGCACTCTCAGCTCGCAGAGCTTGTTGTCCAGAGACTGAACATTTGCCAGTAGAATACTAGGTAGCGGGGGTTGATTTGCGCGACGTCTTACTCTGATGAGAACGCCGGCTCTGTTTCCCCTTTTCCTTCTGTGTTTCCACGGCCAGGCAGCCCAGACAAAGGGCTCCGCTGGCGTGTTTGTAAACAGTGGGTCGGCATTGAGGAATTGGAAGTCCGGTTTTCGGTGTGCAATTGCAGAACCAATGTCCAAAAGTGTTTGTCTATCATATATAACAAGGCAGACAACATCCAAGACAAAAAACATAAGAACTGTAAACAAAACAAACAAAAAACTGCAATGTTGTGTCGGAGCTCGCAACGCAGCAGCCATTCTCGGCGCCATTTTGATTCTTGAGTTTTTATATAATTAATGAATCAGTAACTTTCCTTGTCATGTTTATTTCAAAAGAATGGTCTTGAAGAGTTGTCCCAATTTAATAGTCGTAGTTATCCAAAGTCCTCTGCAAAAACACTTTTCATGTTTTTATGCTTATTGACAACATATATTGTCGCTTCTGGCAATTTTGAATTTTTACCATAAATGGAGTGTGCCAAATGACCTCTCCCTACTGTTTGAATTGTGCATCAAAATGACCAATGAAAAGATGTTTAATTCACATTTCACATCACCACCAATGTAAAGTATCTTCTCTTGTTCTTTGAAAACAGTGTTCAAATATATGCAACCATGAAATGAGTCCAAAAGCATAGATTTGTGTAAATAACACGATTGTTTTTTTAGTTTAAAAAGTATTGAAGAGATTGCCTACATCACGCTGGCTCTGTGATTTCCCTGACAACCAAAGCCATTCATGCATGAACAATGTCAGATGGCTTTAAAAAGTAGACTATACCAGCCAAATACAGTTGCCAGATTTCCATCTTCGCGAAACTGAGAGTGAAAGCTAATTCTGACAGGTAATTTATGCATTGGACCCGAAAACGCTTTTTGAAACCGAACTGTCCACTCAACAACCGGACTAGAAACCCTAGTCATAAAACTGATTTCGATCTAAAATAGTAAGTGAAAGCTCAGATTATATCCAAAAATAAATTCTCTAGCAATCAGTTACTTACCAGCTGAGTTCTGGGAACAGGAACAGTTAGATTCTAGTCTGTAACTGAACATGTACCATTGGAACCCATGATAAAAAAAAAAAAAAACGTGTATGAGTCCATGTTTGCTAACAAAAATCCAATTAAAATATCGAACAGTTAAATTACAGATGTTTCATGATAGAATTCTATTTATAGTGCTAAAGGTGACTTATTATGATATTTTCAATTCATTTTGTAAGATAGTTTATGAGAAAAAGATTTTTTCCATGCTCTTGGAGATACGTGCCTTTCATCAGATGGTGATATATTGTATAACAAAGCCTGATGACCATTAAACCATCCACAATTTTATGAACATGGGTTTCTAAATTAATTAATTCATCATATGTGTCCACTTTACATTAAGGTACAGTTTCATAGGTTAGTAATGTTGAATAAGTGTTAAGCATTTACAGTATAACATGTAAGATAAAATGCCTCACTATTCTAGAAGTACTGCATGACAGTCACCTTTTTATTCATGTTGTTATAACTGCATATCAGTGATTTGAAATGCATTTGTAAATAAATTATTATTCATTAATGAACCCCTTAATAAACCCTTAACAAAGAAAACATGAATGTAAAGTGTTCCCTTTCATTTTATATATTCATTTTACTAACAGTATATATAACTTTGATTTTATATTGTTTCTTGCTTTGTATTACCATTGCTGTAGAGAGAGAAATATAGATAAGGGGTTATCTTAATTCAAGGTCTTCAAGGCCATAAAACTGTAGGCCTAATTGTTAAGAAGCAGTAAATTTCCATTCTGGTCAGACAAAGTCAGAATGAGCTTTGACAAAGATGTAGCTAAGATTAAAATAATTTCTTATCATCGTCACCTACCACTTGCTCTTCCCCTGCAATGCATCTTGGGTGGTAGGAGAGTTAACTTGACAACATTGTTGATTGACTTTAACCTCCTTTGACCCGAGCGTGACTACTGTGTGCATTTTCCATTTCCATTTTTGCTTATAACTAGTAGCACCTAAGAAACATAAAAATAAAAAATAAAAATCCTAAAAATATATGTCCACATAAGTGGACAGTGGGACTAAGTTGTGAAATTTTAAATAATACAAAGCTATAGAAAGTCAGATTTAAAAAAAAATAATAATAATAATTTTAATTTTTTTTTTATCAAATTGTTTATTATGTTTTTAGGAGTGTTGGTTATTCATGTTTTTGAGATTTTACATGCATATCATCATCAATTAGCATAATTAATTCTGATTCAAAGTAATGGCCGGCATCATCCAATCACTGCCAACCATGTTAAAATACGATTATACATTATACATTCTGAATGTAAGTACTGATTACCATTGTCCCATGTCTGCCAAACATGTTGAGTTGTCTGCAGCCTGAAATGTAACTTTTGATAGGAAGTTTGGATTTAATGCACTTAGCTGCACAGAGAGCTATAGGATGCTCCCTTTCTCCCTTGCTCCCTATTTATTGAATGACTTAACCTCCAGTGTGCTGTCTGTCTGCACTGGTCTCAGAACAGTTTGAAAGGCACCTTATTTTCATCCTAACTCCATATAAAGCCTCTGAAAGCAAAATTTTGTAACTTTTGGATGAACCCATTGATTCTCAATGTGATAATACACAGTTAATGTAGGATTTATAAGGAAAAAATGTGCTAAAGTACACATTAGTGTACATTGTTTAGTTATTTTGCAATAAATCGCTCAAATAATAATAATAATAATAATAATAATAATAAAGGCATATCATATGAAACTAGAGATTCTTTTGACTCAATCAAGTTACAATGTAAAAACGTAATTAGGTTTCTTACCAGATGTAGTTTTGTTTGTGTTTCTCCTAAAGACAAACTCAGCTGTGGTCAGTGCCATGTTGTTATGTCACATGATGAAAGTTTGACCCTTTACTGACAGTACAGAGTCTCCTAAACTGAGATCAGTCAGTTTAAAATCATTTAAATTGTGCGTCGTATAGTGAAGCCAAAATACAATGTCCACGCATGTGTAAGTGGGTTGTAACACAATATTGAATATCAGACAAAAAGATCTGGGAACAAATAATCTGGATCTAATGTTAAGTTTAGCTTTCAGTTATATTCCTTAACTGTAAAACAGTACATTTAAGTGTATACCAGCTGGATACAACATAGTTATCATGATTCACACATGATTCACCATCAGTTACTTTCACTCTAGGTCTTAGGAAAGGCTACCGTAACTCCATAACAGTGTGTGGAATCTGAACCTTGTCCTTTGAGCTACTCAGCAGTTATTTGCTTCTCCAAGTCCACAGTAAGTTCTTCTTTTGATCTCAGACAAAGGAATAGCTTTAACCTGACCATGAGGTACTGATGAAGCCTGAAATGTGTCCTTATAGCCTGAGGATGAACCAAGGACGTTTCTTACACTGAGAGAAGGGTATAGGGTTCACAATTAGATCCACCCTTCTGAATAACACCTTCATTATATACTTCAAAGGTTTCCTTTGTGTGAGACATCCAAGGCTTTTTGCAGACTTGATCTCAGTGTCTTGCATGCTGATGACCTGACGTTTAATTAAAAGGTCCTTAATGAGTTTACGGATCACTGAGGCTCAGTATTTACCCTATATTGCCGTGTTTTAGGGCGAGACAGCTACCGCTGAGTCTGCTGGGCAATGCTGAAGGTGACCGCTGCAAGATGTCTACAACTACCTGTAAAAGCTGTCATCATTTTAACCAGTGGTTGTATCTGAGCCAGAGCATCCATGCTGGCGGATCTAGTTTCTTTGAGCTATGAGACTTATTTCTTTTGAAAGGGCCTTATTATAGTCAGTGTACCGTTGCGTCCAAACTTAAGATGCTCTACAGAGACATTGGAGGTGACTTTATTATTTGCTCTCATTTAAAAATATGGTACGCCATTTGCTGGTTTCAAGCTCCATAGAACTTCTTGCTGACTGTCTGAAAGGTTATTTGCTGTAACCGAAAAAAGCCACTCTCTATCCTCTATCAGAAAAATGGATTTATAGATGCTTTATCAGGAAATTACATAAACACACACTTAAAGATTCAGAGTATGAAAGTGGATTTTGACAATATCTGTCTTCTCCCTCCCAGAGAGAGAACAGCATGGCGTTAAAAGCATACAATCAATGCAGGCTCCGATCTCTGGTTTTACCATAAGTTATAAACTAAAAATGACTCACAGATCAATGTCACATGTCACACAGTGGAAATCCGATTTTCAAGCTAATAATCCCTAAGAGGAGCATTGCAGTGTGTATACCAGCTTTATGCCTATAAAGACACCGTATCGGTGAAGGGAAAATAAGAGATGTATACTATGTACTGTGTGTGTATTAGAGAGATAGAGAATGTGTGTGTGTGTGTGTGTGTGTGTGTGTGTGTGTGTGTGTGTGTGTGTGTTCCTGTTCCTGTTCCTTCCCGGGCACCTTTTGCATCTTGATTGTAAAACCCTCCAAATCTCATTCTCAAAACTATGTCATGCTCCTTAACTTAAGAAGGGACCTTTTTTATTTATATGGGTCACTGAAGTCTTGTCAGGGTGACCAATGAGGTTGTATTCAAGGACAGGCCACCTCACTGAAGGCTAGTGTGTGTACTGATCTGAGTGCATTGGGCCTGACTTTAGACCTTATTGAAGGACTTCATCAAATTGAAACAGTTTCCTAATACTGACTGAGTTTTCATTCCATGTCCCTCACATTGTCAACACCCCCTCCCACAATCCCATCTGTCGCACTGAGGAGGCGTTAAGAGAGAGAAAGAGAGAGAGAGAGAGAGAGAGAGAGAGAGAGAGAGGGAGGGAGGGAGGGAGGGGGTTAGAGGGAGAGAACTAATAAAAACTTTTAATAAAAACTAACAAAAGAATTAATAAAAGAACCACTTGACAAACTGTAAACACACACATAAATATTGAGAAAGAACAGAACATAGCCGATGGACACTGATGGAGCTGAAATCACAAGACAAATGTGCTATTAAGCTACACTGATGCTTCATGTGGTAACATTTACAATTCAGTAACTGGTTTTATTTAAAAAATATGATTTAATATGACTGAATCAACCTGACTAGATTAGATAACATCATCAAAAGTAATTGTAATGGATTAGATAAAGTATAAATATAACCTTAAAATGATAGTTCACCTAAAGCTGAAATTCAATCATTTACTCACAGTAATTAAGAATGTATCTAATGTTTATTGTACTTTTATGAAGAACAGGATTTTGGACCAATAAGAGTTCACAGAGGGTGGGACTACTGTACCTAGTGCAAAACCTGTCCTGCTGTTCAGAGTTTGATGCAGTCTTGACAGATTTGGGTTAAAACTCACATTTACATGAAAGAGATGGTTATAGTTTATAACTTTATCATGACATGCCAGGTTACAACCCAGAGTTAGATATGAGTAACAAGACAACATTTGGGATTTTGAATAAAAATACCTCTAATTAAAATGTCAAGGGAAAACAAACATAAAAATGATTAAATTATTATTGACAGACAGCTGATATAACACTTTTATAACACATCATATTGCCAATACATTTTCCATAACATCAATTTTCCAAATGTACCACTAATCTGCACTTGGGTTACATTACAATATTCAGGCACTGTCAGGAAAAGATGATACATTTATCTAATATGGAATCAAATATTGTCTCCAGCCTTTAAAACCATAGAGTTGTTCATCTGCTATACAACACTGAGAATCATCTGCATGTACTGTAAATGTCACAGCGATAGTAATAACTAAACAGCCAGAGCACAATTTATGAAAGCCATTAAAGAGGAGAATGCAGAAATTATGGTACAGTCTATATAAAATGCCTGACACAGCAGATGGTATGTAAACGTAAGCTCAAATCAGATTAAACAAAATCACACAGGAAAAAAAGGCTCCACTTGCGTTGAATGCTGTATTATAACGGACATAAATTTGTCTACCATGTACCACTCGACTCCTTATCAAATTTGTGTTCATTTTGGGCTGTAATGTTAAATAAATGGTCCAAGGAGGAGGCAGTTAAGAAGGATAATTCGACATGTCTGTCAAATATACATGCCATGGGAAAAGTCTTAAACATTTCATCTTTGCTTGTGTAATTACAGTATAATTGTGTTGAAGCACTTTCAGGCATGGTTTAGTGCTGTGGAGTTCTTAAGCAGTTTTAGTAAATGTCCGTAAAGAGCAATGATGATTCATAAGAGGTAATTAGAAGTAGCATGCTAATGCTAATGCTAATGCTGTTAACCTCATGAGTTTGTTGGAGTCTGACAAACTGTAAAAAGGGATGAATTTGTGTTTAATAGCTTTTTCCAATCTCTCTTAAAGTTAATACAGTTTAATAAATATTCCCGGGTTCAATACAAGTTTCCCAAATAGTCCATCTTCAAGATGTCTCTTTTAGAGTGTTTCATCTGGAAAGCATCACATTCTAATTAACAACTATTATACATCTTAAAAAGACCAGATTTACAAACATTCTTAATCATAAACATTTCAAAGACATCTGCTGAATGTCTTATTGACATCTGAGAGGAAACATCTTAGAGATGTATTACAGATGAGCTAACAAACATAAAAAATACATCTTCCAGATGTAAACACACACATCAAATAGACATTTGGATGATGTACGTGTGCTTTCAGGTTAAGCTTAATTGACAGCATTTGTGGCATAACTACAAAACTGTATTTCGATTCATCCCTCCTTTTCTTTAAAAAAAGCAAAAATCAAGGTTACAGTGAGGCCCTTACAATGGAAGGGAATGGGGCCAATTTTGGGTTATAAAAGCACTTACATTTATTCTTCTGTTAAAATTCATGTATTATTTGAGCTGTAAAGTTGTTTAAATCGTCATTTTAGGGTTTTAGACTTTACAGCATTACGTTGTCATGGCAACAAAGTTGTAAAATTGGATATAACTTTAAACTGAAAAGTTTAGAAAGTGATTTTATCACACTAAAATCATGTTAACATGCACGTTTACATCTTGTGGCTATACTTTTGAATATTTTAACGTTTACTGATTGGCCCCATTCACTTCCATTGTAAGTGCCTCACTGTAACCCAGGTTTTTGCTTTTTTTAATGAAAAGGTTTTTAAAAATGTAGTAATAAACATTATGCCACAAATGCTGTTGATTGAGCTTAACTTGTATTGAACTCGGAATATTCCTTAAAAATGCGCAGCCTGTTGAGAACCATAAGATAATCTTTTTTAAGTACCATTTAATAGTGATTTGTTAAAGGACCCAGAATTCGATAAGAAAATCAGAAGAACCTATAGTGTGACATCAAGAACTTTTTTGAAGTTTCCAAAGAGCCAAAAAGCCCAATCAAGAATCCTAAACAGGGGCTGCAAAGAGCCATTGAAGAATGAAGCTGAAGTGTATAAATTCTTCGCCACTAATGCCACTCAAACCACTGGTTGAGCCAATGATGCTGTGTCTGGCTTGAAAAGTCCCTCTAACAAACTAACATTATCTCACAGGAACTCTGACATTGACCCCATTCTGCCGAGTTACTGACAAGCACCATCTTCAATCAGACATATTTGCATCAATTCAAATGTGTTTAACTTTTCCTGTGGTGCTACTGATAGCGCATTGCTCGAGCATTCTTGGAGATGCCGGTTCTGTTCGCATGGAAACCAAGAAATAATCGCATTCAGATAATCAATGATAAGCGTGATTTGGACTTTACATTTTTCCTCTAAAATTACATTTTAACTCCGCTGATGGTTAGGTTTTGAGTTTGGTGGTAGAGTTAATAAATTATGCATTCCTGTTGACTGTATTACATCATACTAAACTAAAAACACCTCGCTTTACAACTCGCTTTTGGCGCCACTCAGTGGATAGTTCCCTCTGCAAATGGAGTTCACACACTGCCCATCCATAACATTTCCAGCTTCAGCAACTGGGGGTAGTGGCTCAATTTCAGTAAGCACATGCCAATTCCAGCTGAAGATAACAGCTATATTAGTCTTAACAAACAGAGGGATGTTTTAATAGATGCACAGTGTTACACTTTTAGGTGATATAAGCCTACAAATGGCTTACTTATATTTTCACTATGCATATTAAGCTGGGTTACAATAAATAATTTTAACAGAAAAAATTACACACATCAGTTTTAAAGAGTGTTATGTGTTCTTTTGGCCACATTGATGCCCTTATTAAATGCTGATGAAATGTTTGGATCTCTATCGCTGTTGTTGACAATGTGTGCGTATGTCTGCTTGAGTGGTGCATGCATATATGTGTGGGTTTGTGTGTATGCATGACTCAGTCTGTCCAGTGTTTGTTTTGCCCTGTTGTGGCTGACTGGACTGTGAGTGTAGACTTTGTTTGCTGCTGTTTTGATCGCTGTGTGTTCCCTGCGGAGATGGAATGGAAGATAGAGGAAGAGAATGAGATATATATAGAGAGAGGGAGTGTTACCTAGCTTAGTCGAGGGGAGTTGTGTCCACTAGCATGCCAAGTGTTCCCACCAGACCCTCTACCTGCTGCCTACAGCTCACTCACCACTTAGTGCACATAACCATGACGAGAGGCAAGAGGATGCCCTGCATCTTCCATCACTCCATTATTTATTTTTCTCCTCATCTCCATCTCTTACTGATTCTTAGCCTGTTTCCTTGCATCCAAACATCATATATTTCATCACTCCATCCATTATTGCTCTTAATCTCTCAGTTCTCTCACTCTTTTTTTTATTTATCTCTTTTTCCCTTTTCTCATTCCACAACTCTGGTTTGGAAGAGACTTTCAGTAGTGAGTATCTGAGTTACATTTCTGCATACACTTGTTGTTGGAATGTATTCACTGGGTTCATGAATGTACCAGACATGCTAAATCCAGAGATCAACATAGAAGACATATCTGGTCAAGGGTAAGCAAATTATATTACAGGAAACAGTATGTGAACCTTGACTAAACACTGTTTGCTCTCAGGTGCCAAGAGCCGGAGGAAACACTGCCATCCACCGGAGAAGGGGAGGAGCAGTTCCGTCTGCCAGGGGCCGGAGGACTCACTGCCGTCCACCGGGGGAGGAGCGAGCTGCCATCCGCCAGAAGGCGGAGGAGCAGTTGAGGACCAGGCGACAGCAAGTCCGGGAGCCGCTGAGCAAGTTCTTCTCTCACTCTCTCGAACTGGTGCCTCCGGCTCCTCTTTATCTCGCTCTCCCGCTGATCAGCTGATTCAGCGCCGGCCGTGCATCATCACGGCCCAGCCACGCCCTCCTCCTCGTCTCAGGTTTCAACTGAAGAAAATACGCCTTCTGGCACAGTCAGAATACTGATCTTAACCAATTTGAGATGCTTTGGCATGACCTCAAGAGAACAATTCACACCAGATTTCCCAATAATTTAGCTGAACTGAAAGAGTAAAGAGGAATGGTGCAATTGTTCTGTAGGCCTGGTCCAAATTACAGGAAACATTTGGAGGAGGTAATTGCCAAAGGAGTCAACCAGTTATTAAATCAAAGTGTTCACATTCTTTTCCTAATCTGCAATATGATTGTTTACATGGTTTGCTTAATAAAGATGTAAAAACATATAATTGTATGTGATTTATTTATGTAGTCTTAAGAAGTGTTATATGAAGATCAGATCCAATTTTATGACCAATTTATGCAAAATCCAGGTTCACATACATTTTGTGATATATTTGTGATATTATAAATGCAAAGGTACCTGGGCATGAGCGTAAAAAGAATTCAGGGACATCTACATTCCAAGCACAGTTTTTTATTAAAACTTGTAAAAACATGCTCCAGCAGATTAATAAACCTAACAAACAAATTTCAACAGTGCTGGGTAATTAGCATATTATTGAGATGTGGAGGAAGTCACCGCCCAAGAAAATGTCAGATCAAAGTGCCTGAAGATGAAAACTCTACCCAGGCTAATTTACACTCTCATCCCTTTTGAGATCAGCGGCAATGGTATTAAGTGGAGAGGGCTTGTGACAAAATGTTAGCATGTGTATATTCTCACACAAACAAACGAACAAACAAACACACACACACACACGTTGGTCTACCTATCATTATGAGGACTTTCCATAGACATAATTATTTTTATACTGTACAAACTATAGATTATGTCCCCTAACCCTACCCCTAAACCTAACCCTCACAAAAAACGTTCTGCATTTTTACATTTTCAAAAAAACATAGTTTAGTATGTTTTTTTAAGCAATTTAAATTATGGGGACACTAGAAATGTCCTCATAAACTACATTTATAGCATAATACCCTTGTAATTACCAGTTTGTAACCTAAAAAATTGTCCTCGTAAACCACTTAAACCTGCCCACACACACACACACACACAAAGACATGCTGATACAAACAACATAATCACATGCATGAGTTTTTATGTACTGAAATTAGAACAAACGTGTGTGCATGAGAACAACCGTGTAACATCCGCTCTGTCAGCGACAATGTAGCTGTGTCATGTTGACTAAATTTGAGGGATTTTCCTCCCTTCAGAGACACAAGCTGGTATCTGCTGGGCTGACTTCAGAGGAAATAATAGATTGTAATTGAGCTGTCTAGTCCCTTTGGTGGTTGACCCCTCTTTAACAGCATTTATCAACTTGCCCAGTCCCTGCCTCTAAAGCCTCAGCTTCATATGGTCACATTCGCCTCAGCAGATCTCATACAACACTACAACATCATCTTTATTGCAGCATCATTGTGTTTAGTGGTGCTACAAGACATTAGACTGAAAGGGGATAACAAACAAGATCATATAATGGGTAGTAATTTATTTTTTCCATTTACCAATTATTGGCTCTGGAGTAGAACTCAGGATAACACATGCTTTTTTAAAACTTATTGAATATAAGAAGCTCAGGCCAAAACCAAGACAATGAACACATTTGTATAACCTTAGAAATGAATGACTGTGGATAGAAGGGATAGAAGACAAGGGAATAATTTTGATTTGTGCAGAACAATTCAAGTTCCAGTAGATCTGGAGGAGGAGATCTGGCTCGACAACATCTCTGTTTGTGTAATTTCAAAAGCACTTTTATGTGTGGATTATATGTTCCTGCAGTTCTATAGCTGTGCTGCCAAAGTCCCAATGACCCTTTCTACTGAGGCAGTAAGCCTATCATTTAATTTGGTTGACCACTACAACACTTTTTCAGGTAAAAATCATAGTAAAATACACTTTTCTGAGTCTGCAGACATGGGTTTTTAGATTTGTATAAAGCATAGCCCTCAGAATTGGATAGCCACAGTGGTATGTAGTTTGATCTTTGTCTTAGAAACCACTCTGAAAAGTTCATTATATTGTGGATTTATGGGTTTAAGTACCAGATGCATTTACACAAACTCATTTCAGTAGCTCCCTGTTTTCTTTTTCACCCTGAACTAATACAAAAAAATTAATGGAATACCAACAAACAAATGAAACAAGCAACATCTACAATATGTGAACAAATCAGATAAAGATTCTGGACCAGAACCTGATAGTATTTAGGTACCAGACTAGAACCTAATAGTCATTTAATGTATTGCAACAATAAAATATATTTTTCTGGAATAGACAGATGTTCTTTTAGAACTATGAAGAAGTACAATATGAAAACACCCTGAAGTTCAGCTAGGGAGAGTAGGTCTAAAACCCTTCCTGTGGTTTACAAACTTGAACTAAACCATATAATCACATAAGTAGACCCAGAAAGAATCTTATCACATATTCTTGCTGATTTTCGAAGAATCATACGAAATGTTAACATGGTAAAATGACTGAATTTCAAACCACTGCTCCCAGTGGCCGAAGCTGGAACTGTTCTTAAGGTGAAATGTCCACAGGGTGAAGCCAAAAGCATGTTGTGTTTTTAGTTGAAAATTATATAATACTGTCAACAGAAATGCATATTTTATTGACCCTACTCCCTAACCCACACTCCAACCAATCAGTGGCAACATGTTCTCACTCCCAAGGCGTCAAATATTGCTGGCTGTACAAGAGCTCCGCACGTCAACAGGTGGATGCCAAAACCAGCCTTTGCCATCAGTTTCCGATGAATCCGGCAAGCGCATTGCTTTCAGTGAAAAACGTCTGGTGTCAAAGACTGATGCAATGGGCATCAGATTCTAATCATTGTGAAATTATATTTTGAGGTACAATTTTGTAATTCTGACATGATATGTTGGGGAATGATTGTTATTTCATTTGAAATCAGCAACATTTATTCATTTGCAGTGGTTAATGTTTAATCTGTTGTATTCTGTACACACTGTGCTCTGCTGAAGTGATCTGTTCTGGGTGTATTGTGGGTGTAGAATGAATTAATGAATTAATGTTATATTTATATAGCATATCCCACTCTTGACTCGTTCTAACGCATTCATAAATTGCCATCTCGAAAAGCGTTACAGCACAGGCTTGAAGTCAGCGATGTCGCGTGTCTGGTGACTGATTACAACGAGCTCAAGTAGCGATGTATCTTTTGAACAGGAGTGTTCGATTTCATGCAGCACTGAGTAGACAGATTTTGACTTGAAGCAGTGCATGTCGGTTAGAAATTGTCCGACATTAAACGGTGCTTCCACCGCATCATCGTGACACTAGAGCAATTCCAGACCAGCCGCCTAGCTTAGCCGGCACAGTTGTTTCAAAGTGGCTGCACAAGCTCTGATAACGACACAGCTTATTTGCGACTGGCCAGATTCTTATTACTTCTGTCTATGGCAGAAATAAGAGTAGTATGGTAGTATCCATTACGCTAAACTCTCACAAATCATTTTTTTTTTTTTTTTTTTTTTTAACAGTACAAAATATTTATAACATGATATGTTATGTTTATTATCGTAATAGTAATAAAAATACAAAAAAAATTACTGACTCCTTTATGGTATTATAAAAATATAGGCATTTATAGGACTTTCTTCTTGTACACACAACAGTCACTGTATTAAGCAGCACAAAACCCTTACAAAGGAATAATGTTTCTGGTTATTATATGTAAAAATCAAACCTCTGTCTATCTGAATTCCACTTTGTCTGCAATAAAGAAAGCAAACATTGCGCAATCTGCCATGACTGATGTAGGGTTAGCACACGACGGAAAGCACAAAGTGTCTGGCTTGAAGACTCTCTTTTCAACTCCTCCCCCGACTGCAAATGGAAACTCTCGGCAATTGGTAAGGCAAGGCACAGTTCAAGTCAAACACACCTAATGAGATGTGTACGGTAGGATCAGGATGTCGCTGCCTTCATGGAGGGGTAAGATTTTCAGCAATTAAAACCCACAGTTTAACTCTATTCCTGACACAATGCTATTGCATGTTTTGGAATATTATTATAGTTATTTTGTATATATATTTTTAAAAATAAATTATTGTGACTGTACTTTATTTGTTAGAATTTGTTAGGTTTAGGCATAGTGGTGGGATTGTGTGCTTAAAAATATCTATCAAATAGTGTCATGTATATCAAATTATTGTTACTAAGTGTACCTGTCTCTTTCACATTTTATGTAATTGATAATTGGTAAGGTTTAGGAATGGGGTAGTGTTAGGGGATATAAAATAATCAATATGATTGTATAATGTAACCAAACTAATATATTTATAAGTATAATAAAACATACTGTGGTTAAACACATCCAATACTATCCAAAGATTGACAGTGACTCCCCCTTTAAGACTGACTTGAGCTCTTGGCTTCCCTGGGTTGGTGCGCTTGTCTCTTGCAAAAGCGGCAATATTTGACAATATTTTGCAATTACTTCCTGGTTTCCACTGGACCAGATTCTGTGTCCCACAGTGAACACAGCACCTTCCTGGTTTTCATTGGGGCCAGAACCCCTGTCTCGGAGATAGCCCATGCAACGTGCTATCTGTAGCGGCACAGGAAAGGTAAACACATTTAAATTAATTGTAAAATGGGGATGGCATTTGTCAGTGATTCGGCAGAATGGGGTTGATTTCAGGGTACATGAATATTCGGAAGCAGCATGTTAATTTTCTGTGTGATCATGTTGAAATTAAGCTGAGAGTAAAACACTTTTATTAGTAGGTAAAAGCATAATCAAATTAATCAAAATATATAAAGGGATAGTTGACTCAAAAATTAAAATAAAAAATGTGATTTTTGGAGCTACAAAGTTCTGATCACCATTCACTTGCATTGTAAGGACCTACAGAGCTAAAATATTCTTCTAAAAAATCTTAGTTTGTGTTCTACTAAAGAAAGAAAGTCATACAGATCTGGGATGGCATGAGGGTGGGTAAATGATGATTTCATTTTTGAGTGAACTATGCCTTTAATAAACAAACATCAAAGCAAAGGTCAAGGGATGTGTAGACATTTGTGAATGATGGTCAATCCAGTTCTATGGAAATCTGCAAAGCTTAAGTTCTGTGTATGCAGATTCTGTGTGGGCCTGCACATATGCTGTCTCATTGCGTGACTATGATTTCTGGTCACCATTTCAGCATCATCAATAATAAATGCTGATGATTTAACAAGTTTTGTAAAACATTTACATCTCCTACATAATCCATCCCATGTAGTCAATGCATAATGAATAGCACTCAACACACAAATCACTGTGTTGCAGTTTTCCAATCTGAACCCATACAGAGATTAACCAACTATTCAGTGTAACAGAGCCTCCACTCTCCCATCTTAGTAACTGTGAAAGCACAGAATGCAAGCCTTTTATGGAGATATGGATTTTGACTTTCTGTATCTTCACTATACAGTTCATATGAAAAGTTTGGGCAAGAGGCAAAGGCAACTTTGAACAAACTTATAAAAAACTACAAAGCCTAATTTATATTTACAGTGAGAGTTTGGACTTAGATTGGAGTTTTCTAGATGTATGTGTGTTTATGTGTGTTCAGGGACTATAAGATCAGGCTATAAATCCTAACCCAACAGTGGCTTTGTGAACATATGAATTTGATTAAAGTTACAATGCAAAACTAATAAAACAATGTTATTGGAACACCAGGGAGTATTGTTACTGTTTGAGGATGGTTGAACCTGCCAGGAAAATGGATTGCATACTTGGTGCTTTTTAAAGACAGGCAAGGACAGTTTTCTAACATGTCACTTAAAATAGTATATCTCGTTTATGAATCCTTCTTACTGAATGTACAAGAAGCAGACCATATAAGCTGTAACAGAGACATTGAAACAATATAAAAGTATCCCCATAAAACAGGCTTAGTTTGTTGTTCTGATCTTCATCAGTCACTGCAGATGACTGAAAACCTGAGGTAGGTTTTATGAGTGTGTGTGTTATTACAAGCTTAAATCCCCATTTACCTAAGGGATTAAAACAGAGAATGAGAGGCATGCGGATCGGATCAAAGCAGAAAGCACTCTACAATTCCAAGTGGGTGCTTTATTAGAAATTAAATAAGAGAATTAAGAATTACTTCAAGGTTCACGGCCAGTGGATTTCTTAATTTAAACCATGTTACTCCTTATTAGACTTTGCAATTACAATTACAGCCTGAGTTATTCAAAGGAGTATGGTGCATGAAATATGAAATGAAGGAAGCAAATTTATTCCAATTATTCATGATACGGCCGCCTGACTCTGTGGCCTTTTCCCAGTAAAATAAGGTGCTTTAAACGAGGGAACATAGAAACGCAGTGATCTCAAAGCATTATGTGAAAATATGAAGTGGCCAATATAGTCTAATTTTAAGCAGGTTAATATCTCTTTATAGAAATGGTGTGGAAACACTAAAGTTGATGGACCCATATGGTTGGCCTTTACTCTGCCAGAATAATAAATGGCATTATCTTTTATAGGTCTCGCCAGCCACAGCTCAAGTTTTGCAAGTTTTGCATCCTAATAGTATTCATCCTCACTTCTTGAGAGTCACGAGGCAGGAGGAGACATGAAGCAGGAGGAATGATATGGAGGAGGGTTAAACAAGAGTCCATTGACTGTCTTCAACATTACCGGAGACATGCTAGAAGGCTGGGTCATTTTGTCACCTTGTCTCTTAGCTGCAAAATACAACTGACAATGTACTTTTATCCTATATATAGGCATGCCTCATGGGCAGGCCCACACAGAATCTGTGCCCACAGAAACTCCATTGCCCATCATTCACAAAGATCTACACATCCAACGCTCTTTTTTTATGATTTGATTGTGCTTTATCTACCAATCATAGTGTAGTACAGAAAAAATAACTAATCTGAAAACTCATCAGTCATTAGATTTTGTCTGGGCTTGCTTATGTGGAATATAATTTGTTTTTAAACAACACAACATGTGGGTGTGGCTGTTTCTGCAGTGTTGCTCCCAAAAGCTACTTCACAAACTACTATTCAAACAGTGAAACAACTGAACCAAACCAACTGACCAAGCTCAAAACTGTTGCAATAATTCCAAATATTGGTAACACTTTACAATAAGGTTTCATTTGAACTAACAATGAACAACATTTTTTAAACACAATTTATTAACTGATGAAAATACAGTCGTTCATAGTATATATTGCATTAACTAATGTTAACATATGCAGCTTTTAATTGTAAAAATGTATTAATGTTGAAAGTAACATTCACCAAGAATATCAAATGCTATAAAATAATTGATTATTGTTATTCATGTTAACAAATGGATCCTTATTGTAAAGTGTTACCAAAATGCCAATAGGCAAAAAATAGGGTTATGAGAGCCAAAATAAATGTTACAAGTCAAATTGGAAATAACTGCATCCGACTACCGGGCACTCTCAGTTGTGCCAGACAGTAATTTTACACTTTACACTTTATACGTTTTTACCACTGATATTTATATATAACTGGATTACTGATGATGTCATAACATTGAAGTCACTGCACCGCCATACTGCTATGCCCAAACATTCATTTCTGCCTATTGACTTAATAGAAAATTAGTAAACGTTGGAACTTTAACCTCCGAATTGTTCCTAAAATCTGCCTGTACATCCCTACAATGCAAACATCCTACACATGTTATTATTTATTTATTTAAAATCGGGAATTTTTCCTGTTTCTTTAAAGCCCGATCGAGTTATGTATATCTATATCAAACAGTCTAGCAAACTTCAGTGGCGAACAGGTCATCTGAATGTAAATAAGTTAACTGAAACTGAGTTAAGATACAAACAGACATTTTCAGAGATATTTACTTCAAACATCGAAGTGTTCATTCAGAGTTACTTGTTTTACGTACAGTAATGTTTTTTCATTAAAAGTGCCTTTTATACTCGCGGTCACTTTCCTGAGAGTGTGCATTCTCTCTCTCCCTCTCTCTGTCTCACACACACACAGAGGGCGCGCAGAGAGGGAGGGAGAGAAGCAAAGCAAAGATGGTTATACTGATACGCAAGGTTTAACTGGACAAACGCACATAGAATGTATGACATGTATCTATTTATGACAACAGAGAGTACATCAATAAGAAAACAGGCAAATCACAGGCATTGTAGGCAATTTATATATCCTGTTCGGACTTTTTTTAGAACCCTCAGAGGGAAAGGACGTGATGGCACCCTTAAACAAGCAGATATTACAGCTTTTCCTACTTACATTACAACTTGTGGAGAGTTTTGCCACGTCCCTTGATGATCGTTGTGCGTAAGCTGCACACGGGGGCAGGTGAATGCTCTGACATCGCGATCCACTTATATCTTCACCCTCATTACGAATTTAATACATAACAAGCTAATTAAACATTATTCATGATTGTCACTAGAGGGCGAAATGTGACTGTAATATCCAGAGATCAGAGAGGGTGAAACGGCGGCATTATGAGCAGTCACTGAACCTCTGTGGCAGTTGGGTCACACCAAAATGGCCGCTCGAACACTTCCGGTGGCTTCACCTCCTGCTGGCAGTTTACCATTGTCAGTGATCCAGTTCTATATCAGTATATCAGTGGTTTTTACACTTTATACATGGACCATCAACATCACAGTTTCAATTATTGGTAGTTAATTGCAAAGTCCTGACCATTTGAGAGCTCGACCAATCATCATATACAGTAGAGAAGCCAGGCTTCCAGGTGGGACAAATATACATTGCTTGAAAGCCCAGTGTTCAATAAACTAATAGATTAGATGATTTTACAATGCAATAGTGCTCAAGAAGCTCCCATAGACTCCTTGAGAACAACAGCAGATCAAAAATGACAAGTTTACAGCCTCTTGTTCGATCAAAATTGATCTTTATTCCATAGAAATAGAATCATACAAGAATTTGTCAAAGGCTTCCACTGAAACACAGCTTCAGTAGAACTCTGTTGTGCCGTGTGTCCACTGACTTCTATGGACATATTTATGAAGCATGAATATGACCATAGAAGTCAACATTAAACAGCATGTTAGTGATTTCTGATATTATACACTTTTTTTTTACAAAAATATTGAAATGCACCAACAGTGATATTTAATATGTATATATGTATATATACTGTATATACATATAAAAATGTTTACATATGTTAAATATGTCATTGCCACAATTTTGACTGAAATTTAAGAGGAAGCTGTGCTTCCTGTGTAGTCTTAAAGCAATCATCACACCATGGTATGACCTTGGTCAGCACCAGGACTTGCATCCTGACCATTCTGTTTAGTATTATATGTGTCTATACAACATGTTGATCTAGGTATTGAAGTTAATGGAGGGCCTGTGGCCTCTCTGGAGGTAGCCAAGAATGAGTCAATAAGAGGGTAAAAGATAGCACAGTATAAAGGTCAATCACAGAGGAGATTTCACTGTGATCACCACAATTAAAAACTCTCTTAAACGCTCTTTCAAGCACATACACACATATAATAAAAAGATAATTCATGTGGTATTAAATGACACAAGGAAATGAACACAAATGATTGTGCATGTCTGAACTGTGTTGGGTGATTTGCAGAGGCAGAAGGTTGAAAATGCCTTAAAGAGCACCTATTATGGTTTTTCAGATATTACCTTTCATATAGTGTGTTATATAGCTGTTTGTGAATGTAAAAAAGTCATTTGCAGGACAAATGGAGTTACTGACTCCCAAAAGAAAGAACCGATTCTGAACACCTGAAACGAGTCGTTAGTAATTCCAGACTTACTTCCTGTACTAACCTACATAATTTGGTAACAAAAAACCCGCCTCTGGTCTTCACTGGCTGCTCGCAAATAGCTTTGACCCGCCCTCAAACACTACACTAAGCGGTAGACCAATCACAACAGACTGGGACATCTGATCAATCAGAGCAGAGTAGGCTCTCTGAAAGGAGGAGTTTAGAATGAATCCTTTAGATTCAGGGTCATTGAACGAGTCGTTTTTGACACTGGGAAAAAGGTAATGCTAAATTATGAGCAAATTAAAGTGCTTTTTGACCTTGGATGCATGTAAATCTATTGTATGAGACCTTTAAAACAAAATTAGGCACATTTAAAAACCATAATAGATGCTCTTTAATACATTGTCGGCTGATGTTTAACGACACAGAAACAATGCACTTCATTCAAGGTTATACAAATGAACTGAAGACTTATTCTTTTCATTATTATTATAAGTGCATGGTTATTCATGAACCATGCACTTATAATACAGTATATCGCAATATATAATATAATAATAATATTTCTTTACATTTATATAGCGCTCTTCTAGGCACTCAAATCGCTTTACATAGTATGGGGGAATCTCCTCAACCACCACCAGTGTGCAGCATCCACCTGGATGATGCAACGGCAGCTATAGTGTGCCAGAACTCCCACCACACACCGGTTATTGGTGGAGAGGAAAGTAGAGTGATGTAGCCAATTCAGGGATGGAGATTATTAAGAGGCCATGAAATATAAGGCCAATGGGGGGTATTTGGCCAGGACACCAGTGTTAGACCCCTACTCTTTATGAGAAGTGCCCTGGAATTTGTAATGACCACAGAGAGTCAGGACCTCGGATTAACATCTCATCCAAAAGGCAGTGCTTTTTTACAGTATAGTGTCCACATCACTACACTGGGGCATTAGGACCCACACAGACCGCAGGGTGAGCACCCCCTGATGGCCTCCATAATACCACTTCCAGTAGCAACATTAGTTTTTCCCAGGAGGTCTCCCATCCATGTACTGGCCAGGCTCAACCTTGCTTTGCTTTAGTGGGCAACCAGGCAAGAGCTGCAGGGTGATATGGCTGCTGACTATAGCTATAACAACTGCTATATATAACACAGTTGCTTTAACCAACAAACTGCAAACAAACAAGTTTACTTTTTACTTAACATTCCTATGGAAAAAAAATACATATATTCACACCTTCATAAATATAATCACACTCATACACACAAACCCCCTCACAGTGTGGGAAGGCTGTTTCCTCACATATCTTGTGATTTCGACTTTGTTGCTTAACCAGACGCAAGTGACAGCCAGCCTGCCCAACAAACCAATTACCACTGTTAGAATCTTCCAGAATACACTTCTCTTCTCAGCATTCAAGTAATTTTTTTGTTTGTTTGTTAAGCTTTATAATGGTGGGACTCTAAGAGTGGTGAATGAAATTCAGTTGTCTTGTTATCGGACGCCTCCCATCAACTCACTCTTTCACACACACATCCACACAAACACTCAGACAGGGATAACACTTTAAAGGGAAGGACTGGTAAACTAATGAACACTGACAGCACTCCCCAAACTGTTTGCATTCCTGTCAAAATGCTTAGCAGTAAATAGATGGCGGAGTCACATATGCTTCTATCTCCACCAACATGACGGAGGTTAAGAATGAAACTGGGGACTCCTTCACAGAAGCAGTTATTGTCTTATATCATAAACCTTTCCACCGCTACATTTCATTTCCTCTGATGATAAGGGAAGTTAGGAACAGTCTGGCAGTAATAATTTTCATAGCAGAGATAATGAATGCTTGCTTTTTGATCAAGGTTTATTAATATTGTAATTGTGAGTATAATGAACAATGAGGTGTGCACAGAGAAATCACATTAATTATCTGGCATTGAAAAGGAAGACTGCATGGTACATACAGTACCAGAGCAGAGGTTTTTCAGGAGTCTGGTGACCCCATGATTCCACAAGATGGTGGTAGGGGGTCCATGGAAATATTTGATAAGTAAATACTCTGTAAAACTATGGAGGACCAAAGTACTCAAAATGAAATAATTAAATAAATTAAACCATTATTAATTCAACCAATAAGTAAATGTAATGGTTTATTTTGAAATAATTGAACCATTAACCCTCCTGTTATGTTCGGGTCATTTTTTACCCGTTTAAGAGTTAAAAACAGTGAAAAAACAATCTTAATCATAAGTTTGGTCAGAATGCCTTTGGGTTATCCTCAACATTGACTAAATGAATATGTAAATAAACTATTTTTATATATATAATATTTGTTTATATTTACGGAATGTCACATTTTTTGTCTATACTTTTTCTGTTCAGGTCAAATCTGACCCAGGGGTAAATACTGCTGGTTTCCAATGCAGTTGTGAAGCTTCTTTTGAGTAAAGAGTTTCAAGATATCTCTCACAAAGAGATAATCAACATTATTGCTACTTTTACTTAATCAAAATCAGCAAAGATTTCACCCTAAAAACACATGTGCATAAAAGTATGAAGGCAGCCATTTTTTAAATTATATTACAAAGTCACAAGTTTAGAATAAGGACCCAAGATGTAGAATGGCAATGAAAGGTGTTTTGTTAAACAAAACCAACAAAATACAAACGAAACTCACGTGGGAGAAACCAAAATAACAGTAAATCGACAGGGCAAACTTGACAAGAACCAATAGGACTAGACTGGAGACTGAACAAAACGATCTGACCAGGAAGACATGACAAAGGAGAGAATATAAAAGGGAAGGAATGAAGGACTGAAACCAAGTGCTGCCCATAAACACAAGCAGCGCTAATCAGTGCTTCCATGGCAATGCATATGGGACAACCTGAGAGCTGGGTGGAGGAAACTGTCATGACCCTACCACAACAAGAATAAAACGAGATAAAAATGGTAGGATCATGACAGTACCCCCCCCCCCCCCCCCCAAGGGACAACTCCCAGGCATCCCACAAGAGAAAACCAGACAAAAACCAGACTATGGGAAGGGAGGGTGGGGGAAACAGGTGGCCAGCACTAACACACAGAACAGACAAGGAACCGGAAACATAATCGACGTATTACAGCGCGATCCTCCAAGTCCGCAAGTACCTTCGTCAACATCACCGTCATGTTGGACAGTTGACGCTGGATTCCTTCTCCCGCCGCGCCATCCAAATCGAGTCCCCGGTCCACAGGCCTGTCTGGGCTTTCATCTTGAACCCGTAAGTGTCTTTTAATGTCTCCAGAGCCAGATTTTGACTTCTTTGCCATGTTTACCTCAAACAGTAAATGTGTAACTGGGTGTATCGAATTTCACCGGATTACATCATGAAAATAATTCAAAAAATTTGCAAAGTGCACAGAGCTGTCTCTCACACGTCTGCCCTTCGCATGGCGTCACCGTACTCCTCACTTTTAGCCAATCTTGACCAAAAATAACCTTATTTTGATAGATTTTACAACGGTTGTTACTCTAAAAATACATGATGAAAAGTCATTTTTGTGGCTTTACAAAAAATCCTGGGAGATGCCCAGACCCCCCTAAAAGACGCTTAGTCCCCATCCATGTATCTCTAGTGACGTCCCTGCTTGTGAGCACAATTGTTAAACTTAAAACTTAATATTCATGTACAAAAGAACATTCTGAGGTAACATACAAAATGTCATACATTTGGCAGGGCTATAACAGAAGAAATAGCTATTTTTACAACTGCATTTTTAAGCAGTTAGAAATATGGAGATAGACCGGCTGTTTTACTGTTTGTCCAGCAGAGGGAGCCACAAGACAAAACAAAATTTATTTATTTTTTAAACATCTGATTCCACAGAAATTCATACTATATTTTAAGGGAGGGTGGGGGAAACAGGTGGCCAGCACTAACACACAGAACAGACAAGGAACCGGAAACATAAGTCCAACCAAATAAACAAAAAATAAGGTGAGGTCAAGGGCAGAACTGGCGGGACAGACCAGGGTGGAGCTGGCAAAACAAGCCAGGGTGGCACTGGCTGGAGAGCCTAGGGTGGATGAGTAGGTATGGCGGCTTGATTGGACACGGGGGCTTGAATAGGCTCAGTGATGGCCAAAGGGATGGCCAAAGGGAACAGAACAGGTTCGTCAACAGCCCCAGGGAACTGGATAGCCACAGGGAACTGGACAGTCTCAGGGACCTGGACAGATGGCTCCAGGACAGGAGCGAGGTCAGGCAACAGGAAAATGGCCTCTGCGGCTGTAGGCACTGGCAGTGACAAGGGAGAAACCTCCATGGTCATGAGCACAGGCAGTGACAGGGGAACAGCCTCCGTGGCCGTGAACAAAGTCAGTGACGGGGAACAACCTCAGTGGTTGTGAGCACAGACAGTGACAGGGGAACGGCCTCCGTGGCCGTGAGCACAGGCAGTGATGGGGGAATGGCCTCCATGCCCAATGGTGCTGGCAGCGGCAGGGGAGCAGCCTCTATGGCCGTGGGCACTAGCAACACCTGAAGAGTAAAGGCCCTTCTCCCTCCTGGCAGTTGAAAAAGACACAGACAAAGGGGAATTTTGGGATTTGGCAGAAGTGGTCCACCAAATCCCAAAAGGAAAAAGGAAAAATCAAACCCAGCTCCTCTGGATCGATGGGCTTGTCCAGAACTGCAAAAATAAATTTACCTGAGGACGGTCTCATCAATACCCCGCCTGGAGACCGCCCTGGCCAACTCCTCAGCAAAGACGTAAACAGGACAACCGTGCTGAAAGCAGGCCAAGGGATCTGGCAACCGGGCGAGGCATTGGGAGACCGATTCCCCAAGGGCCAGAGCTGGGCTCAATAAAACACCTTTCATGCCTTCGCTGGGTCCAGAGTTTGGTCAGATCTTTCCGTCATGAGTTTGGAGGAAGGACCCAAGATGCAGGATGGCAACGAAAGGTGTTTTATTAAAACAAAAACACAAATAAAACTCACGAGGGAGAAAAAGAATGACACAAGACAACAAAATAAACCAAGAACAAACTGTCTAGAAAACAAAACGGGACAAAACAGGAAACTGAAATCTCACAAGGGAGAAACCAAAATAACATGAAGAGAAAAACAAACCGATGGGACTGCCATGGCAACGCTGATTGCACTGCTGAGAAGCACCTGGGGAAACATGAGGGAGAGAATAAAACACAAGCACATGGGACAACCTGAGAGCTGGGTGGAGGAAAATGTCACGACCCTGCCACAACAAGAATAAAACAAGATCAAAATGGCAGGATCATGATATACAAGGTCTCCTACTTCCAGAAGCACAGAAACTTTCACCAGGAGGCAGTAGACATCTAATACATTGCATACAACAGGGTTTCAGCAAAGTAGTTATCATGTTGTTGTGTATGAAATATGATACACACAGATTTATAGGGTTAATATTTGCAGATATTAAACACATACTGCCAAAACGTACACACACACACGTGCACACACACATAAACAAACTCACACACACAGTTATTTGTAGTTGTTCAACTGCACAATGTTGATTTGACAATGCTGATAATGTACTGTATATGTTTGACAGTAATATACAGTATATTCTTTTTTGCAATATCCCTGTGGTATTAATGTTGCAGAATATAAAGCATGCTTCTGTTTTTCTTTCAGACTAATAACATTTTTATGTAATCAAAGTATCACCTTATTTTAAGTACTGTAAATCCTTACAGTAATGCTAAGGGTTTAAATTATATCTTCTGTACATGAGTAGTACCACAACTGATGTACAGTTGTGCTCAAACATTTGCATACACTTGGAGAATTGGTGAGCAGGCAAAACACATTTCTTTTATTTCTTAGGGGATTCATATTCAACTGTAGGTTATAACAGAATGTCACAATCATAAAACAAATCATGGCAACAAAGAAAAAAAATGAAATGACCCCTGTTCAAAAGTCTGCATACCCTTAGTTCTTAATACTGTGTATTGCGCCATTTAGCATCAATGACAGCGTGCAGTCTTTTGTAATAGTTGTCTATGAGGCCCCAAATTCTTGCAGGTGGTATAGCTGCCCATTCGTCTTGGCAAAATGCCTCCAGGTCATGAAAAGTCTTTGGTCGTCTTGCATGAGCAGCACGTTTGAGATCTCCCCAGAGTGGCTCAATGATATTAAAAATGAAAATTTGCTGATAATTTACTCACTCTCAGGCCATCCAAGATGTATTTGAGTTTCTTTCTTCATCAAAACAGAATTTAAGACTTTTAGGATTTCATTTCAGGCCTCCTCCTCTAAACAATGCAAGTGAATGTACTCCATTTTTTGATGGTCCAAAATACATATTTAGGGTGCATATGCATACATATTTAGGGTCAACTTGGACTTGTGCTTAGGGTCACTGTCATGCTGGAAAGTCCAAGAGCATCCCATGCACAGCTTTCATGCAGAAGAATGCAAATTGTCTGCCAGTATTTTCTGATTACATACTGCATTCATCTTGCCATCAATTTTCACAAGATTCTTTGTGCCTTTAGAGCTCACACACCCCCAAAACATCAGTGAGCCACCACCATGCTTCACAGTGGGGATGGTATTCTTTTCACTATAGGCCTTGTTGACCCCTCTCCAAACATAGCGCTTATGGTTGTGACCATAAAGCTCTATTTTGGTCTTGCCACTCCAAATTACAGTGCGCCAGAAGCTTTGAGGCATGTCAAGGTGTTGTCGGGCATATTGTAACCGGGCTTTTTTGTGGCATTGGTGCAGTAAAGGCTTCTTTCTGGCAACTCGACCATGCAGCTCATTTTTGTTCAAGTATCGTCGTGTTGTGCTCCTTGAAACAACCACACCGTCTTTTTCCAGAGCAGCCTGTATTTCTCCTGAGGTTACCTGTGGGTTTTAATTTGTATCCAGAACAATTCTTCTGGCAGCTCTGGCTGAAAACTTTCTTGGTCTACCTGACCTTGGCTTGGTATCAAGAGATCCCCAAATTTTCCACTTCTTAATAAGTGATTGAACAGTACTGACTGGCATTTTCAAGGCTTTGGATAGCTTTTTATATCCTTTTCCAACTTTATAAAGTTCCATTACCTTGTTACACAGGTCTTTTGACAGTTCTTTTCTGCTCCCCATGGCTCAGTATCTAACCTGCTCAGTGCATCCACGTGAGAGCTAACAAACTCATTGACTATATATACACAGACACTAATTGCAATTTAAAAAGCCACAGGTGTGGGAAATTAACCTTTAATTGCTGTGTGTGTCCTGTGTGTGTCACCTGGTGTGTCTGTAACAAGACCAAACCAAGAGTATGTCAACTTTTGATCAGGGCCATTTGGGTGATTTCTGTTATCATTATGATTTAAAAAGGAGCCGAACAACTATGTGACAATAAATGGCTTCATATGATCACTATCCTTACATAAAAGACAGTTTCTTTTTTTGTTGTTTTTTTTTTTTTTTTTTTTTTTGCATGATCAGTTATATTTTCAAAATCAATGCCAAAATTTCACAGTTTCTGCCAGGGTATAAAATGTTTTGAGCACAACTGTATAGGTGTTTTTCTTTCCCATTTAAATACTACTATATAGGCCTCTGAACAGTGTGAAAACATGTAGGTAAGCCTGTGCCAATTTTCATGTTCATAATTAATAGATAAGTATGCTGAAAATCTACTGAAAATCTATTGAACTCTATAAGGGTCATTTTTGACCCGAACATCACAGTTGTCATTATTTTTTAAACATAACAGAAGGGTTAAATAATGATTAAAACGTAGCCCTGGAATAGAGCAAAGAGAAAGAGAAAAAGAAAGAGAGTGGGAGGGATAGAGAAAGTGAAAGATGGAGGTGTCAAAATTCAAGTGTAAAACTGTATTGTGCCCTCATAATCAGATGTGTATTTGATGGGGTAATTGTCATAGATCCTTTACCCTTGGCCTGTACAGTTGTTTAGCGTGACATAAACCTCCGTCAAGCTTGATAGGACATTTAAAAGTTGAAGATGTAACATTTGTCACCACCAGCGAACTGCAAGGTCTCTCGAGAAGCAGACAATACATGCACGGCGTCATAATTCATACCATGAGCGACAAAACACTACAAGAGTGACATGACAGACACGCTCTCTCTCTCTCTCTCTCCCTCTCTCTCTCTCTCGTTGTTGCCTGTCATTTGCAGGTAGGCAGTCGACACCGTCTGAAAACAAACGTGGTGACAGAAGAACATGGCGGGGTTTGAGAGGTCCATAAATAACTGTAATTATGTGTGACGTGCTCACTGGTGGCTGACCTCGAGAGCTGATGGCCATGGGTGCACATCCATGACTCGCACACTAGGCAATACAGGCGATTGAGTGGAAAGCAGGAGAGATTAGGGGAGGGTGGAGGAGAGGAGACAGACAGAAGACAGGGGGAGGAGGAGAGGCTAGGGAGGGATATGGGGAAGGCTAATGTATGTTATGGCTGGTGAGTGCTAAGTGCAGCTGTAAGCTTCACAGGTACATCAAAACACAATTGAGTGGCTGAGCACTGAGCCCTCAGAGCACAGCTGGAGAAGAGAGTGAGAGACAGAAAGAAAGGATGGTAAAAATGACTCACGTCTCCTCTGCATACACATGTTTGGAATATATGATTGTACTCTTACTGTTAATTTGATTGTTAAGAATAATTAATGTGCATAGATAACTATAAGCCATTCATAGGTCCATTGATGCCCCCAAAAGTGTAAACATCAATCACTTCTGACTTTGTAGCACTATCAAAACATTGCATTTGTTTGTTTGAGCATCCTGACCAGCCCGACATAGCAACATTGTCTCAATCAATGGCTTGAGTTTGGGACTGGACTATTCTATGTGTTTCACAATTTAAAGGAATAGCTCAGGTTCAATACAACTTAAGCTCAATCAACAACATTTGATGTATAATGTTGATTATCACAACAATTTATTTAGACTTCCCTACTTTTATTTAAAAATAAAAGCAAAAATTGTAGTAAGGCACTTGCAATGGAAGTGAATAGAGCCAATCAGTAAACATTAAAATACTCACTGTTTCAAAAGTATATCCACAACACGTTAACAATATGCATATTAACATGATTTATGTGTGATAACATCAACAACTTACTAAACTTTCTGTGTAAATGTATAGACAATTTTTTAACTTTGTTGCCATAACGACGTACATTTACATTTATTAATTTGGCAGATGATTTTATCCAAAGCGACTTACAGTGCACTTATTACAGGGACAATCCCCCTGGAGCAACCTGGAGTTAAGTGCCTTGGTGGTGGGGATCGAACCTTTAGATCTAAATGAAACCCTAAAATGACCACACATTTACAGCTTAAACCATGCACCAGTTTTAACAGAAAAAAAAAAAAAAAAAAAAAAAAAAAGCTAAATAAAATACATGTAAATGCTTTTATAAAATTATAAGCTTCTCATTTCTGCCTTTAAACCCTCCAAACATTGGCCTCATTCACTTCCATTGTAAGTGCCATACTGTAACTTGAGGAGAGACACGTAAATATATATTTTTTGGTGATAATGCACATTATACCACAAATGCTGTCAACTGAGCTTGGATTGAACCTGGAATATTCATTAAACCTTAAAGCAAATAATTTTTTTTGTTGTGGTAGTATCAATAATTTAGTAATCCCTTAACAAAAAGTGTTTACGTCCCTGGCTTTTCAAGCTAAACATTATCAATATTTTTAAAAGATTAATTCCATAGGTCTTTCATGTCTTCTCACATCTGCTGGTCAAAGCTCTTTATTTTTAGGGGCCACACATCAAAATTTCTCTATATTGACTCTTCCTCAATGTTTTTCCCTCAAAATTGAGGAAATGAATAAATAAAGTGACCTTTGCATAGTAAAGGGCAGTCATATGCTCTTAAAAATGGCTGTAGGTTTGTTTTGTTTTTTGTCTTCTTGGGTTGTATAAAAACTATTTGATAGTTCGACAACGAGGTACTGTCAAAAATTACAGAGGCTTTTAAAAAAAGCCCAAGTTTTGCTGAGCGCAGTACAGCATGGACTTTAAGGCTTCCAGTATATTATAAACCCAGGGGCGAGTTATATAAGAACTGCAGTAATCTCTATCTAACCATCTAGCTATCTCACAACTTCATACTCAAGGTTTTCTTAGCTCTTGCAAAGTTCACTGCTTTAGACTGTGTGAGAAAACAATATTTTAGAAGAGTGTTGAGAAAATATCCAGCACAAAATATTATACACATTTTGTTCAATCTGGCCACTCACAGTTTCCCTTGACAGCAGTTTGTCATGTTTCCCAACTGTTCAGCTTCAGCTCATTTTGATGAACTGCTATCATCTTAGCTAATTAGCAAACTTCCCTGCCATTCACCTGAGTGGAAAGAAAGGTCTATAACAAAATGTAAAATGATTGATACTTCAACAGCCATGAGGTAAAAGACAGCTCCTCCAGACATAGTGATAATTGAAACTTTAGCTTGGAGGGTGGTCAAGGTCACGCCTGTGTACCGATAGTGAATTGACAGGTTATCAGGGGTAGTGTCACAGTGTGTCTGTCTGTGGGTGTGTGAGTCATGACTGGTCAGTAATGTCAGATTGTTGCTTCCTTTAGGGCTCGTGTCTCATACTCTGAGAAAGATGGAGTTTCCTCAGAAACCACTTTATGGCAGTGGCTCCCATGAGAGAGTTACCATGCTGTGATGCATCAACATTATCTGGCAAGAAGACATTTGTGTTTCATCTTCTTCATGCTGCTGGTTCATAAACAGTGTGTTGGAGAGTGTACACGACTGTAAGTTTGTGTATGTAGGCAAAAATATTACCAGCTATATCAAAATCTTTTCAATCTCCTATAGTTTCAGTTTTTGGAAATTTAAGTCTTTCAAATAGTGATAGATCAAGATGGCTGACTAGTCATCAACCAACAAACTAGTTAATTAGTGAGGACCACATATTTACTAATAATAATTTAAAAATAATTATTTTTACATTGGTGCTTTAAAAAGCGTGCTGACGCCATGCTGTACTTTAGCTGATGGACAGTTTGCACGGTACAACCCTCTCAGAGAAGTTGTGTCTTTAAAGTTGGCATGAAATGAGAATTCATCCTATCTATTTTCTAAATGCATGTTATTGATCTTATTGTGAACGATTCATCCATGCATATGTTTTTTTTTTTTTTTTGACCTCGTTATCTTTAATCAAAATGTCGTAACTCAATCTTCCGGTGAAACAACAGACTTCTCTCTGCTGACGTATGCAGGACTTCTCCAATCATTTAGTCCACTTAAACCCTGCCTTTCTTACAAATACCACAACTTTGCGTACAGTTGAACAAAACATCAGTTGCATGTTGGTGAAGATGGCAAGGTGTATTTTTCCTTCAAATGTTTTCCTTCAAAACTATCGTTCCTTAACCCAAACTTCCTTACGGGTCAGCTGGTTTGAATTTACATTTCAAATGAGGAGGAATGACGGCAAATTCGCAGTTGTGTTTGAGACATTTCACGCCTGAAGCTGAGGTGATCACTAATGAATACAATGCTTCGGATGCCTCTAGAGTTTATTTATTTTTTGAATGCAGTTATCTTAGGATGCACAGCATGAGTAAGTGTTTTTTTTTTTCCTTTATATTTAGTGTATTGTGATTCAAAATGTTAAAATATGGTTATCTTTTAGTCACTCATTTTCCATCGGCTACAGCCTCTTCGTAAGCAAAGACCGCAATGTGCGTGTGCATTTATGTTGTCAGTTTGATCATAAATGTGTTGAGATCGCTGCTTAATTTCACCCGAGCAGCACAGAGGTAGGGGTGTGTGTGTCCACTGCAAACTCGCATTCAGATCTGCCTCTGTTCCGCTATGCAACACCCATATTTTCACAATCCAACCAACAACCAATGGATAAACTCAAATCCTCACCCTACATTTTTTTTCTTGTACGATAAGCTGTTCACTCTGAAATTACGTCACAATACGGAAGTTGGTCGCAACTTCCATTTCATGCTGACTTTAAATAAATCCTCTTTAAAGCACTGCCGCAACAACCATACACATGGGGCATTTTCCAAACTTAATTTTTGCACCCTTGAAGGGCACTTCGGGAAGGGGAGGCCATTCGAAGGGTCGTTCCAAACAAAAGAATGTTTTTTTTTTTTTTCACAAAGAGCCCTTTCACAAGACTTTTAGTGAAGGCTACATTTAAACTGCAATGCCATGCTCCCTTCAGAGTGCCCATATCAAGAGCTCTGTCTTTTGTAGTGAGTAGGGTATAGAGATGATAACATTTGATTGGAATTCGCCCATGGAGTCGCAAATCTTTTGCTGTTGGGATAGGCATTTTCAAATAATTTTGTAGTCGAGTAGACTAACCCACAAAAAATGAGTAACCTATTACTTGTAAAATAAAACATATGTTAAAAATAACAAGTATGACACATATGTGAAATCTATATTTTGTTTTATTCACAAACATTACCAAGAATGGTTTTGTAGGGCTTTACTGGTTGTTTAGATCAGTGTTACTATCAGAAATAATTGGTAATTATTTCTTTAGTTATTAATTAATATTTAAATTAATTAATTGTATCTAACTCATTAAAACCTCATATGGGGCTCCAGTAAATGTAGTGCGCTACGTTTAGGAGCGGGTTTGGTTACTGGCAATAATTAATAATTATCAAAGATAATTATTAATTATTAAAATCAACAGAACTTTGATGAGAATCAATGTTAGCTTTTTTAATCCTTTAAATCAACAATTATCAAAGATAATCACTAATCATTAACATCGATGAAATATTAATTAAAATTAACACTAGCTTATTGATCATTCAAATTCAACAATCATCAAAGATAATTATCAATTGTCAAAAATCAATAGAATATTAACAAGGATTAATATTGACGGGGCACCAC
Source organism: Myxocyprinus asiaticus (assembly GCF_019703515.2). Taxonomy (NCBI): domain Eukaryota; kingdom Metazoa; phylum Chordata; class Actinopteri; order Cypriniformes; family Catostomidae; genus Myxocyprinus; species Myxocyprinus asiaticus. The sequence continues at coordinate 21,847,811 of NC_059350.1, forward strand.
CCTGGAATCAGGGACTAATAACCAGATAGTATAACAGTCTCAATATTAGATTGTTTTCTTAGGAAAATCGACATCCGAAGAAAATCGATTTTCGGAGAAAAAAACAATGAATGAAGGCTTGAATCCGAGCACTGACATCCCATCAGCATGACACAGGTGTATGCAAAACAAACCAAAACACTTCTCTTTGAAGTATAAAAAAGTTTATTTATGCAGTAATATCAATGAATAATTAATACAATGCAGTCAATAAACTTCCGACTTACAACTACAAACTAAACAGTGATATGATTAGATATGGAAATCAAAATAATCCTATAACACATGAGGGTGTGTGTGTGTGTGTGTGTGTGTGTGTGTGTAAGGAGGAACACGCACAAAATGGCGGACGTGACTCTCGTGGAGAGTATGTCATGCGAGACTTCCGGCCAGAGAATATGGCCGCGAATGTGGGCAGAGAGAAACCAGTCAATGGTAGCTTAAGGACAAAGCTGAGCTTAATCACGAAGCTATCTACTAGCCAAAAATGTGTGCGAGAATGTTTGTGAAGGGTCGCGTGTGTGTGTGGTCAGTACGAGAGAGAGAGAGAATAAAGTGACGGCCCCAAAGCCGGTTTCGCGATCGTGGGAGAGAAAGCAGCTGTTAGTTTATCACTCAGAGATGCGGTGGACGGCTCGTAAACCGTCCCGCGGTCTTCGATTCTTTAATGGATAAAATCAGTGTGCCGGTCTCACCCGCGATGGCGGAAATGCACAACAGTCCAATGTGGTTGGACTACAATACAGCAAACCTCATTCGTGATAATTAATACCCTGAGCGTTAATCGCAATGAGCGGACTCGGTGGTCCGTAAACTGTACAAGCAATAACCTTGAAACACAAGAATAACACACTATAATATTCTATCTCTGCCCAGACGTAAACCTCTTACTTGAATCTTATGAGTATGTAGAATGTGTGTTCATCCGTCCTTTAACTCAGACTCGGTTCCTCGAGGCTCGGGTGATGACGGGAGGCTGTTTCCTCGCTCTGTTGGCAGGCGGTACGGCTGCTGATTCTCGGTGGGCTGGCGGAGAAATCAGCGACGTCGACTTGATTGAAGATGGAAGAGAAATCTTTTATCTCTTCACTTCTGCAGGCAAACGGATGAAGATGAGGATTGCTCGGCGGTCTCCTTTGGATCCATTAGAGTGTTCAGTGGAACACAGAGTAATCTCAACTCGTCCAGCGAGATGGAGATTGTATGGCCACAGTTTCAAGTCAGATGTTACTTCCTTGTGCCACGAGGCTGCACCTGAGAGCAGCGATGAGCTGCGTCTACGCATAGTGAGCAAAGTTGCTGGAAGCAAATCCCGGAAGCATTTCAGAGGTATTTCTACTCCTGATGATGTCATGGTTGAGGTGCGTTCTGTCGTGTGCCTCATCCAATAGGAGTTGAGCGTTCGATCCTTTAGTTAGCAAGGCTTCATGGGATTTGTTGTCTGTTTTGGACTCCCTTTGTTTGATTTTGGCATGATTTTTATCAGTAAAATTTATGACTTGGTATGTGGGCCTGAGTTAGGTTTTACGACTGTGTTAGGCCTGCCTTTGTCTTCTATCTGAATACATGAGGCCCAACAGTTTCAAAATAAGGTAACTTCAGCAGACTATGCTTTTCTATTTGCATTTTTTTTTTTTTTTAATGAACAATATGCATAAAAAAGAAGAAGAAAAAAAAACGTTTAAAAGTAAAACAATATTTGCACTCACCCGTAGCTTAGAAACATAGAAACCAATGCTGATGGTAATTAGGGTAATGCACATACACTAATATGCACATATAAACTCTGAGTCTGCATAAACACTATCACTTTTTTATCATTTCACATGTTATTATTCAGAAAAACAAGTGGATAAAGTAGGCTTTTTATAAAAATGTACTCTGCTGTTGTTAAGAGATTTCACACACATACTGGTCTGATCAGCTTCTGAGTTTCTCTTACCGCTTCCAGTTTCTTTCCACCATAAAAGCAGATCCTTGTCCATTGGTTTGCATGACTCCAAGAAACGAATATCAGTAAAGCAAAATTCAATAAGAATCAAAATATTACTAGTATTTTTATTTATTTTTGCTTTCAAAAGCACAGACACCATCATATCTTCTTCTTTCATCCAACACTTCGATGACACACATCCACAGCGCCTCCCTGTGGACTCAATTGTAACTGCGAGATTTGGTGAGAAATTCCGAAAGAAAGTGCAGTATTCAGCGCTGCTCACAGCAGGAAAATGTGCAAAGAAAAATCAATTTGCAATATTTGAGTAATGTTTTTAATAGTCGACTAGCTGGTGCAGAACGAGTACTCGATTAGTGGATTACGCATGCACATCTCTAGCTACAGTTCAACTTTTAAAAACGCACCCCGATATCCTGCAGTTTGGTGAGTTTAGAGGTTAGCCCTGTTAAAAAACAGCTTAAGCCAGCTGGCTTGATGGTATTAGCTGGTTTATGCTGGTCTCCTATCTTGACCAGCTGAAATGTGCCCAAAATGTCTGTAAAACCAGCAAACATACTGACCAGGCTGTGAGACCAGCAAAAAGCTGCAAACCAGTTTAGGTTGGCTTAAGATGTTTTTTCAGCAGCGAAGCTGTATTACTTGGTACTGTTTCCTTTCTTAAGACTAATGGAACCATTTAGCATACATATTTCCATTTTGTAAGCTTCCTCTAAGCAAATAGGATAGGCTCCTGAGGCAAGTGAGAGAGAATGTATGTCTAAAATTATTATTATTTTTTTTAATGCAATTGGCATGTTTTCATTAGTACTCCCTCCAGGCTCCAGAGATTAGAAATTGAGCCATCATTCTCTGTAAGTTAGAGCAAGAGCTTTATGTGAAACTCCGGGCTCTGGGCTTAAACAGCTCGCTGTGCAGCTGGATCCTGGACTTCCTGTCAAGCAGACGCCAGGTGGTTAGAATGGGCAGCAACATCTCCTCATCACTGACCCTCAACACTGGATCCCTGCAGGGCTGTGTTCTCAGCCCACTCCTGTATTCCCTATACACACATGACTGTGTGGCAACACATAGCTCCAATGCCATCATTAAGTTTGCTGATGATATGACGGTAGTAGGTCTGATCACTGGCAATGATGTAACGGCCTACAGAGAGGAGGTGCTCACTCTGACATGCTGGTGTCAGGAGCACAACCTCTCCCTCAACGTCAGCAAGACAAAGGAGCTTGTGGTGGACTTCAGGAGAAAAGACAGAGAACACAGTCCAATCACAATCAATGGAGCACCAGTGGAGAGAGTCAGCAGCTTCAAGTACTCACATGGAGGAACTCACATTGTCCGTCCACACTGAGGCCATTGTGAAGAAGGCTCATCAGTGCCTCTTCTTCCTGAGACAGCTGAGGAAGTTTGGAATGAACTGCCACATCCTCACACGGTTCTACACCAGCACTGTAGAGAGCATCCTGACTGGCTGCATCACTGCCTGGTACGGCAACAGCACTGCCCACAACCGCAAAGCCCAGCAAAGTGTGGTGCGAACTGCCAGACACATCATCGGAGGTGAGCTTCCCTCCCTCCAGGACATATATACAAGGCGGTGAGTGAAAAAAGCTCGGAGGATCATCAGAGACTCCAGCCACCCAAGCCATGGACTGCTATCACTGCTACCATCAGGCAGGGGGTATCAGCATCAGGACCCGCACCAGCCCACATCATGACAGCTTCTTCCCCCAAGCAATCAGACTTCTGAACTCTTGATCTCTCACGATCAATATACATCAGCGCTGCACTTTATTAATCTTATTATCTCACACTGGACTGTCTTAAATTATATTCTCTTTTAATAACACACTGGCAACTGACTATCAACCGACAGCCTGAATGTCAATACAGTACAATACAACCTACTGTATATTTTATATATACTATATATACTTTTTTTATTGTATAATGTGTATTCTATATTGTATGTGTATTCTATATTGTATTGTATACTGTACAATATTCTATATTGTGTATATTGTATACTGTATATTGTATATTATTATTTGTATATTGTGTTGTAATTATGTGTATATTAGATATGTAAATTGTGATGTGTAAATCTGTTTATTGTAATTGGTATATGTCTCATCTATGTCTCATCACTGTCACGACTGCTATATTGCTCGGAACTGCACCCAAGACTTTCACCCACTATTGCACTTGTGTATATGGTTGTGTGACAATAAAAGTGAAGTGAAGAGAGAGATAGAGAAAAGGAACAAAAGAAGTAAGGAAAGATATTGGAGGGCTTTTATGTAAACAGTTAGGCCCTTTAGCACTTTTGAGACCTTGCTCTCTGTCTCCCTGGAGGGCTCAGCTCATTTTAATAATGCTCTCGTACTAAGCATTTGTGTCACGGAAGGTTAAAAACCAAGGCTTTTCAATAGTTTGAGCATGGTTTTTTTTTATTTTTATTTTTTTTTATTTTTTTCCTGCTTTTCAGCTTCCCACTTGCAGTAATTTGGGCTGTGGCTTTTCTACTCAGAAAAATGGTCTCATTCAGATGCAGGTAATTCAGGTAAAACAGGTAATGGTCCCTCGTGCTCACACATGGGTAACATTTTATATTACAGTTCCATCATTAATAGGTAACTATGCAGAGATGAATGCAGGAAACATTTGTAGTACTACATAAGCACGTTAGTCACTACCAACTAATATGGAAACATATAACTAATCAGTAAGTAATAGCAAACTGGTGACTGTGATAGTTCACTGTTAGCTAATCAATAATTTTGCCTTATTGTGAACTATTAAAGGGATAGTTCACCCCAAAATGAAAATTCTCTCATCATTTACTCACCCTCATGTCATCCCAGATGTGTATAAATTTCTTTCTTCTGCTGAACATGAACAAAAATTTTAGAGGAATATTTCAGCTCTGTAGGTCTAAACAATGCAAGTGAATGGTGGCAGACCTTTCAAGCTCCAAAAATCACATAAAAGCAGCATAAAAGTAATCCATACAACTCCGCTGTTTTAATATCTTCTGGTCTTCTGAAGCGATGCAATAGCTTTGGGTGAGAAACAGATCAATATTGTTCAAAACAGAAGATCAATATTGTTCACTGAAGCCTGCTTGAGACAAAACAGCGTGACTTTTAAATCATTCAAAAGGTATGTGACATGGTACATTTTTATAACGCTCGCTTTAATATTTTGACATATTGACATAAATTAAGAAATTACTCTGGCAGTAACATTTCTACTGTAAAAGAGTGGTCTTAAGTTGAATAAATAATTATTTCACCAAGTAATATAGTTCATTAGCCTTAAATCCAGAGAATTGAATAAAGGAAAGATACTCTTCATCTCATTTGATTATTTTCTTTTTTTTTTTTGTGGGGGGGGGGGGGGGGGGTGTTGATTGATGGACGGAAAAAGATTACTGACAAAATACATCCCTCATCAGACAAAATGGAATTGTGGTGGCAAAGTGGGCTAAAGAACACAACTGGTAAGCAAAAGATTGTTAGCTCAATCCCCACAGCCACCACCACTGTGTCCTTGAGCAAGACACTTCACTTCAGGTTGCTCTGGGTGGATTGTCCCTGTAATAAGTGCACTGTAATTTGCTTTGGATAAAAGACATCACCCAAATGGATACATTTTGTATCAATTCAAGAGTGAACATTTTTCCCTCAAGCACTACTGAAAGCATGTTACACAAGCAACCTCAGAGACATGGGTTCTAGTCCCATGGGAACCAGGAAATAATCACATTCAAATAAACAATGGTGAGGGAGAGGTTACATATTTGCTCTGAAATAAGGTTTTTCTCCACTGATGGTTAGGTTTAGGGTTAGGGTTTGGATTAGCGAGTAGAGTTAATAATAAATGCATTCCTGTTGAATGTATTACATGATTTACAACTCAAAATACAACTTGCTTTTGTTGCCACTGGGGATTTTAATGATTAATCGATTAATTGTCTTTAATAATTTGATCGATTAAGATTATAGTTAGCCGAATAATTAATTTGAGGACAAATGCATTCAGTAATCATGCCAGCAAATGTTGATAAGGCTGTCTATACAGACATCCGTCGCTAGAGGGGGCTTGTACACTGCATGTCACGTCTTGTCCGCATCACAGAAGAAGAACCACAATCTGTGGGTGTGTTTCATTCCGAAGGGATCATCCCTAAATTCTAATCCCTTCAGAGGGCTTTCCCCCCAGAGTGAGAGCTTCAGAGGGTTGAAGGGTGTAGGGCTCAAAAATATCAGTAATTCGGAACGCACTTCAGCGTCATCTATCCACGCCAAAGGAGCCACTGCCGTCACACAAAGGTTGACGCTAATGAACATAACCTGCACTTGATCAGAAATATTTACACATGATTTTGCATCACTAACTGCTTTCAGAATAGGAACTGAAAATAATTTATTTAAATCGTTATGTTTTATTTATTTTAATAAAAAGAAACGAATAAACAAATATACAGTGCATTTATTAAATACATAAAATTACACTTTGTATTATTATTTTATTTAAACTCTTTTAGAATAACTGATCCAACAATTTTACATGAAAATAACACAAGTTCAAACAAAAAGCCAGGGGTTTAAAATCATTTTTAAAAGTTCATTATAATAATTAAAAGCTTTTATAGACATGGAGATGAAGGGATGTTGCATGTTTTTGTTTATAGAAACAGATTGCAGTTGCAGCTAGTTTAATTGACACTAAATTACACTTGGCAAACCTCCATATCTGTGACGTATGCTTGGCAGCAAAGTGTCCGTCTGTTAAACCCTACTGAAATGCCCGTTTCGAAGCAGCTATTTATGAGCCCTTCGGTTTGGAAAGACCCTTCAACATGGTGGCCACAAGCGTTCCCCCTTCAAAGTGCCCTTCGGTGGTGGATTTATCCTGTTTGGAATGCAGGGAGTTAGAGTGTTTCTCTATAAATTAATATCATGGTTTTGTCCGAATCCAAAGGTAGCTAGCTACCTTGTTACCTCGCTGACTTATTAGTCAATGTCTTGACAGACAGCGTTTGCATACGAAGGTGCCTCCTGAAACTGGTTTCGGACAGGCTTCCAAGGCAGCACTGCATTACATCGTTGTTTGATACCAGCATTCATTCAGTCCAACCGAACCACAAAAGTCTAATAATATAGAACAGATCAACATTTCCTTTTTCCATTTTCTTTCTTCAGCTCAACAGCTGTGGGTCCGCATGCACAGGATTGTGGGATTTGATAGGCAGCACAGGATACATCTATGCTGCCTTCAAAAATCGATCAGATCAAGGTATCTCAGTAGACAGGATGTGACGAGAACATTGGATTCGGACATGCCTTGGTCTCTTCCTACCTCTGTACACAGCCTTAGGAAGCAGCATTTTTCTGGTTTTGGATAGCCCTTATTTTCTGCATACATTATGATAGTGTGTTAAACATGACAACAAGTACTTTTGATATGCTGGTCTCCTTGTTTCATCCCAACCTACAATTACGTCAGTGATCACCAGAAAAGCACGAAGGCACTTTCACCTGACATCTAACCAGCACCAGAGAAACGGTATGTTATGTAGGCTACTGTGTTTATGCAGAGTGTTATGATTTAACTCAATTTAAAATACAAAAATATCCAAAATATCCCACGATCAACAACGTGAAGTTTTAATGAACTCAGATATGTATACAAGTTACAGTTGTGCTCAAAAGTTTGCATACCCTGGCAGAAATTGTGAAATTTTGGCATTGATTTTGAAAATATGACTGATCATGCAAAAATGATATTTTATTTAAGGATAGTGATCATATGAAGCCATTTATCATCACATAGTTGTTTGGCTTCTTTTTAAACCATATTGATTACAGAAATCACTCAAATGGCCCTGATCAAAAGTTTACATACACTTGAATGTTTGGCCTTGCTACAGACACACAAGGTGACACACACAGGTTTAAATGGCAATTAAAGTTTAATTTCCCATGCCTGTGGCTTTTTAAATTGCAATTAGTGCCTGTAAATAAATAGTGAATGAGTTTGTTAGCTCTCACATGGTTGCACTGAGCAGGCTAGATACTGAGCCATGGGGAGCAGAAAAGAACTGTCAAAAGACCTGCGTAACAAGGTAATGGAAATTTATAAAGATGGAAAAGGATATAAAAAGATATCCAAAGCCTTGAAAATGTCAGTGAGTACTGATCAATCACTTATTAAGAAGTGGAAAATTAGGGGATCTTTTGATACCAAGCCAAGGTCAGGTAGACCAAGAAAGATTTCAGCCAGAGCTGCCAGAAGAATTGTTCAGGATACAAAGAAAAACCCACAGGGAACCTCAGGAGAAATACAGGCTGCTCTGGAAAGAGACAGTGTGGTTGTTCCAAGGAGCACAATACGACGATACTTGAACAAAAATTAGCTGCATGGTCGAGTTGCCAGAAAGAAGCCTTTACTGTGCCAATGCCACAAATGACAGCACCTTGACACACCTGGCACACTGTTGTAGGGCTTTACTGGTTGTTTAGATCAGTGTTACTATCAGAAATAATTAATAATTATTTCTTTAGTTATGAATGAATATTTAAATTAATTAATTGAATCTAACTCATTAAAACCTCATATGGGGCTCCAGTAAATGTAGTGCGCTACGTTTAGGAGCGGGTTTGGTTATTAGCAATAATTAATAATTATCAAAGATAATTATTAATTATTAAAGTCAATAGAACATTGATGAGAATCAATGTTAGGTTTTTTTATCCTTTAAATCAACAATTATCAAAGATAATCACTAATCATTAACATCGATGAAACATTAATTAAAATGAACACTAGCTTATTGGTCATTCAAGTTCAACAATCATCAAAGATAATTATCAATTATCAAAAATCAATAGAATATTAATAAGACAGGGCACCACCCTGGAATCAGGGATTAATAACCAGATAGTATAACAGTCTCAATATTAGATTGTTTTCTTGACATCCGAAGAATATCGATTTTCAGGAAAAAAACAATGAATGAAGGCTTGAATCCGAGCACTGACATCCCGTCAGCATGACACAGGTGTATGCAAAACAAACCAAAACACTTCTCTTTGTAATATAACAAAGTTTATTTATGCAGTAATATCAATTAATAATTAATACAATGCAGTCAATAAACTTCCAACTTACAACTACAAACTAAACAGTGATATGATTAGATATGGAAATCAAAATAATCCTATAACACATGAGGGTGTGTGTGTGAGAGAGCAAGTGTGTGTGTGTAAGGAGGGACGCGCATAAAATGGCGGACGTGACTCTCGTGGAGAGTATGACTCTCGTGGAGACTTCCGGCCAGGGAATATGGCCGCGAATGTGGGCGGAGAGAAACCAGTCAATGGCGTCTACCAGTTACCGCGTGTATCCGCTTGTACGATAGCTTAGGGACAAAGCTGAGCTTTATCACGAAGCTATCTACTAGCCAAAAATGTGTCCGAGAATGTTTGTGAGGGATCGCGCACACGTGTGTGTGTGTGGTTAGTACGAGAGAGAGAGAGAATTAAGTGACGGCCCCAAAGCCGATTTCGCGACCGTGGGAGAGAAAGCAGCTGTTAGTTTATCACTCAGAGATGCGGTGGACGGCTCGTACACCGTCCCGCGGTCTTTGATTCTTTAATGGATAAACTCAGTTTGCCGGTCTCACCCGCGATGGTGGAAATGCACAATAGTCCAATGTGGTTGGACTACAATACAGTAAATCAAATTCATGATAATTAATACCCTGAGTATTAATAATGAGAGGACATGGTGGTCCGTAAACTGTACAAGCAATAACCTTGATACACAAGAATAACACACTATAATATTCTATCTCTGCCCAGACGTAAACCTCTTACTTGAATCGCATGAGGATGCCGAATGTGTGTTCATCCGTCCTTTAACTCAGACTCGGTTCCTCGAGGCTCGGGTGATGATGGGAGGCCGTTTCCTCACTCTGTCGGTGGGCGGTACGGTTGCTGATTCTCGGCAGGCTGGCGGAGAAATCAGTGACGTCGACTTGATTGAAGATGGAAGAGAAATCTTTTATCTCTTCACTTCTGCAGGCAAAAGGATGAAGATGCGGATTGCTCGGCGGTCTCCTTCAGATCCATTAGAGTGTTCAGTGGAACACAGAGTAATCTCAACTCGTCCAGTGAGATGGAGATTGTATGGCCACAGTTTCAAGTCGGACGTTACTTCCTTGTGCCACAAGGCTGCACCTGAGAGCAGCGACGAGCTGCATCTACGCACGGCAAGCAAAGTTGCTGGAAGCAAATCCCGGAAGCATTTCAGAGGTATTTCTACTCCTTATGATGTCATGTTTGAGGTGCGTTCTGTTGTGTGCCTCATCCAATAGGAGTTGAGAGTTCAATCCTTTAGTGATTTGTAGTCTGTTTTGGACTCCCTTTGTTTGATTTTGGCATGGTTTTTATCAGTAAGATTTATGACCTGGTATGTGGGGGCCTGAGTTAGGTTTTACGACTGTGTTAGGCCTGCTTTTGTCTTCTATCTGAATACATGAGGCCCAACAGCAGCTATACCACCTGCAAGAATTTGGGGCCCTTAGACAACTATTACAAAAGACTGCACGCTGTCATTGATGCTAATGGGGGCAATACACAGTATTGCCAACTAAGGGTATGCAGACTTTTGAACAGGGGTCATTTCATTTTTTTCTTTGTTGCCATGTTTTGTTTGATGATTGTGCCATTCTGTTATAACCTACAGTTGAAAATGAATCCCATAAGAAATTAAAGAAATGTGTTTTGCCTGCTCACTCATGTTTTCTTTAAAAAATGGTACATATATTACCAATTCTCCAAGGGTATGCAAACGTTTGAGCACAACTGTATATGTCTTGTATACCATGAATTAATTAACAGTAATTAAAAGTGTGACAAATTTTTATTAAACATAGCCTAAATGTATTAAAACACACTGAACTAAGAATATTTTAAGAGTAAATTGCCAAAACTTGCATTTCTTAAGTGTATTAATTTTAATAATATTTAAAGAGTTTATCAGGAGTCCTCCAATTGTGTTTTGAGGTATTAATGTTAGAAATTAATTGATTGTTAATTTGCATGACAATCTATTGTGTTAATGTCTGAGAACTGAAATCCACTTTGTGGATATTTCACCTGGAAACTGGAGCTCACACAGTGGAGTAGATTCTGGGAGGAGGAGGGGTCTCCTCAATTATCAAATAGTGATGGGTCGTTCTCGAACGAGTCGGCTCGAAGTGGTGAATGTTGGGAGCTGGCTCGCATATCAGAAGAGCCGAATCTATTTATAAAAATATTAAAAAAATTAAGATATGAATAATCAAAAGATTTAAATGAATAGAATGAACAAATTCAAAGACCGAAAAAAGAAATAAGAAACAACTTATTATGTTGTTCAGATTGTATTCGTTTTGAATTGTTACATTTAAATGCACTTTGTTTATATACATAAAAAAGTTATACTTTAAATGCACGTGTAATAGCATCCTTCTTTTTTACATTTATTTCAATTTGTGGGATGCTACAGTTTTGCAAATTGTTATTTATTTTTCTTTGATATAGTGCAATATTCTATTATGCTGTTCAGATTGTATTAGTTTTGAATGGTTAGATTTATATGCACTTTGCTTATATACATTAAAAAGTTATACTTTAAATGCAAATGCAAACTAATGCATTTTTAAATACATTGTGGTTAAGGTAGAGTATGATTTAATTTAATAATTTAATTAGAATTGTTTTAACACCAATCATAGTCAAACTATCGCAAACTGTTTGACTTGAAAAACACTTTCAGCTTCGTCCAGTGGTGGCAGTGATTCGAATTGCATTATAAGTACAGACTGATTTTGACAGAAAAACTTTCGACCTACTGCAGAATTCACAGTGTGATCAGTCTGCATACATGCAAAAACAGCTCCACATTATGTAACACTTAAACAAAACACGTGAGGCTCAACTTAAAGACTCAAAACAGTTATACATTAAAAATGAGCTACATTGATGGTGTGACATCAATTTATTTCTATATTAATGCAACCATAAATAACTAACACAGTATCAAAACTACATCGCTAGCATTATAATGAGCGAAGCTGCGCACACTTGAAGCGCTCATCTTTGATGCTGTTTGGAGAGCAGATTACAGTTTTCAGTTTTTCGACAGTTTACAGCTTGGTGTAAAAAGTTTTTAATTGTGCCACGGATATAGCACAGTATAAACAGTATAGCAAAATTTTGGTACTGGTCGACGGTATTGCATGGTAGATACCCAGCCCTGCTCCTTACTAACATAATGAGACGTGTGATTATTGCAGGTACAGCTGCCATGATGTTGACAAAATGATGCAGGCCAGAAAAAAAAAAAAAAAAAGAATAATGGCTAGAGGGCCGCTTGTGGCCTATGGGCTGTGTGTTGAGTAGCACTGGTCTGTATATTCTACATTGGCTATGTTTACATGCACTCATTTTTGTCAGTCCGAATAAATTAAATCCAATTGCAGATTCCGAATGTACTGTTTATATGTCCCCTTAACTTTGCAATCCAATACAAATATTCATTTACATGTGCATTACATATATTCCGAACCAAACTCCTGCGCATGCGAAGAGGATTAGTCATTGCGTTCTGAAGAAGAGGAGAAAGGCAGAGAAAGTGAGAATGGCACCAAAAACCATAGTTGGCATTTTTGCTTTGTTGAGATATCTAAAAAAATATGCCATAAAAGCTTTCTTATGTTACTCACTCTACTCGGCAAACAAAGAATTAGAAGCAGCGTCTAATACCCTGTCTGACTTAACCGTATATTTGCCTCACGCCCATTCCTCCTTCAGTCTAACCGCAGGCACCTCTGGATGTGAGTACGAAGACAGGTGGGTGAGAGTTGTCCTTAAAGGAGTTTACAGATGTGGAATGGAAACAAAATAATAGGGACTTTAAGCAACATCTGCAGACGGGACGCTACGCAATAATCACTAAGCAATAATGACGGCGGAACGGAGCATTTAATCATTCAAGAAAAAAAAAGGTAGGCTATTTAAAACAGCAAGAGAAGGGATGCTTGCAGTGTTAATTAACCGTCAGAAGAAGAGTTTTACTCTTGTACAATATAAATAGTCTACGTCTAAAACCTAGATATTATTATTAATATGCTATCGATATTTTTATTTAGAGCCTATAACCATGTGCAATTGAACATAAGTTTTGAGGAGGATGTTTAGGCTATTTACTGTGTTCACTTTGCATCATCTCTTGTAAAACATATTTTAACATTTACTTTCCTAATCTGTCAGGTACGATCGATTGTCACTATGGCAAAGAAGAAATGCTTTAGAAATTATGGTTTCGACTTCAGGAAGTGAGTGAAGTCGCATATGTGCAATGGAACACAGAACGGCGTAACTGCACCTGCTGCTTAAAGTCCCTATTAAGAATGACACAGCGTTCTTTTTGGCTTTATGCTATGTCATGAAAAAACAAATGTGCCCTGCAGAATATTCAGTGCGAGCATACCCTTAATAATGCGTTTTGTCATTGCTTTGTATAAATTAGGTTCCCGCGAAGAGTATCATGTATAGGCTAAACATACCTACGCACCACATCTCTGTGCATGAGTGCAAGGTATTTTAGAATACTGTTGAGAAAGTAGTCGGATTCAAACGTTTACATGGCTAATAATTTTCTTTTAATCTGATTATTCTAGGTCTGCATCACCCCCTTAAATAGAATGGAAATTTAATTCAGATCCAGCTCAATCGGATCATTTTTGTGTTTACATGAAGGCTTTTCAATCCGATTGTGCTATCAGTCAGATTCTAAACGGATTATTTGGTTGCATGTAAATGTGGCTATTGAAATTGCTACCCTCTGTGCCAATGATATTCTATGTGTTTATCACTGGCACCCATTGTGCACACCAGCCCACGTCACAGCCACAATTAGCTCTCCTTCAACATTCCCCAGTTCCTCCACTAGCTCTGCCATTTCAAACCGCCGGTTCAACATCCACACAGCCATATAACTAACCCCTGAGAGGCCGACACCAAGTCTCTGAGCATGTGTGTGTGTGTGTGTGTGTGGTGTCGTGCTTTATTGGGATATCAAGTATAGCTGCTGTGAATACTTTAAAGAGAAGAGGAACAGCCAGGAGGGACCACTGTCTCTGCTCTGAGAGGAGAGGAGAGATCAAAGAGAGAGGAGGAGGGGAGAGTGGGAATGGAGCAAGCGAGACAGAGAGAAACAGAGTGAGAGAGGGAGAGAGAGAGTGAAAGTGAAAGAGAGAGAGCTTCACTATGCCTGAAAGCCAGAGCTAGAAGCCTTTGATCCTCAAAAAAAGTGACCTTTGCATGAACCAATAGTTTCCTCCCATGGAAAACCTGCCAATATGGCATAGTTCTGATTAAAACACAACTTCATTTGAAGTTGGATGAGCATTTGATTGGCCTTCATGAGTAAAATAAGCCAAGAAAAAACAGTATCTTTTTCACAAAGTTAGAGGATAATCCTAATTAAAGATAATAAACCTTTAAAAATTAATGTGTTTTAGATGGATAAGGCATTTATACTGTAAAGTTCTGTCTCCGTGCCTTTTAATAAAACCAGTTGTCTTCTAAAGCACATATGATAATTCAATTTAAGGCAACAACGGATCAGGTGTGATCTTACTCTGTTAAAAGTGGTATATGGAAGTATATTCCGGACTATTTTCAAACAAATTGCAAATTGTATCTACGCGATGTCTTACACAGACACCTGTCAATCAGTGTTGGGGGTGGGAGTTTATACTGTGGGCGTGTTTTTAGTTGGACTATGAGGTGCGGTAATTGACAAAGGTGAAGCGAGCGGTGCGGGTCTGCAGGAGAGTTTGGACATGCTCAAGAAAGACCCAGCGCGTCTGCGGAAAAAAATTATCTGCACGAGAGAGATTGAACTGATGCCAAACAAGCGAGAGAGCCCCGGTGTGCACGAAAGAGATCGAAAGTGTCTGCGAGAGAAAGTGAAACTATGTGAGAGGAATTGAACCATATGCACATTGGTTATGTATATTATATATATGTATATTAATTATTATTGTTAATGCCAAGAACATCCTACACAGTCTATAACAGAAATTTAAGAGGAAAAAGAACAATGAAAAAAAAATCAGAGAAACAATTATAAAAGCTTGTACATCAAGAATAATTGAAACAATAATCAGAGGTGGGTAGTAGCACACTACATTTGCTCCGTTACATTTACTTGAGTAACTTTTTGGAAATATTTTTACTTTTAGAGTAAAAGTGGGTACTTTTTATTCTCACTCAAGTAAATTTCTAATGAAACATTTACTTTTACTTCTTTACAATGGGTGGCGTTCCTGTCGTTACATTACTGGGTTTAATTTTAGTTAATCTGTAATTTATTGAGAGATTATTGAAAGGGACTTTTACGACAGCGGAAGTCCACACAGCTGCGCGCTGTCACAGACTGTCACTCAAGCCAAGTCTATCACTGCTGCAGCATCATGCTCTTCAAAGTGAAACACTTTCTTCACTCCGCACAGTGAAAAAATAATAGTTTCGTCATACAATGCCTTCATTTAACACCAAGACAAGCTGATATTCCAAGATTAAAATCTCAGCTTCAATTTATGGCAGCACATCAAGGTAAGTTGTGGCTCTAATGCTAACGCTGGCTTTTCTGTGTAATGTGATAGTCATTTTCTGTAACTGGGCTCTTATGACATCGTGTACATTTTTAAATCAGTGCAGCAATATATCAGTGCGCTTTGTCCCGCATCCCGCATTTACCGCCCTCGCGGGGGTACTGGAAACTATCGCAGCTACATCTGGCGGATTAACTATAAATCCATGTAAACATCCAAGTTAACTATAAATGCCTTTTGCTCTGCCATTCGCTTGATTGACAACTGGAGCGCATGCAAAGCGATGGGCGCAAGGCGTGCGCGTGAGAGATGTACAGGCGTGAGGTGATCGTGTGGCGAAGAGAGTGGCTGTGGCTGAAATCGTTCACTCATTCACTCATTCACTATTTCCTATATAGTGAATGGCAGTGAGTGCACTATATCTCAGCAGTGAGTGAACGAAATGAGTGAGTGAATTCTGATGCTGACGTATACACTGAGCGTTGGAGCTCTGGGGCTGTCGCAGAAACAATGTCACATATGAACGCTTACTTGTTATTCTTATTAAATAATATATTAGTACAATAAATCTTCATTCTGTCATTTTTAATTTATATGTTAATATAAAGAGTAAACACATTTTATCAAATGTACATTATTGTATTTATTTGTTATACTTTAGTATCTTTAAACTACAGTACAATCTTGGTAGCGTTTCAGACTTTCTTTCAACGCTTGGTAGCGTTTCAGACTTTCTTTCATATGCTGAACATAAATTAGAATTTTTAGAAGAATTTCTCTTCTCTTTTGGTCCATAAAATGCAAGTGAATGGGTGCCAACATTTTAAAGCTAAAAAGAAAAAAAATCAAATAAATCATCATATAAGTAATCCATAAGACTCCATTGGTTCAATCAATATCTTCAGAAGTGATGTGATATGAGAATGTGTGGATGAGAAACAGAGAAACAGATCACGTTCACATTCTTCTATTTGTGTTTTTGGTGACGCACATTCTGCTCTGCATATTGTCCCCTGCTGGGCAAAAAATTACAAATATTGATCTGTTTCTCACCCACACCTATCATATCACTTCTAAAGATATTGATTTAACTACTGGAGTCTTATGGATTACTTTTTTATGGATTTATTTTGGCACCCATTCACTTGCATTGTATGGGCCCACAGAGCTGAGATATTCTTCTAAAAATCCTCATTTGTGTTCTGCAGAAGAAAGGAAGTCATACATGAGATGGCATGAGGGTGAGTAAATGATGAGAGAATTTTCATTTTTGGGTGAACTATCCCTTTAAAGTGATTGCTCAGTCATAATTTAATATTCTGACATCATTTCAAAACCCTCATGTTGTTCCAAACCCATGTGACCTTCTGTATTATGTGGAACACAAAAGATGTTAGACAGAATGTTAGGGACTGACAGTCTCGGTCACCATTCACTTTCAAAATAATGAGAAAAAAAAAAAAAAACATTCAATAAAAGTAAATAGTAACTCTGGCAAACATTCTGTCTAATTTCCCCTTATTGTGTTGCATGGAAGAAAGAAAGTCACACGGGTTTGGAACAACATAATGGTGAATGATGACAGAATTTCCATTAATAATAATAATAATGATGATAATAATAATACTGTAATACATGCTAAATGTGTATTATGTAATGGAATGTAGGGAGTTAACATCCATAATGTCATTTGTGAAAGTAACAAGTTACTCACTACTTGAGTACTCTTTTAATTGGATACTTTCTTACTCTTACTCAAGTAATTATTTATGTTAGTACTTTTACTTCTACTTGAGTAATCATTTTTTTAAAGTAACTGTATTTTTACTTGAGTACAGTTTACCTCTGCCAATAATCATTGATAATCAATAATCTGTACATTTTATTATTAATCAATGATTAATCAACTTATCAGATGTTTCACATCTTGCCATATATCATGTGATGTAAACATTTAATAAAATAAACAGTAGTAGTAGAGCATTTTGAAAAAAAATAAAAGATAAAAAAAAATAAATGTTGCAATATAAACTGCAGATATAACTGTTCGGAAAAACAGTAAAATAGTTCAAATAAAGAATGTACAATGATATTAAAAGAACAAAATACATGTTGACTGGTAAAAGACAGAAGACAGCAAGGCGCTCTAAAATGCGGTTGATTGTGTCGTCACTTCTAACTAAAAACAAGCCCCACAGTATAAACTCCCAACCCCAACACTGATTGGCAGGTGTCTGTGTAAGGCATAGGAAATGCAAGTGCAAAGGGAATTGCGATTCCATTTGAATTTTGGCAGGTTCCATACAGGAGGCCGAGGAAGTGAAATAGCAAACGAGGTAATTGCTTTTGCTTTTTCGATATGACAGGGTCATAAATATGAAGACATGGGAAATGCAATTGCAACTGGACTTTGCTTTTCCATTTGAAATTTGCCATATATTGTATGTTCGTGTAAACGGAAATGCAAACGGTAATACGCAATTTGCAACTGGGTTTGGATTATGTCACAATTTATGTGTCCACAAATAGAAAAAACAACTGCAAATACAATTTGCAATTTGTTTTGAAAAATAGTCCAGAATATACTTCCATATTGGTAACCTGCAATTGTTACCATTAGAGCTGTTTCCTACCCTTTAAACTAGTTTTGTTGGTGTAGTAATCTAAAGTATTCAGGTGTACCAGCATAATTTATAAATTCATGTCCAGGGGCACTTAGGAGTCTTAATCTGGCCCTGTTTAGAAGAGACGGGCCACTTCTAATGGATGGGAGAAAATGGAATGCCCAAAAAATGTAGAAAAAAAAAGTCCCGCCTTACAGGTAAAAGAGCCAATCACCATTTAGATACAGATATCACCTGCATGCACATTAGCCATATAGGCCGAGAAAATTGTGATGTTTTTTTTTTTTTTTTTTGTATAATCTGATGTAAAGAAGCACAAATTATGATTCCAGTGTTGTCAGATTTTACTGCCGATTTGAAAAAATTTCTTTGATCGTGACAACATTTTGACAACAGCTGTGGCGTTTCACAATAACCTACAGTATGGCCAAAAGCCCTTGGTTAACCAAAAATGATGCTATTATGCTATTAAATTATTTTAGCAAACATTCTTTTTTTCTTCTTTTTTTTCTTTTATTTATCTATTTTATGCCTTAAAAAGCCTTTTAAACTATATATTATTATATATTAGATCAAAAATAGGTCTATGTAGGTTAATTGATGTAGTAAATATAAGTATTTATATAAATACAGTTAAAAATTAAAGTGTCATGGTCACATTGTATACATCTGCATAAAGTGTAAGACATTAGCTGTATTAAATTGTATGAGGTGTTATTTTGTGATTGTCCTGCACATGTTTCTATAAGTCATTACTCCAGAACACTAGATCTACGATAATTTTCAAGTACTTAAATTACGATGCCTTTGGGAAACAGCCCATAATTTTAGGATGATTCGTACAGTCGTTTCAATGATATAACTGATTAATATGATGCTTTTGGGAAACGAGGCCAACACAGAGTGAAGTGACAAGCAAACTGCATCTTAATGAGGTTTTGTCTGAAGGCTAGGGTGCTATATGGCAACTGCCATACTCTGTCATATGTAAAACGGCTACCTGCTTGACAAACCATTTTGGAAATTTCGGTCTTTCCCCATTTAAGTAGATAGGAGCTGCACTTTCATGTCTGGAAATAGCTTTCCGGGAGCATTCCGAAGATGGCCGCCAGTGGACTGACTTGCTAGAAAGACTTTGTATTTATTCAGTGATGTAAAATAATAGTTTTGACTAGATGTTAACATATGAAGCACATTTTTTAGGTAAATATGTTTTTTCCATTGTAGATGACAATGAAGTGGGGATGTGTTTGCAGAGGAGGTTACTACACTGAAAAAAAAAGTTTACCTAAAAATGTGCTTTATTTTGTAACATCTAAAACTGATTTGACTGAATTAAAAAATATTAACATTACTGAATCAACCTGAATACATTAAATTACATCAACAAAATACATTTTAAGGGTTAGATCAAGTACAAATAGCTCCGGCTACCAATTTTACACTGAAATAATGTTAACTTTAAAAATGTGCTTCATGTGGAACTGTAACATCTAAATGAACTGATTTTGATTCAAATTAAGTAAAGCATAATTTAACATCACCTGCGATTTAAGTCCTTTTTAAGTCCCACCGCTGTGTTTCTGCATATCGTTGCCCCCTTCAGCATATCGCAGCGCTGTTTTGTGGCCCGTTCTGCATAACGCGGTGGCTCATTTCAGCTTATGGCGGCCCATTCGGCCCGTTTCATGGCCTGCCCACCGGCCCGCCCGGTTCTCCCGATGGCCAGTCCGCCCCTGATCGGCTCCAAAGTGTGTCGGCCCACCGGGAAAATGTCCAATATGCCAGATTACCATTCCAGCCCTGACTATCAGGATTTGACATACCCATGTGTACAGCTAAAGCTGGAGGCTCCTGCTGTACATCCCTTCCAGTGTCAAGCTAGCTCTCATCCTCTGACTGGCTAGCACTGCTGGCTGCTCTGTGCTGCTCTGCTGTTTTGGGTTTCTTTCTTTTAAAGAATTCCTGAATGTTCTGATTTCTTTTCATACTGTAATAGTCGCATGACGCATCTCACTTTATATCTTGCACAATACATTTAATCACTATGTAACACAATTTTTGTTCCTTGGTAGTAAGTGTTATTTCCTAATTGCTTATGCCTCAAAAGTATAGAAAATGGCTATTATTCCCCACAAACTTTGCTTTTGTTACCAGGACAGTGATATTTCGAAATGTACCTATTTCCAATGAGAAAATGGGCGAATTTGTGTCTTTTTGTTCACATAAAGTCAGAAAAAAACAACATATGAATCCAAAATCCTTCTTTATCAGTGGTCTGACGAAGACACCGGCTTTGACCTTTGCCTCAGACAGCTTAGGGAAGAAGTCTTGAAGGTACTTGAAGGCTGCCGACTCCTTATCTAGAGCTCTGACAAATTGTTTCATAAGGCCCAATTTGATGTGCAGTGGTGGCATCAGCACCTTCCGGGGGTCCACCAGTGGCTCCCACTTGACGTTTTCCTCCCCACAGAGAACTTGGTCGGCTGTGGCCGGTCCCGCCTCTGGTAGTGCGCCTTGGTGTCCCTGCTGTCCCAAAGGCAAAGCAGGGAAACTTGGTAAACTGCCTTGGAGACCCATCAGGAATGCCACCATTTTGAAGTCTCCTATGACCTCCCAGCCATACTCATCATACTTCAAGGCATCCAGCAAGGTCTTGATGCTGTTGTAATCCTCTTTGAGGTGCACCGAGTGAGCCAGGGGAAGAGAAGGGCACTTGTTACCATTATGGACCAGCACGGCTTTGAATATTTCTTTAGTATAAATACGTTAATTTGGATTCATATGTTGTTTTTTTTCTGACTTTATGTGAACGAAAAGACACAAATTCACCCGTTTTCTCATTGGAAATAAGTAAATTTCAAAATATCACTGTCCTGGTCACAAAAGCAATGTTTGTGGGGAATAATAATAGCCATTTTCTATACTTCTGAGGCATAAGCAATTAGGAAATAACCCTTACTACCCAGGAACAACAACAACAACAACAACAACAACAACAAAAATATTATATTATATATAAATTTTATGTATGCATGAATGAATGTGACATGCAAAACTAACGCCTGTTATACACTATTGCATTCCGTATGTGGGTCGGACTGGGTGGGCATGTAAGCAATCATGCCAGTTATTCATTGTGTCAAATTACATAGCTAGCGTTAGCATTGTTGACAATAACCAAACAATGATGACAGGTTTGCTAGCAAGCAACATGGAAATAAAAAAGACAGGGGAAACTTTTTAGCTTACTACAGCAAAAAAAAAATTTAACCACTGGCACAGTATGTGTATCAAGTCTACTCACATCTTTCAGGAGCGACAAGTAAGTAATGACTAGCAAGATAAGACCAGGCGTAACAAATATAGCCCGGAATCCCGGAGAATTCTTGACGTGCAGTTGACCAACTGCTCTTCTTCTGCTTCTGTTGATTTATTGGCAGCTGGTACTCAACGATAATCACCCCGCTCAAAATCAAAAACTTTCTCTGGGTTTTTGGCAGGCTAGACACTACTCTGGCGCATTACTGCCGCTCAGGTTTAAGACTGAATTGCACTTATAAACGAAAGGTTGGTTACTCGTCATACAGTTCAAATTAAAGTCCCGCCAGATAATTATCATAGTTTAGGATAACTAGGTGGCACCTGGGGTGGCCAATCAGATTCCAGGGGTAGCCCATGCCATCCCAGGCCACTCCCTGGACACGCCCCTGACACAGTCATGGAACTTTTTCCTTTCATAACACAAGCAAAGAGCACAACCAAACCCCCTACCTCCTCTCACTACCAACTTCTTCTTCTCTCTCTCTCTCTCTCTCTCTAGCCATTCCCTATGGGTATTTCATCGAATATTTATGTCCTCTTCCCTCTCCAGAAGTGTCATTTGAACTTTAACAGGCTTTGAAGCCAGAGAGTTTGACACCACAGAATGTTGTAAAACTAAAATAAAAAGCATCGACCTGTCTCCTGCATCTACAATAGATTCATAACAAGTCAACTGGAGATGCAACTACCATTCTCGCCCTTTAGACATAAGATATCATTAAAACTGGAGACATACAGACCTACATAGAACAATGGACAGTTTTAAAGGTTAAGAAGTTATTTTCCCATTGTTTTAAAAGAAAAGTTTGTCATTTTGCCACCACTAGCAATACCAAATGGAATTGAAAAATACTGACTAAAGAGCCACAGTGTTTACACTTTTTTTGGGAATCGACCTATGAATGGCTGACTTACCGTATAGTTGTATCTGCATATTCAAGGGATAGTTTACTTAAAAATGAAAATTCTCTCATCATTTACTCACCCTCTTTCCATCACATATGTGTATGACTTTCATAAACAGATCAATATTTAAGTCCTTTTTTACCATAAATAAAGATTTATGGTTAAAAAAAACAAGGTTTCTCACCCACACCTATCATATCACTTCTGAAGATTAACCACTGGAGTCGCATGTATTACATTTATGCTGCCTTTATGTGATTTTTGAAGCTTGAAAGGTCTGGTCACCATTCACTTGCATTGAAAGGACCTACAGAGCTTAGATATTTGTCTAAAAATCTTAGTTTGTGTTCTGCAGAAGAAATAAAATCATACACATCTGGGATGGCATAAAGGTGAGTAAATGGTGAGAAAATGTTACTTTTTGGGTGAGCTATCCCTTTAAGCTGAGATAGGAAACAATATCTTAAATACACATTTCACCTTTAATAGTGTATCTTATAACACAACTTCACTGCTAATTATTAACAAGTAGCCTACTTTGGTGTAACTAGTGAGGAGGTCCTCAACCATGACAAGCCAGTCCCCTTGAAATTGATTCCCCAAATGACTCTGAGTGTTCAAAGCCAGATAATGTGTCCAGGGGAGAGCTGATATTATCTTTCGCCAGATCAGCTAAGGCTCTCCATATTCTTGAAGATGAAGGAATGATTAGGCTGTCCAGTGTGTCATCTTTGACAGTGACAGATCAGAGGGAGAGGGTAAGCCTTTGATGAAATAAAGAAATGGCCCGGGATCGTATAGAGCCAAAGGCAGGCCAAGCACAGATTGCACATCAGTTGACCATCACCGTAACTCATTTTTCATCAGCTCATCTACCTCAAGGCTCATATCATTCACAGAACTCTATTCCCCAAATAGACATGCCACAGATAGTTGAAAAAAATAAAATAATAAAGTTATTTTATTTATTTATTTTTCAATATTTGCAGGGCTTTCTCCATTCCATACAGGTCTCAGCGCTCCACAGAGATTGTGTCAACTTCCGCGCAGGTTGATATGACCTAAGATAACCATCCCAGTGAAAACTGAAAAAATGTATGGCTCTTTCCTTTTTTTTTTTTTTTCTAAGTTCTTCAGAAAAGCAGTTCAGCAGAAAAACTCTACGAATTTAATGAAATAAACATGTCTTACTCTCTTCACTTCCTTCCATATTTTAATGAATATTCAGTTGTAACACCTGCATCCCTCAGCTCTTATATCTTTGGAAGTTTTCTCTCACTATACAAGGAAAAAGATTAAAAGTTTACAGTATGTAGTGGATTCAAATGCAATTTTAAATCTGATTTTCATGCATTCACCACCACCACATAAAATATTCTGAAATCATCCAGAGCATCCTTTGTGTATTCAAAAGGCCTTCCTGTGCATTTTCTTTATATATAGCAAAATCAATTGTGTACATCCCTGAAATTAATTATTAATCTGTGACTTTGTGTAATATTTTCTCTTCGGCCCACCAAAATAAGTGTTTTGTCTTCTTAAAGCACTATAATGAATGTCTTGCCTGTAGCAAGACATTCATTTTTTCTTAGTCTGGACAAAAGAGATACAGTATGATGAAGAATCTGCCCTCCCTCAAACAGGAATTAATGATAGATCCACAGAAACAAAAGAGAGCTGAACATAAACCTAACTTTAATCTCAATTTTCACAAGCAGTCACAGTACATAAAATATGATGTGTAAATGTAAATGGTTTCTTGTACTAAATTAACACAAGTGTTATGATTTAGTTTTGGTTCCTTATGACCTCCTTATCTCATAATTATAGAAATATTTTTATATAAGAGGCCCGCTATTTATAAAACTGCTAGACAGTGAATCACATCCACGACTAGTATGAGTCAAGTACTGATTCTATGGAATAGACTGCAAGTGTGCAAACACCACACATTGAAATTAAATGTGAAAAATATATCAAGTAGAATTGCTACTGTTATACTCAAGTTATACAGTCATTAGGAGTAAAATCAATTGTTTCAGGGTCGTTGGTCAAATATTTGTCCATCGCATAGAACATCATGGGATATTTTTATGTCTGCCAATCTTATTTAAACTTACCCTAGTCAAGCTAGGGCAGCCACTGGAAGCATAAGCAACTGACACATGATTTATAATTGGCTGAACATCACTTCCAATAGAGCTGCTATTTGCATATTCCCCAGCACTCTTGTCAAAGTGGCAGAGTTTTTTGTTCCTCAACATATTTAGCAGTGTATGTTGTAGACAACTTGAGTTGTTGCTTCGGTTTTAAATATCACACATTCACTTTGAATGAGAGAAATCCTTTGAGAGCATTTGGCCAAATCTCTTTTCATCACAATAGAAAGTATCCTTTTGTTTTACACTCATTTCAACAACCACTAACAGCTT
The DNA here is from genome assembly GCF_019703515.2 of Myxocyprinus asiaticus. Lineage (NCBI taxonomy): Eukaryota > Metazoa > Chordata > Actinopteri > Cypriniformes > Catostomidae > Myxocyprinus > Myxocyprinus asiaticus. Next base: position 21,872,765 of record NC_059350.1, read on the forward strand.
ATCAAGCTTTCCTAAATAACACATGATAGCCATCTGTGCATATCATGAACCAGCGCTGGCTCCAACTATACAGCTGTACGCACTTGTGTGTAACATGAGTGCTCATTTATTGGAGTTATTATTATTATATCATAGCCTACTTTCACTAAGAATTAATTGCGGCTACCTAAAGCAATGTTTAATTGCACACACTGTGTATGCTGCTTTAGTGCCTGATGCACCATTTGTGCTGAATGCAGTTTGCAATGCCACAGTTCTCAAACTTGCGGGTCAGCTCTGAGTGTTAAATAATTGATGATGCAGTAGACCACCGCAATCTGGCATACTAGGCAGGTAATCATGGTTTACTACACAACCGCACATCTGGAGATACACCCGGTTGCGATGCTTTTCACCATTATTTGTTTATCATTTGATGAGATACTGTTGCGATGATCAATACAAGATGTACACAAACCAGAGATGTTAACAAGCCTCTACATTTTAAAAATGTATTATTGCTAGAGAAATAGAGAAAATATTTGTCCTTGTAGACATAAACACTTTTGTGTCTTTAACCCTTCCTGACCCCAATTATAGTACAGGACACAAAAAATGTCATGCTTTATTTTAACTCTAAATGCAGCCAAAATGATAATCAATCATTCAACTGAAATAAAAAAAAAAATCAGTTTATGGTAATTGTGGTGGTGGGGGCGTGGTTAGGCACCAGTTTGTGAATGGAGAGTGTGATCAGGAGATGAGCACGGTAAGGATCATCACCTGGCAATGATTGTCTAACAGCTGTTTGTCATTGCGGTGAGAGTGGAGACGGGCTTTAAAAGCAAGCCAGGCACCAGTCAGGAAGAGAGAGAGTGTTGCATGCAGCAGTGTGTTGATGTGTCATCATCATCATCATCATCATCATCATCATTTCTTGTTATGCTGAAAAGCATTATTTGAGTTTTGTGAAGCACAGAAAAGTGTGGGAAAATAAAGACCCTTTTGAGTTGGATCTTGCTCTCTCCCGCTTCCTCCTTTCCCTAAATGTGAACATTGTTATAGTAATGTTTTAATAGTTTTTTTTATGGATAAGGGTTCTGAATTACGCTATATTTTTTGCCTTGTGTTACATGTCGCCATGCTTTATTTCAAATGATTTTTGTTCAAAAAGTAACAATGTATATGTAACAATGTAAAAACAAGAGCAAAGTGATGTCCATTGGAATCAGGTACACTATGGTCCTAATAAAGTGCCCAACGTGGTCTTTTGCTGTGTATCCCATCCTCAAGGTTTGACATTTTGTGCATTCTGAGATGTTATTCTGCTCACTACAATTGTGCAGAGTGGTTATCTGAGTTACTGTGGCCATTCTATCAGCTCGAACCAGTCTGGCCATTCTCCACTGACTTCTCTCATCAACAAGGCATTTCCATCCACAGAACTGAATGTTTTTTTTTGTTTTGTTTTTTTGTTTTTTTTTTGGCACCATTCTGAGTAAATTTTAGAGACTGCTGTGTGTGAAAATCCCAGGAGATCAACAGTTACAGAAATACTCAAACCAGCCCATCTGGCACCAACAATCATGTCACGGTCGAAATCACTGAGATCACATTTTTGCCACATTCTGGTGGTTGATGTGAACATTAACTGAAGCTCATGACCCATATCTGCATGATTTTATGCATTGCACTGCAGCCATCTGATTGGCTGATTATTTAATCGCATGAATAAATAGGTGTTTTTTGCATTGAAATGCAAGTAAAATTGGTGCAACTGTTTAGGAAATCTGCCATTCAAATTTTCATCCTACACTACTTAGTTCATGCTGACAGCAACCAAGCTAAAAATGTTCTCATTCTAAACACATACAGTGCGCTGAAAGTCTTGCTAACTATGCCAATGTCCACGACATCTACCAAGCGATCATTCAGCATCTATAGGCTTTTTTCACAATACTATAACAGACCGCAGTCTCACTGAACACATTAATCCGGAAATTAAAATCAACAGTAAGGAAGTGCCCAAAAAAGTAAATGCGACCGGGAAAAGGAAAGTAAACTTCAAACAGGTAAGCAAGATTTAATTATTAAATAATCAGTAGGGGTGGAGCAGGGCTGACCCGTCCTATCAGTGATGTAGGTGGTCATCTTTGGCCTGATGTACCTGGCAGGCCCCGTGAGACGGTCAACAATAAATGAGCATATCCTATACACATAGTTATGTGAGTAGTTGACATGAATTGTCAGTACAGTATGATATGCCATACCTCATCTAAAACTATTTAACATAACATTTTTGTACTTCTGATGTAAATATTATGTATGCAGTATTTATCACTTGTCATGTTTGCAGGGGATTCTAAGGATAATTTAATGACAGTTTTTACACCAGTGAAACCTATTTTCATAATCTTGCATCAGACCCAACAAACCAAAGACCAGTCCTGAGTAGGGGATATGGGGGCATAATTATATTCCTGTGAAACCCCATAATCAAAACCTGCAGATGCCCGTCACCATCCAAATCTAAATTAATAAAGAACAATTTAGCAAAATACAATTGGAGCATCTTCAGTCATTCTGTTTCAAAAAAGAGCTATTTCTAGGAAATGTTGAAGATTTTGCTTTATTTAGATGAATTTAGAGACAGCAACCTTATGAGATGACTAATTTTACATTATATGACTCAATTATGACTGCAGACACAGTTTTAGAAATTAGTATTGCAGGCAAACCAAAGTGAGTCATCAATGTTATCCCCGACTTCACAGGTTTAAAAAAATCCCAAACCGCTCCTTTAAGACTAATACTGATATGCAGCTAACGCATATTCTGGTGTGACAGGGATGAGATGAGCTTGTCCTTTGATGACAGCTTGCTGAAGGTGACTCTTGTTCCGACGGTCTCCAAACTCCCACCTGCAACAGATGCGTCGAAAAGAGCAAATATAACACTGGAGAAAGGTGCGATATAATGGTTTGCTGAAAGTGACAGGATCCTGGCTGTATGCAAATAGTGTGTGTGTGTGTGTGTGTGCGTTTGTGTGTGTGTGTACACAAGAGAATGTGTGTGTGCCCTGTTTGTCTGCCATACTTTTTACACATCATTATTTCCAAGCTGTCATTCAGTATATGGCCGAAGGGAAAGAAGAATATTTTTTTGCCTCCAGGGAAAATGCTGAGGCTAGTGTCTCTCTGCATGTGTGCGTGAGTCAGTGAGAATAAACACCAGAGAACTCAATCGCACTATTCCCTTGTGCCCTTCACTCTTTTTTCTAAACACCTCAAAGTTCATTTACAGGTCACCAGAAGCAAACGCTTAAAGGTGAAAAAGACAGTTCGAACCATTGGAGGTTAAGATATTTTTAGCCCATCTGGGCTTATCGTAAACTCATCCCTAGATAACTCTGAAAGAAAAGGAAAAAACACTGTAATTACAAGGAACCGGGACACATCATTTATAATTGTCTGAACTTCACTGCCTATAGAGCTGCTATTTGCATATCTCTTCGTGTTCTTTTCATGCTGGCAAAACATTCTTTGCCTCAAATATTTAGGTACATTTGAGGTGTTGCTGCAGCTTGAAATATCTAGACACAGCAAAAGCAAGAGCCTGGCATAAATAGTGCTTTAAACAGAGTCACTTTGTACCAACACAGATCAAGACAATTTTATGCTAATTGCTTGATTATGCAATTTAAATCACAAACAAGATATTCTGGTTTTTGTTCAGATTTCTTAGTCCATTTATTGCTCATATAGTAGGTTGTAATTTCATAGTTCAGGATACTTAGAGTTCTCAAATATGTTTCATTTGGGTATCTACTTTAAGCCCTTTTCATCATCAGGTCATAACACAGGCAGTTCTAAACTGAACTGAAAGTCTCTTTCTGCATGATTTTTTGATAGATGGCTACACTGGTTAGCTAAAATGAAGATTGCACTTACTTGATAATAAAAGATGATCCAGTGTGGGATCCCCGTTTAAGATGTTGTTGTGTTATCCCAAAGCACGTTTTAAGTGCTAAATGCACCTTTCAATTGTACAGCACATCATCGTGTCATAAAACATGCTTGGCTGAATCGTGCGGAGTGCTAAACAGTATGGCGCGGACCACAAAACCTGAATTAAACTGATAATTTTCTACTTTGAATCACTATGGAGAATGTCAAACATCTCATAAGGCCAGACAGCCTCGACATTCTAAACAGCACTGATGAGGAATAGACGAGAAAACATAATGTGTGCCATTACTGTAGCATCACCAACTTAGTAACAGGTATGATTTGAAAGGAATGTTATAGATTCATATTAAAACTATAAAAGGGAAGAAGTCTACTTTAGTTGTTTAGTTTAGTAAAACTGAGTTATTATAACAAATCAGTTTTAATTACAGATTTTAAATGTGTTTAGGCTACTGATTTTTCCATAACAAAATGCCATAGTTTGTTTATAGTAACCATAGTTACAATGGCCTACTCAATGATGAGCCATCCGTCTCTAAAATTACATGATCTATAGTGAAATGATCAAGCATTTTAAAATGTTTGTTAATTTTTTGAATATTTCTAATAAATGCTTTAGGTTATTTTAATGAACTTTTCAAACTCAAATTTGTTTTTAGTGTTTCTTATTGAATGTGCAATCATGAATATCCTCACATTTATTAATAATGATAATTTTTAATGGGAAAATGGTATGGTTTGTGATAAGATATAGGGACCAGAGTGCAAAGTTTCAGGGGGCCCAAAAATCCTAACGGCGCCCCTGGTTCTGAGCACGGTGAGGAATGGTTCCAGTAGCATTTCCACTCAAGTACGGTTCAGCATGGCATAATTACAAACCGTTCTTGGCCCGGTTAGCTCAGCATGCTCAACCGTGCTGACTTTAGTACGTGGCGATTTATAATTGTTAATTTGCCAATGCCAAGGTAACTCAGTTGTTTCTAGGTAGCTGGCCAAGTTCACTAATATTTAGGTGGTTAAAAAAAAAAAATTATAAGAATTAGTGTATGTTTAGTGTATCTTCATGGTTTTATGAAGATGGTTTAACTAGTATAGTACATTATTTTTCTACATGCCTTTTTTGTCAGAGAGGTAAGAATATGCTAGCTAGCTCATTAAAACTTGTATAATATATAATTATATTACTTATATAATATTGTGTCAATAAATGTCCTATTTAGCACGTCTGTGAACTTTTACCTTTCTGTGTTAATGTCTGGTGGCACACACAACCCCCCAGCATATGATGCTTTTTTCTCTTTGCTTTCCGTTTTGCAATGGAGCTGTCTTTAAAACTGGAATATGTGATGATCCTCCATAGCACACTCAATCCAATGTTTATCTCTCACACCGTCACAAACTGATGTGTTTGTTACGTACTCCTGGTTTTGCAACATCACAGCGAAACAAAAACTGGCCCGGATCGGCACGGAATGGAACTAACGTTCAGCCTGATGGTGGAAAAGTGGCTTTTCTCTCAGTTGATTCTCTTAAAGTCCCTTAACCGTCCTATGCTCTTTGGTCATTTTTGTCCAATTCACTTTTTCCGATGTAATAAAATGGTTTCCTTTATCTGAGCAGTACAAGACTTGGTGACTTTTCCTCCACTAGCCATCTGAACACACAAAAAATGGAACTTGATTCAATTAGTCTAAGTGGTTGTGTGACACCTTTCCTGTTCCAGGTCAAAATTGAGCATGTGACATTATTGCAAAAACTGACACATCAAAACAGTTAAAAAATGAAAACAAATGCTAAACTTTGACCAAAAAAAATGTTTGATAATGTCTAAATATATATCCAAATGCATAACTTGTGATCATATTTAGAAATACTACACAGTAGGTGGCTGCATAGAACACTGCAGCCATCTACTGGCTATTATTGTCATGACATTTTCAAATTGTTAATTTTCTTTTTTCAAAAGATGGCAGCAATCTGCCCCAATACACGACACATTCTCATATTTTCTTCATGTTTCAAATTAATTGTTGACACAACGTAAGAGTACTATATAAAGCTATAAGATTAATGTGAAAGCTCAGATAATTTGGTCTTGATAGAATTTGATAAGAACTGTTCTAGTTCATATGGAAATCTCTGACTTCTGATTGTAGACTTTAATATCTAAACAAATGTGAACACAATTTGAGACATAGTTGAAATCACTTTCAAAACTCTAGAACAGACACATGTGGGATTACTATGGTCTTTTTCTCAAGAGAAAAATCGGAGAAGCTGTAGTCTTAAGGCCCCGATATACTTCCAGAGAAGTTCTTATTCGTTCTTCTTTTAGGGGTAAAAAGAAGTTCTAAACATCCGAGCAACAGTATACTGTTCTCAAACATTCAGACACCCGTCACACCGCTGTGCGAGTCGTTTAGAGGCACATTTAAATATGAGGATGCTCAGTAAAACCTTAAAAGTGCTGTAAGTGATTTAGCCGTTCTACTTCCACGAGACTGAGCCGTTGGATTAGCCACACCCTCTATTTTCCAAAACCCTGAACTCCAAAGATACCAAAAAAAGCTTTATTGAGAGCAGAAACAGTTGTTAAAAACAACAGTAGTAAAATAGCGCCCTCAGCTGACAACTATCATGAACAACATGGCATAAAAATGCATAATGCCTCAATTCGCTGCAACTACAATACAATGAGAATGTGCAAAATGATTGGCAGGCAGAAAGCGACATTTTCCTTTGCTGTTTCAGAGTCTAGAGTTGTCACAGAGACTGGTGAGTTATCTCAGGGCACTTACTGTATTTCATTAATATCTTTCAGGGAGTAGGAACATTTTTTTGCATGCCTTTCCATGAAGAAAAAAAAAATCACTTACAGCACCTTTAACTAATGTGACATTAAAATGTGTTATCAATGACTTTATGCATCATTCTATGAGTAGAATTCACACTAGGTCAGTAAAATAAGTTGTTTTAAAGAAATAGATATGCAGTAGAAAATGTTTCATTTGTCTTGTTTAGATTCTGAATTCATGGCACTAATGCGCTAACACTATACGCAGCCACAATATGCACCGATTAAACTCTGTTATTGTAATTTATGATGACACTGATACTACTGCAAAGATAGGTTTATAAAAGAGTGTTAATGTTCAGAATAAAGACAAAAGAGTGGTGATAGAGGCATATCTTACTTTGGGCAGATGTGTGAATGGCTTGCTGCAGATGGCACATGAGCGAATGGGCAATTCAGTGTATCGGAGTAGATTTTATTCCATTTGTAGACTAATTAAACAAACAAACAAAATAAAAAATTGCATGACATGGTCTTGCATGCCGGTGTGTTCAAACTGAATACTGACTAAAAAATGTAAACAAAGTAATAGGTGGAGAGTCAGGTCACACTTACCGATAACGTGGACCAATGGCAGCAAGGTGTTTAGCAACCGGTTAGACGAATACAAAATCTTCTTTTTGGCCAGACTTTGTTCTAAATGACGTCATACTCATTTGTTCTTTGATTTCATATGAAGTATATCTGGGTCTTTAAGCAAAAGTTAAAAGTTTCACTCCATTTAATCTCATTGCTGTCTAGAAGCGGCAATTGAGATATTAAAGAGATCTTTTATTTCTTATGGGGAGGCCCATGTTAAACATGCAGATCAATTCCAGGCTTACCAACATAGTCTCATGACAACTCTTAAAAGAATAGTTCACCCAAAAATGAAATTTTTTTTCATTATTCACTTACCCTGATGCCATCCCAGATGTCTATGACTGTCTTTCTTCAGCAGAACACAAGGAACATTTTTAGAAGAATATAGAGCTCTGTCAGGGTGCCAGCACCTTGACAATCCAAAAGTCACATTTAGGCAGCAATAAAGTAATCAACACATCTCCAGTCGAATCAAAGAATGTCTTCTGAAGCAAACTGATAAGTTTGTGTGAAAAATACAGTAAATCGATAATTAAAACATTATTAACGTTACGGTTGATGCGAAGCGTAATGTAAGTGCATCGACGAGTTCACGTGAGATTTCGGAAGTGGCGCTTATTTAAACAAAAGAATGAATGTCACACGAGAGTTCGGCTATTTCAAACTGCATCAAAGCCCTGGATGGAAGCGCCAATTTAAAGTTAAAAACATTTTAATTATCGACTTGAATCTTTTATGCTGCCTAAATGTGACTTTTTGACCATCAAAGTGCTGTCACTCGTGTATTTCTATTATAAGGACCTGGCAGAGCTCTGTCTTCTTCTAAAAATCTTCATTTGTGCTTTACTGAAGAAAGACATACACATCTGGGATGGCATCAGGGTAAGTGAATAATTAAATAATTTAAATTTTTGGTGAACTATTCCTTTAATCATTTGTACGAGATGGCGGAATCTTAAGATATTGTATGGCTTGGCTTGTACGAAAAGGTTAAACTTTCATTCCCATAGAGACCAGAATTTCAAATCTATACAATACAGGCATCCAATTTTAGCTATAGCCTCCTATCCAGTGTTGGGTAAACTACTCAAAAAGAGTAACAAATTTCTAATTACTATTCTAAAATTGTAATTCGATTACTTTCTCTATTAAAATCATGGTTTTGTTTAGCGTTTGAGTAAGGGGTTAAACTTAATAATATATATATATATATATATATATATATATATATATATATATATATATATATGAGTTTGTTGGTTCATTTATTTTTGTCTATGAGAGTAAAAGTTGTACTTTTTTGTTTGAGCCAACTCGTACGATTTCTTATAACTTGTCATGATATTGGGTTGTGCTTACTGCAAAATCTCTCAGCAGTCAACTGGGAGGTATTTACTTCGAAATAAAAAATTGTAGCATGACGATCTTATGATGAACAGCATTATCGGCACACAGTAAAACAACCTTGCATTATAGTGCAGACAGGGACTGAGAGTGAGATCAGGTCAGAGCAAAGTCATCCAACCTCTCTAAACCAGTAAACGCTGTACATGCATCCATCAGTGAGGCTGGTTTCAGGGTAATGACGGTGGGATCTGTAGGGAGAGGGTGACTGGCTAAGGGCAAAATGCCTTGTATTACCCTCCACCTACATTAACCACACTAAATGCAATCATAACACTCCACTGTACTGTTAATGACACCACCTGCTGCCTCCCCCGTGCATGTGTGTGTGTGAGGGGGCTTGCTGACTGCTCATCTCCTCTGCCAGGTTACTTTTTAAATAGTAACCCAGAGCTACATATATAATCTTCCATGCCTGCAACTCTCTATTTTAAAGCAGATTGCAGGTGGAGAAAGTAAGTCAGAGCAAACACAGTGTTTGTTAACTCATGTACAAAGCAAATTTGCCTTGAAAGCTAAATTAGTAGAAAGAGGGAGCAATTCCGCCCAAGGCGGAAGCATTCCTTAAAGATTATGATGCTGCTGTATTGTGTGTAAACAGAACTGGGTTAAAGGAATAGTTCACCCCAAAAATGAAAAATCTGTCATTGTTTACTCACTCTCATGTTGTTCCAAACCTGAATGTTGTTATTCTTTCTATGGAACACAAAAAGAGATTTTCTGAAGAATCTTTATGCAGCTCTTTTCCATACAGCGATAGTTGTACATCTTTCAAACTCCAAAAAAGACACATAAAACCATACAACTACTGTAACAATAGTCTATATGGCTTTTGTGCTATATGCCAAGGGTTCTGAATCCATACATAACTTGCCGTGAGGAACAGACTGAAATGTAAGTTGTTATTCACTGAAAATCTTCCCCTTTGCTGCAGCCTTTAAATCTCATTCCGCATATCGAACGGGCATGGCACATTCGGTTATAACACGCATGAGAACCAATGGCATTTTGCATCAGTGATGTAAGACCTCCTGTGACACGTTGACATGCTTTTTTTCAATCTGAAAATTTTAGAGCTTCAGCACACGGGTATTTGGTAACCTGCAATTTTTACATTAAGGAGCTTTTTCTACCTGACCTAACCCTTATATATTAGCTTTGTTGGTGTAACCTAATGTAATGAAGTTGATTCAGACATGTTAAAAAATACTTTTGACTTGAATCAAACCAGTTTATTCAGATGCTACAATGTGAAGCATATTGTTTAGGTTAACTCATTTAGTGGAGAGGGAAACCTTATCAGTGAATAAACAAAATTTAGCACACATAAGGCTTTTATGGGGATTTTTTTTTTTTTATTATTGTTTTGGTCGCTTTGTTGACATGGCTGCTTTGCAGTGTCCTTATATATAAGACTTAAAAGATTCTTCAAACTTTCACCTTTTGTGTGTCAGGGGGAAAAAAAACCACAGCATACTGGTTTGGAATGGCGTGACAGTTGTGAATAAATAATGACAGAATTGTCATTAATTGGTGAACTATTCTACTAAAAAGAAAAACAGAAGAGGTATTGCTTTTATTCGCAACCTCTTTTAATTAAATTGAGGTGTATGTGTGTGGGGTTAGTGAGTCAGTGAGTGTAAGCTCATTTGATCTGTAATGACATGTAAAATGAAAGTTGCATAAAAAGGGGCAACGCAGAGAAAAAACATCTCACACTTTTGCATCTCACACTCTGTCAATCCATCACTATTGTCTGACAGGAAAAGAGAAAGGATCTATCTTCATTTATCATATCTCATCATTTAGCTATAGTACTCTTCTCTCTGTCACCAGGACAAGAAAATTAATGAAACAAAATACATAGGCTGGACAATACCCATAATAGCAGCCATTTGTGTCCAGGTGTCAAGGGAGACACAGGAGCAATGTTGGTGAGGGTGAATTTATTTTTTCTAAAAAAATAAATAAAATAAATACAAATAAAAAAAAGACAAATGTGACCTAAACCGAGGTAAACCTAAAATGTTTTCAACCTTACCATAGTCCACAGCTGTTTGTTGTATATGAGAAATTATATAATAGGCAGCACAAGGAAAAACAATCATGCTTCTTTGAAAGCAATTCATTAAAAAAAGCATCTCCCTCAATCCCTTCTGAGCATAAATAAAGCCTGTAACAAACATCCAGAGCCTCATTAACATTTATTGTGTCTCAATAAAAGTTGGAAATTTAATTTGACAAACAGGGGGGAAATTAGACATGGAACCCTGTGCATAACAAATATCCGCTTGTTTTTGCTCATTTATTTATGCATATATTTATTTATTTTCTATACAGGTGCTCTGAAACAACTCATTTTACAGTCAAATTTATGGTTGTCGTGCCACCGTTCAGGTTCAGAGGTGTACTACATTGAAGAAAAGTTTGCTTATTCATTCAAGAAGAATATTAATCTGTGACTTGTTGCACTTTAAATTCCACTGGGCTGAGCAAGAATTAAAATAAAAGCCCTAGGGTTTTAAAAGTTAAAGGTGTCACAGAGGCAGAGATATGAACTCAGTAGCACGGTTTATTGAACAGATGATTGAAACAGTGATGTAAACATTGTGAGTAAATCCAGTTGAGCAGAGTGGCAAACAGCAGGTGAGTATTATCCAGACAGGTAACTCACAACAGTCTTATGATACTTGCAGGCAATAATGAAGACACAGGTATGTTTGACATAGTAGAAAGGTGTGGAGTTTCAGAGATACTATCAACGAGTACAAACGAAGTGTGTGTGTGAAAGCGGGGTATATATGCAGTCCTTGATTAGCCACTAATGATATGCAGGTGTGTGTAATCAGAACTCAGGGGAGAGTGAGTGCTGTGACGGCAGTGAGGGAGAGAGAGAGACTGGTGGATCCGTGACAAAAGGTGCACGATTGAGATATATTACTATATATTACTATTATAATATTATTATTATCATTTGTTTACAAATTATAATAATATTTAAGTTGAATGGGTTCCAAAAAATAACTGTGAATGAAAAGTGAGCTGATTTCTTACAACTAAACTGAACAAAAAAGAGATCTGAATCCTTTAGTCCAGAAACAAGTTGAAAAACGTTTGTAAAAAAAAAAAAAAAAAAAACGGCTTCTTTTCTACTGATGACTTATACTGGAATTACTGTTAATTTTGCTGCTACATTATCCAGTATACTAGTTAATAATAAAGTTTTTCTTAATAAGCTATACATTTATATTGAAATAATGTGTAGTTAGAGGTTTGTGTTTCTTTACATATTAAAGAGTACACCCAATTAGTTCCACACAATAATGTAAAGATATTCTAAACTGATTATGCAAAAAAAACAACACTGGTATCGGATCGGGATCGGCCGATACTGAGATTTCCGATATCAGAATCAGAAGAGAAAAGCTGTTATCGGTGCATTCCTAAATTAAACTAGACTTCTCTCTCCCCATCCCCTCCCCGAGAGTCCCCCAAAAATGCTAAATAATTACCCCATTTCCTGACAAACAAGTCCCCCAACCCCAGCCTTCCATTTGCTACCTCCTCGAAATCTGCCACCCTCCCCATCTCCGCACACCACTCCGGAAATGATGGCGCTCCGTACGACTTCCAACCCCTTAAAATAATTTGTCTGCCAATCATGATACTGGTCAGAACCCAATATTTTATATGTTTATCCCCCAAATTTATGACCGCCCCATCACCCAAAATACAAAGTCTGGGGTAAAGTAAAATTTGAGTGCCCAAAATGTCACACAAACAACTCTGAACCTTCAACCAAAATTCTTGGACCTTAACACACCCCCAAAAGACGGTTGTGTCTCCAACTTCTGATTGGCATCACCAGCAGGTGGGTGTGTCTTTAAGACCAAGCCTATACAATCTAGAGGGGGTCTAATAGAATCTGTGTAAAATCTTGAATTGCATAAGGCACACCCTTGCATCTCTAGATGCAGACTTGATGTTTTTTTAGAATCCTAGCCCACACTCCCTCCTCCAATACCAAATTTAATTCTTTCTCCCATAATCTCGAGAGAAGTTGAAGCTCTGTCCCCCAGACTCTGAATTAGCAGGGAGTAATACACTGATGCCTCATGACCTCCAAAAGCAGTAATCACCTCTCCCAGAGTATCTGCTGCTTTAGGGGGGTGTGTGCTACTTCCAAAAACAATACAGAACAGGTGGCGCAGCTGTAAATACCAATAAAACTGAGATCTGGGAATCCCAAAATGTTGAACCAAATTCTCAAAAGATCTCAACACTCCACTCTCATACAGGTCACAGAGTGTAGTAACCCCCCTCACAATCCACTCTGACCAGCAGAAAGGGGACTTATTAATACATCATTTAGGGATCAGTCATATGCTTGAGGCAACATTTAAATAAATGTCCGAATTAAACACTCTGGACAATTTTGTCCAGACCGAGTGCAAATGTGAGATAATGGGGTGTAACTTAACTTCTCCAATTAGTTTAATAGAAAGGCTTTGCAATGGCAAAATAGGGGCAAGAACTTCCTGTTTAATACAAATTCAGGTGGAAGCGACCAGTGAGCCAAACATCTGACACCGAATGCATAATAATAAAACAAAATCTTGGGTAGGCCTAGCCCACCTTTGTCAATCGGCCTATGTAACTTATTAAAATGCAATCTAGGACGCTTACCATTCCAAATGAAAGACTTCGCTATGCTGTCAAATTGCTTAAAATAAGAGAGGGGAACATCAACAGGTAGAGATTGTAGCAGGTAGTTGAATTTTGGAATACAATTCATTTTAATAACATTAACCTTCCCAATCACAGATAAATGTAATGAAGCCCACCTGCCCACATCGCTTGAAAACCTTTTTATTAAGGGGTCAAAATTAACTAACTAAATCAGACAAATTTGCTGGGAATAAAATGCCCTGTTTGGGCCAATGGAGGGTGCCCGGCTGGAAAGCCATTACTGGGCAGTACGCTGTCAGAGCCAAAGCTTCAGATTTAGACCAATTGTATCCCAAGAACTTAGAAAAGGAATTAATAATTCTATGGAGGCAAGGCATAGATCTAATGGGGTCAGAGACGAACAATAAAATATCATCTGCGTAAAGCAAAAGCTTATGCGCCATACCTTCCGCCACCACCCCTGGAAAATCATCTTCCCTTCAAGGCTGCTAATGGTTCCAGGGCAAGACAGAACAATAATGGAGAAAGAGGGCAACCCTGCCGGGTGCCCCTATCCAGGGTAAAAAAATCTGAAATTAATCAATTTGTTTGCACCGCCGCTACCGGGTGTCTATAAAGTAACTTAATCCATCCAATAAAAGTATACTCGTACCCATATATTTCCAAAATCTTAAAAAGATAATCCCATTCTACCATATCAAACGCCTTTTCAGCATCAAGCGAGATGGCCGTGACCGGATTCTGATCATTCGCAACTGACAACATAATACTGATGAAACGCCTAATGTTATCAGAAGAGCTGCGGCCCCGAATAAACCCCACCTGATCTATATGTATAAGGGTTGTCAAAACTTTACTTAATCGGTAAGCCAGAATTTTTGACAATATTTTAACGTCAAGCTGGATCAGGGAAATTGGACGGTAACTCTTACACTTGCTTGGATCTTTGTCCTTTTTAAGAATCAGACTGATCTGGGCTTGTGTCATGGGTGGTGGAAGCTTTCCATTCTCTAATGATTCCGTATAAACCTCTAACAAAAGTGGAGCCAATTCTGTAGCACAAGATCAAAAAAATTCAGCAGCAAAACCATCTGGCCCCAGAGTCTTGTCTGAAGGCAAGGCCTTAATTACCTCGCCAAGTTCATCTTAGAATCAAGAGAACTGTTTTGCTCATTCGTCAATTTAGGGAGATCTAATGGTTCCGCAAAGTTTCTAATGTCTTCATCAGTAGACAAAGATGTGGAACTATAGAGATCAAGATAGAATTCTTTAAAAGCATTATTAATATCAATGGCTGAGGTAAATATTTCACCACCAGCAGCTTTATTTGAGGGAATGGTAGAAAAAGACTCTCTCTGCTTTATATATCTATCCAAAAGCTTCCCTGCTTTGTCCCCTGACTCAAAATATGACTGTCTTGCCCTGAATAGCCAAAACTCCACCTTCCACGACAAAACAGTATTATATCTATTTTTCAATCGGGTCAATTTTCGGAGGCCGCTTCAGCTCTGCCTCGGCACTTTTAATATTCCCTTCCAACTCCACAATTTCCCGTGCTTTGGATTTTTTGATGAATGAGGCATACTGTATGATCTGACCCCTTAGAACCGCCTTAAGTGCCTCCCAAGACACGCCCACAGAGGATACTGAGGACCAGTTGGTCTCCATATAGACGCTGATTTCAGCCTTTAGCATTAGTTGGAATTCAGGATTTTGCAAAAGGGATACATTAAAGTGCCAACTATATGATTCCTTTTTCTCCATATGTGGCAACACCTCTAACTCACCAGGGTATGATCTGAGACTAAAATGATTCCAATTGAACAATCAACAACAGATGAAATGAGGAACTTAGATATATATATTAAAAAAAATCTATTCTTGAATAAATGTTATGGACTGATGAAAATAAATTATTGTCCCTACCAGATGGGTTCAAAAGTCTCCAAATACCTGCAAGACCAAGAATTTTACACATCCTATATAGCGTCAATGTTGCTCTAGAGAACTTACACACTTTGCTTCACTATGATCAAGGACTGAGTCCTTCAATAAATTAAAGTCTCCTCCCAATATTATATCATGAGGGGTGCCAGAGGCTTGCAACATCATTTCAAGATCTATAAAAAAAGCCCTGATCATCAGCGTTAGGTGTGTAAATATTAGCCAAAATCAGCCTTTGCCCCTGAATTTCTGCTAAAACTATAATGATTATCTTTAATCTGTTTGAGACATCTGAATTGTAAATGTTTACTTATCAATGTAATGACTCCCCTGCTCTTACTTGAGCCAGCACTAAAGAAAATATGTCCATCCCATATCTTCCCAAATTTTTCAGCTTCCTGTGGGGAAAGATGCATTTCTTGAAGAAACACTATTTTATTTATTGTGTTTAAGAAATAACCTTCCTTCTTTTTATGGGGTGCCCCAACCCATTCACATTGCACGTGGAGAGAGACAATCCACTCATATTAACATCTGACATTTTATAAAAAACAGATTGTGTGTCAAATCTATTGGTGCAACAATCAACCCCCGAACTTTTCCCAGAAAAAAAAAAAAAAACAGAAAAAAGACAAGTGCGCGCATTAACCCCGTGCACGACAGCGCAAACCGGTGTCCTTCCCTCTAAACTCAAACAGTCCATGTATGCCTACAAGAGCCCCCGCGACACCTTTGACGTCGGACTGCTCAAGCTGGTGTTTCTATACAAAAATTTGTAAAACAAAATTACACAACAGAAGATAATCTATGAAACAAACTCCAGCCATTAGGCAGGATAAACACAAGGAACATGTAGATTCATCCACATAACTGTCCCGAAGGTGTGTTCCTCCACAAAAAACTCCAGCACACACACACACACAAAAAAATTATATATATATAAAATGAAACGTCCTCTCACTTTAAACTGTTTTTATTTTCAGCAAACTTAACGTGTAAATATTTGTATGAACATAAAAAGTCTCAACAAATAAGACATAAACTGAACAAGTTTCAAGTAACAGTCAGTATCTGGTGTTGCCACCAGCTGCATTAAGTACTGCAGTGCATCTCCTCCTCATGGACTGCACCAGATTTGCCAGTTCTTGCTGTGAGATGTTACCCCATTCTTCCACCAAGGCACTTGCAAGTTCCAGGACATTTCTGGGGGGAATGGCCCTAGCCCTCACCATCCGATCCAACAGGTCCCAGATGTGCTCAATGGGATTGAGATCCGGGCTCTTCGCTGGCCATGGCAGAACACTGACATTCCTGTCTTGCAGGAAATCACGCACAGAACGAGCAGTATGGCTGATGGCATTGTCATGCTGGAGGGTCATGTAAGGATGAGCCTGCAGGAAGGCTACCACATGAGGGAGGATGATGTCTTCCCTGTAACGCACAGCATTGAGATTGTCTGCAATGACAACAAGGTCAGTCCAATGATGCTGTGACACACCGCCCCAGACCATGATGGAAACTCCACCTCCAAATCGATCCCGCTCCAGAGTACAGGCCTTGGTGTAACGCTCATTCCTTCGACGATAAACGCGAGTCTGACCATCACCCCTGGTGAGACAAAACCACAACTCATCAGCGAAGAGCACTTTTTGACAGTCCTGTCTGGTTCAATGAAGGTGGGTTTGTGCCCATAGGCGACGTTGTTGCCGGTGATGTCTAGTAAGTACCTGCCTTACAACAGGCCTACAAGCCCTCAGTCCAGCCTCTCTCAGCCTATTGCGGACAGTCTGAGCAATGATGGAGGGATTGTGCATTCCTGGTGTAACTTGGGCAGTTGTTGTTGCCATCCTGTACCTGTCCCGCATGTGTGACATTTGGATGTACCGATCCTGTGCAGGCGTTGTTACACGTGGTCTGCCACTGCGAGGATGATCAGCTGTCCTTCCTGTCTCCCTGTAGCACTGTCTTAGGCGTCTCACAGTACGGACATTGCAATTTATTGCCCTGGCTACATCTGCAGTCCTCATGCCTCCATGCAGCATGCCTAAGACGTGTTCATGCAGATGAGCAGGGACCCTGGGCATCTTTTTTTTTTTTTTTTTTGGTGTATTTCAGAGTCAATAGAATGGTCTCTTTAATGTCCAAAGTTTTTATAACTGTGACATTAATTGCCTACCGTCTGTAAGCTGTTAGTGTCTTAACGACCGTTCCACAGGAACATGCTCATTAATTGTTTATGGTTCATTGAACAAGCATGGAAAACTTTGTTTAAACCCTTTACAATAAAGATCTGTAAAGTTATTTGGATTTTTACAAAATTATCTTTAAAATACAGTGTTCTGAAAAAGGGACGTTTCTTTTTTGCTGAGTTTACACATACATACATACATACATACATACATACAATTAAAAAAAAATAATAATAATAAAAAAGGGCCATTCGGTTTCCTCAGACAGTCAAACGAATGTTCAGTGAGCCGGCCCATTCGGCTGTTACCTGAGTGGTGACAGATGGCCTAATCACTCTAATGAATTGCAAGAAATATTCCACAAAACAAACTCCATCCAATAGGAGGCATAAGTACAAAGAATGTGCAGATACCTCCACAAACTTTCCTGAAGGAGTGTTATTACATAAAACAAGCTCCAGCCGCTAGGCAGAACCAACACAAAAAGAAACAAAGGCGGCGCTCAGCTTCCTCGAACAGTCAAGTGAATGTTCAGTGAGTCAGGTCCACTCGGCTACGTCGCACAATAACTTACTCATTCCATTGACTTTATGAAGGACAATGATTGTTGTGGGCATTTAAATGTTTTGCGTCCATCCTTAGCATCTATTCTCAATTTGGCCGGGAACATCAGTGTAAAAGCGACCTTCCGTTGATGTAAGAGTTTCTTGCATTCCTTGAATCGATCACATTTAGAGAAATGTCCCCAGAAATGTTCCCAGAACTTGCATCAAATTCGCAAAGTCTCGGAACAAGAAAATGTTGTGGTTCTTCCAAGAAAGCCTTCCTTTACTACTCACCTCATGTAACATGAGATCTTTATTGGATGATCTCAGAAATTTGGCCAGAATTGGTCGGGGCCTGTCTCCCTCTGTGGCTCTGCGAGCCAGGACTCTGTGAGCGTGCTCTATTTCCAGCTTATGTCGCGCAGACTCGGGAAGAGCTCGTAGAGGAATTTTACCGTATCTCTTTTTCGTTCTCAGGAATTCCAACAATTCGGACGTTGTTTCACCGATTACGATTCTCAAGGTCTTCCAATTTTTTCCAAACGCATTGCAAGTCTATCTTGGTCACTAGCGGATTAGCATATAATTCCCTCTCCAATGACTCCAGATAATCTATCTGTTTCTCAACGTCCCCCATTCTTGTAACCAACTCAGTGAATTTTGTCTCCATGGCTGTAATCAATCGATATTACAGCAAGATCCTCCAAGTCTGCTACTACCTTCGCCAGCATTGCAGACATACTCGACAGTTGACGCTGGATCTCTCCCGCAACACCATCCAAATTGAGTCCCTGGTCTGCAGCCCTGTCAGGGGTATCAGCTTGTGTCTTTTAAAAGTGCCTTTTAATGTCTCCAGAGCCTGAGGATTTTGAATTATTTTACATGCTGTCTTCCTAGAACAGTTAAGGATCAGAGTGTACCGAATCTCACCAGTTTATGATACAAAAAGTATTAAAAACTAGCAAAGTGTGCAGAGCTCACCGTTCACATGGCCAACCCTCGCATGGCGCCATGTGACTCCTCAATTATTAAAATATTAATATGAAATAAATCTTTACCAATGCAAAATAGGTATCATTTTAAAGCTTAGTATCTGTACTTTACAATGCATGTAAGCATTATGACCAAAACTGAACAAGTACTTTGAAATTTGCAGACAAATCAGAAGTGTTACATTTGAGTAATTTATTATTGTAATAGGTAAAAACATCAAACAGCCATGTGTCATATGTCGTTGGAAAGCTCTCAAAGAGTAGAACAACCAGCCTCACAGACAAACATATAGTGAGTAATAGCTAAGTACATGTCTTTGACATACATGCAACATGTAAACAGGTTTTGCTTATAAGCATTTGCTTGTTTATTTTCTTATCACATATAACTTCATGAAAAATAAACAGAACATAAAATACCATTACATCACATACCATTACTTAGAGGATGGGATTCCCATTAAAACGAGCCCACACACAACGTAATGAGATGCATAGATCTATAGATAATCCACACGAAGCACAATGTGCACACAGCACATAATGTTCTATCTGGCTAAAAACACATTAGCTTTCCTGGATCAGATGACTTCTTCGGAAATTATGTAGTACATTGTCCAGTGTCATGGAACGCTAAACCTATCATATTATGTTTCAGATCACTGCAACCAGAAGTGGAAGTCATCCAATATGGGCAGAGATTACTGTTCACTGTAATTACACATGGCCACCAGGAGATGGCTCCAAGTACATGACACAGACTCAATGATGGCTCAGATGACACGGAATGGAACTGAATGAGATCTTGTTACTCATGCCTGCATGCTTTGGAGAGAGAGAATATCTTTAGTCATTGTTGAATTTGCAAGAGTAATTAGTTCTATGAGAAAGACTCGAGATTATTGGAATACAAACAAAAAATATTTGTATCATTTGGCGTAAGCCCTGTCCTAGATCCTGCCGGAGTCAATGACAGCAGGGGAGCGTAGCTTACCCCAAAATGAATAGAACCTGTTTTGAACCTAGACCCCTCCAAAAAAAAAAAAAATCAAACAATTTGTTTAGACTCAGGACAGCAACCAGGTCTCTGGAAAATGAGAGACAAATCTGAAAGAAAGAAAGAAATATGAATGATGCAACATGGCCTGTGTATAACTGTATGACATGCTATTTTTGTGCGATACGCTGCAGGAGAGTAGGCTGCTTATGAGAATTGTAGAGCCCTTGTGTATGGGTGAGCCTTGTTTGTGCAATACCTTTGCAGGGGGTAGACAATGCTGATTGGCCCTTCGATAAGGGCGAATGTTGTTTGTGCAACACCCTTTGCTGAAGGATATACAATATTTGCATTTGAGCCCTTCAATAAGGGCAAACGTTAATTGCAAAGCTTGCCTGAAGGATGAACAATGTTGCATTTGAGCCCTATGATAAGGGCGACAATGTTGTACAATACCCATTGCTGAAGATGATTAACGTTTGATGAGCCGTCCAATGAATGCGCCCATTGCTTGTGCATTATCTTTGCCAAAGGATGAACAACAATGTGAGGGCCCTACGATAAGGGTGACATTGCTGTGTAATACCCTTTGCCAAAAGATAAACAAGGGATAACGTTATTAGTGCAATACAATAGCCAAAGGATAACAACTTAATGTGAGGGCCCTACGATAAGGGCAACGTTGTTGTGCAATACCTTTTGCCGAAAGATAGATGATGTTTGATTGAGTCCTTCAATGAGTATGGCTGTTGTTTTTACAAAATCTCTGCCAAAGGATGAACAATGTAATGTGAGAGCCCTATGATAAGGGCGACATTGTTGTGCAATACCCTTTGAAAGATAAACAAGTGTGAACATTATTGAGCCAATGGATAACAACAATGTAAGGGTTGTTGTGCAATACCCTTTTCTGCAAGATAGATACGGATTATGAGTTGATTATGAGTCCTCCGAGGACATGACGTTATTTGGGCAAGATCTCTGCCAAAGGATGAACAATATAATGTAAGGGCCCTACAATTAGGGCAACGTTGTTGTGCAATACCCATTGCCGAAAGATAAACAAGGGTGTGCGTTATTTGTGCATGGGTTTGTACAACAGTGTACTTCACTGTACTTTGGACCTGTTTTGTTGGACAAGAAAATGAGTGACCCGTGTTTAGTTTCGACCATGAAAATTGGTAAAATTGACAATGTATGCATGGAGCCACATTGAGAGCCACGTATCCTTGGGATTTTTTGTGAACGGCACTAGTGAGAAATTGGATATGATTGTATGGTATCCTTGCTGGAGGATAGACATGCTTGAAAATTTGTTTGTGCAAACCCTTGAAAAGATAACCATGCTTTGCCATGTGAAGGGAATTAAATGCTTTATTATAAACCACACTGCTGTATCGTGGGATGCTCCTAGGAGTTGGAACTAATGAATAATGAGGTGATGTTTGATGCTGAAGCTGTGTTAAACCACAACGAGTATGGATGATCCATGACGTGTGAAGCTTCAGTCGACTGATATTCAGTATCTGCTTGAAAGAAGCGTTAATCCGGTGCTATTTTAACCAAAGGTAATGCAAATACCTTACTTGCCTGCTACTAAATGATACTGCCCCGACCATGAGCACATATGCAGGAAAAGGAGCAAAATGACCGAATTGCATTGATGATTTAAAATAAAATGTACTGTTATTAAACTGACATAGAGCATAATGAGGAGCTTGAGTAGATAGAAATGGCACCCTTTTTTTATTTGATTATTACTTGTATTGGCAACAAATGCATTGTGCTTTTAAAGAAATGTAGAAATGTAATGAGCAATGCCTGCCACTAGGTGTCAGAGGGCATGCAGCAACAGCGATACTTCCCCTTTAAGGAAACGTGGATGTGGAATGTGAGAAAAGAAATCACGCGTGATTTAACAAGATAGGAGTGCAAACGCAACGCAAGAACATAATATTATGGATATAATCAGACCCTATACATTGGAGTACTTGGGCGTAAAGACGTGCATGAATTAGGAACCTGCTTCCCCAATAGGAGGATGCTCAGGCATGCAAACACTAAGGTAAAATTGAGAAATGTGCACCCGTACTCGGATGTGAGAGTGACTCTGCCCCATGCGGCAGAACGCACAATAACTTAACATGATCGGTGAGGACCGAAAGCTCCAGTAAAATGAAAATTGCCGACATAATAAATAGCGATGTAACTGCAACATCACAGGCCAGTAATTTCATTACCATTATATAACTGTGGCAGACTCTGCCTTCCTTATCAAGGGGGAAGCAGGATCCGGAGTGAACAATCAACAAAACTTTAATTTCAAACTCAAATTTAAACAGTACAGTGAAACATAGAAGCACACACAGTCTCTCTCTCTCTCTCTCTCTCTCTCTCTCTCTCTCTAACTGGCATCTCCGGGTCATCCTTATCCCCCTCTCGGCTGATTAGGGCGATTCAGCACCGGGCATGCATCCTCATGGCCCGGCCACGCCCTCCTCCTAGTCACAATAACCAATTCACAACATCGTCGTTACATCCTCCTAACGTCCCAAGCTTACTCAGAATGGTCCAGTTACATATTTGTAATATTTGGGTAATTCTGTGACTTACTGATAATGTAACTGCAACGTCAGAGGCCCGTAATTTCATTACCATTAAATGACCAATTCACAACGTCGTCTTTACATCCTCCTAAAGTCCAAAGCTTACCCAGAATTGTCCAGTTATGTAACATGTTCTTAATATTTGGGTAATTCAGTGACTTATTGCCAACATAACTGCAACATCACAGGCCTGTTATTTCATTACCACTTCGCCTTCCAATTCGTCTTTTTAACGTTCTCCTAATGTAATAACCAGTACACGCTGAGTCCAGGTTCAGCACAGGAAAATTGCATTTCTATCAAAGATTAATGATTTAAGTTGTTTAGCCTAGATCTGTATTTGAAAGACTGAGGGTATAGGTATTAAATTATACAAAATGTGTTGATATAAAAAATATTTACTTAGTATTTCATGCATTTGCTTTTGTATCCATTTGCTTTACAGTCTCAGATGATTAATTATTTGGACATTCATTTTTTAATCTTTTGCACAATTTAAAAACCTGACATGTCAAATTCAAGTGAAAACAGGTTACCAATTATCTGAAGTAAATCTGTTAGTTATAGGGACAAAAAATGCATTAATTAAGGGCCATATTTACACAATAACACATTATTGAAACCACAATAATTTTGCAATGTTCAGGATGAAGACATGTTCTGTGTTACGATGACAAGACTTTGCTATTTAAAATGTTTAAAACATGTCCAGTCGCAACATAGGATATGTACCTCTCTCAAGATAGAATGTGTTACTTTTCGCAATTAAAATAAATTTAACATGATATGCATAAACTATGGTATTTTACTATAGTGATGGATGGGAAATACACATTAATAAAACGCACCTCCAGCTAAACTTTTGTGCACACGTCAGCTGAACTCAGAACAGCGATGGGTGAGTTAATTTTTTAGCGTTATTTTTCCCCCCACCCATATTCCAGCAACTCCCGCTATTGATATAATTAGATGTCAAATGATTGGATGAAAGTTGTCTATACGTCACCAGCTTGATGACGCCTTCTGATTGGATGGTTATCTTACACGGTTAGGAACTGAAAAGTTGGAAGAAGATGCAGGGGACAGACAGACAAAACAGGTAAATCTCTTTGTTGGTAATTTTATAATTGATAACTCCATACAGAAAAAAGTAGCCACCTTCAAGATAAGTCATTAGGGTGATTCTATAACTTCTGACATTTTGCCGTTGCAACAGTAGAAAAACTTAATAGTGAATGTCTGATAAATGTACTGGAAAGAAAATAATTAGTTGTATGTGATATCACTTTGTCCTGAAAAATAATGAGTGAGACTACATGGAAATAGTTAATATTAAATTAGAAAAAAGTTTGCTGCCCAAAGCCATGGAGTATCTTGGTATATACAACCCCAATTCCAAAAAAGTTGGGACAATATGAAAAATGCTAATAAAAACAAAAAGGAGTGATTTGTAAATTATATTCACCCTTTGCTATATTGAAAGCACTACAACTAAACATTATATGATGTTTTTCCTTGTGAATTTCATTGTTTTTTTGTTTTGAAAATGTACAGTATTTTCAAAAAAGATGATTGCAACACACTTAAAAAAAAATTGAGATGGGGCAATTTAAGATTAATAACAATTTGACGAGTATAAATAAGGCGATGTGAAACAGGTGAGGCAATCGTGTCATAGTATATAGGGAGCCTCCAAAAACAGCCTAGTCCTTCAAGATCAAGGATCATTCGAGACTTGTCAATTTGCCAACAGATGCTTCAGCAAATAATCCAGCACTTTGAGAACAATGTTCCCCAAAGACAAATTGGAAGGACTTTGGGCATTTCACCCTCTACAGTGCACAATTTAGTTAAATGTTCAAGGAATCTGGTCAAATATCGGTGCATAAATGGCAAGACAAAAACCACTTCTGAATGCACGTGATCTCCAATCCCTCAGACGTCACTGTCTTAAAAAACGTCATTCATCTATAATGGATAATATTAACATGGTCTTGGTATTACTTTAGTAACCTTTGTTAGTCAACACCACTCGTTGCTGCATCCACAGGTGCAAGTTAAGATTTTGCTATGCAAAGCAGCAGCCCTACATCAACACTGTCCAGAAGTGCTGCCGACTTCTCTGGGCTCGGTCTCATCTTAGATGGAAAGTAGAACAGTGGAACTGTGTTTTTTGGTCCGACGAGTCCACATTTCAAATTGTTTTTGAAAAACACAGCCATCGTGTTCTCCTGGCCAAAAAGGAAAAGGACCATCCAAGCTGTTATCAGTGTCAGGTCCAAAAGCCAGTGTCTGTATGGGCCAGGGGTGTGTCAGTGCCCATGGCATGGGTAACTCACACATCTGTGAGGGCACCATTAATGCAGACAGATACGTACAATTTTGGAGCAGCATATACTGCCATCCAGCACCGTCTTTTCCAGGGACATCCCGGAATTTTCAGCAGGACAACTTCAAACCACATACTGGCTGAATAAGTAGAGAGTGCGGGTGCTAGATTGGCCTGCCTGCAGTCCTGCCAATCTCCAATTGAGAATGTGTGGTGCATTATGAAGCGCACAATATGGCAACCAAGACCCCGTACAATTGTGTAGCTGAAGCTGCATAATGGATGAATGGGGAGAAATTCCACTTTTTAAACTTAACAAACTTGTGTCTTCAGTGCCTAAATGCTTAGTAAGTGTTATTAGAAGAAATGGTGATGTTTCACAGTGGTAAACACTCGACTGTCCCAACTTGTTTGGAGTGTGTTGCAATCATCTAATTTGAAATTACAATACATAAAAACAAAATTTAAAAAAATTCACAATGTAAAACATCATATAATGTTTAGTTGTAGTGCTTTCAATATAGCAAAGGGTGAATATAATTTACAAATCACTCCTTTTTGTTTTTATTAGCATTTTTCATACTATCCCAACTTTTTCGTAATTGGGGTTGTATATACAGTATATTTAAGTTTAAGCACTCTGCCTATAGCTAAACGTTCTAAATTATTAAAAAATAATTGTAGGGCTGAGCCCTTGAAGAGGGAACTCTGGAGGAAGCAGGGCACTTGCGTCTCATGTAATGGTCGTTTGGAACACCCTTGATGAAGGGAGTAATAAAAGACATACATCACTTCCACTTTATCTTCGCCTGAAACGTTACCATGACGATGCAGCACATCTAACAACAGGAATCTCTTATTTATTGCTGTTAATTTGTTGTTGCAAATAAATACACTTTTTGTAATAGTTTTTTTTTTTCAAATATTGCCATTTGTGTCTTATATAAAATTGCCTACTGTTGCTGTTTTAATAATAATAATAATAATAATAATTATAATATATCTGTACATAAATGTATATAAAATACATGAATGAACGTTCCCTACTGAAAGTTATTTGGTGCACGAGAGGTCTTAATAATAAATAAATAATAATAAACCACAGGGTTTAGACTAGCCTACAGGAAAAAAATGGACCCTGCTTTTGGAGTATCTCTCTGCTTATGGCTGTCTACTATCATACATAAGTATGAGGACGAATGTAAACAGCAGAGGAGAAGTATCTATTATAAAAGGCTATATTGCTTGCCCGAGCATTTGAACATGTAATATGTTCTGATCGACAACCTTGCTTTAAAATATATCCTGAGGACACGCCACCAAGGGTCACATGATCATAAATGGTAAAATTACTTCCTCGAAGTGACCATCGCGTGTACCCTGCGCTAATGGCCCCTTGGAAGGGCCCTTCGTGTAGGACTTGAGTTGCTCACTTTCGTTTGAAACACCCCTTCGTGTGGTATCCCCTTCCTGCAGTGCCCTTCAAGGGTGCAAAAATGCCATTTGGAATTCACCCATGATGTCCTTCTGTTTACTATGGTTACTAAGGCTGAACGAATTCTCAACTGGCCAATCGCAGACGGCTTGTAAGTAGCTCTTAGTAGCCAATCTGAACACAGGAGGCGGGATCTACCAGAATATGGGTGGGGGGGAAATCATGTCACTTTTTATTTCTCAACAACATGTCTGTGTGGCAGTGGGGGCATGGTCAAGCGTTCGTCCGGAGAGAGAGAAAGCGGTAAGGGCGCTTGCACCTGAGCTAGATTATGTTTAACACCTGTCTCTAATTCCAGTGAGCATGGGGAGAGCGGCATATAAGCAGCCACGTGACCAGCAGAGAGAGAGAGAGAGAGAGAGAGAGAGAGTCTGGCACAAGGAAGGCCACGGTGCTCCTGAAGCTGTTGCTTTTAATCTGTTGTGTTTGTGAAGCTGATGTATCTAAGTATCTACGTGCCTGTGAAGCTGATGAGTCTGTGAAGTTGTAAAGCATTGAAGTGGCCGATTAAAAGACTTACCTGAGCCTGGAATACCCACTTCCCTGTGTTCTTCCCTTCTGCTGTGAAGTTGTGTTACAGTCTGAAGTTATGAAAATAACATTAGAATATGTACAAATATATACATACCTGACAGAATCTCGTCTGACAGCAGATAAAACAGGGCAACGCGTATTTCTGAGGCACTTTTTACTCAAACTGCATCTGACGGGAGAGTTAGTTTTTCTGAGGTAAGACACTTATTACTTCACAACATATAAACGACACTTGTAAAAATGTAGCTACTGAAATAATGTGTGTGTAAAGGTTCCTTGAGATTTTGAAAGACGCCATATAAATAAAAACCTGTTTTTATAATATTATATGCCACAAAAGTTCAACAACCAGATCAGAATGGTTAAGTAGCAGTGGTGATTTCTCTCTGCTGGCCTAACATGCCAAATAAATAAATATTTTTCATCCTTTCATTCTCAATCACCTTTTTGCCTATGTATTTTTAATCGCTTTCCACTCTTAATTAATCCACAAACAAACAGAGAAAAACGAAAAGTTTATCCAGTCAGAATTTATTCCTTGATGCTTACAAGCAAAGTGTGACAACTTTTTCACAAATCGCATGCCCGAAGCAGCACGAGTCAGAGCTCCACCCCTCTGGCCTTCAGAATTTCCACAGAATCCCTCAACAGTGCAAATGAATGAGCAACTAAAGTCAGATTGTCAGATTCATCAGCCAATCAGATTGATTGATTTGTTCTTGGTGGTGTGATCTTTAGGATATGTCCCAGTCAAGGCCTTCTAGCTGGCCTTGAATGACGCAATCACTCTTTAAGTGATGTACATAATTCAAGAGCGAAAAAGATCAAGCTGTCTGACAAGTCGGTTGTCATCAGCCACATCACCATTGAGAAAGATATCCTTATGGATTTAAAAACACGAGATGTTCTGCACGACCGTGTGATTGCTTAATTTATTAAACAGGAAAGGAGGACTAGAAACAAGTGTATAAAACATGGTAAAATATAATATCTTTTGATAATCGTACACCTGAAGCACAAATGCTAGCGCTGCAGCATTGTTTATCAGTTGGGTTGCTAGGAGACATCTCTAATGAGAGTCAAACACCTGCTAAGCTAACGGGAGCATTGCAGTTTTGTTTCCTTAAACATCATCTTCCGAATATAAGGGATTGGAATGCATTTATGGATCCTTGGTAGATTCATATGAAAAATTACGATTTTTGAATGTCTGTTCGGGAGACGTTCATTTCACAAAACAGTCGTGCTGCAGTTAAAATAAGGCTTGCTTGAGCATTAAGTGTTGTTTCAAGTTCTGGCTTTCATGCATGGACATGTTTTTAAAATGGTATTACTAGCTAGCTGCGACATAATGTATGATGCCCAAAGGCATAGGGTGTCTTATTCATTGTGAAACTGTGTTTTCTTAATGGCATGAATCACACTGAAGGCCTAGACTTTAAATGCACGGCCCGCCACTGTTAAGTAGCATTACTCACCTTCTAGTTGAAATAGTTTTGTTAATATTCTTGCATCTGTGACTAATTGGCAGCTTTAATCATCTGAAATGTCTGCTAGGATTATGCCAAATGTTTATAATGGGCGTGTTTTATCCAGGATAAGCTCATGTAAATATATTTGATGCTATTTGTTAATATAAATGTATATGCCTATAATATAAATGTAATATAAATGTGTTATTTTTATTTTTACTGTTATAATTTAAAATAATTATTTATTGAAAAAGTTTATGCAGATCTTATGAAGATTTTATTGTCATTTTCTTTATGGTTACAAGTCATTAACCATTTTATTTATCTTTAAAAAAATATTTAAAAAAATGCATTTCAAGGCATTTGTGCCAAGCTTGTCTAAGTACTGTTTGCAAGTTAATGCAAAGTGAGCACAGTTGTGAGCACAAGTGTAATATAGGTTAGTCATTTTTTTGAAGTTATGTGGCCTGTAGTTCTTCCTTCTATTGCTAATTGTTACATTTTTTTTTTTTGTTTGTTTTCTGTCGAAAAAAAATAAATAAAATTAATTAATTTGGAGTCTGCATTCGTCATTTACATGCCCCACTGTTTAAATGGCCTTTAAATTAGTGTTGGGCAAATTAGGCCATAAATTAGGTTAGACTACTGCTGTCTGCCCATAAAATAATCATTAAAATTAAAAGTAAAAAAGTTAAAGTAAAGATTACCAACACACAACTATTTATTTTATTTGTTTTATTTATCCCCTTTTCCCCATAATTTGGAATGCCCAATTCCCACTACTTAGTAGGTCCTCGTGGTGGCTCGGTTACTCACCTCAATCAGGGTGGCAGAGTACAAGTCTCAGTTGCCTCCGCTTCTGAGACAGTCAATCCGCGCATCTTATCATGTGGCTCATTGTGCATGATACCGCGGAGACTCCCAGCATGTGGAGGCTCATGCTACCCTCCGCGATCCACGAACAACTTATCACGCGCCCCTTTGTGAGCGAGAACCTCTAATCGTGACCACGAGGAGGTTACCTCATGTGAGTCTACCCTCCCTAGAAACCGGGCCAATTTGGTTGCTAAGGAGACCTGGCTGGAGTCACTCTGCACACCCTGGATTCGAACTCACGACTCCAGGGGTGGTAGTCAGCGTCAATACTCGCAGAGCTACCCAGGCCCCCAACACACAACTACTGATCCATGACTTTGCTACAACGTCACAATGACGGACTGGCACCGTCACAAAGTTACGTTGTGGCTACTAATCCAGGAATTTCACTTTTCCGGTTGTCACGACGTAATCAGTTATGTTGCCACAATGAAAGTTTGTTATCAAGTTATAGTTACATAATGGTCACGTAGTTTGGCTAGCAGGGTTGAGAACAGTGGAAGCAGAAGGCCTGGAACCCCATCTACCACCTGCTATTTGCACTGACAATTGTTCCCCAAAAGAAGACCAGCTGTGACGATCGTGACATCAAGGTGAGTAATAATCCGACATTGAAGCGATTGTTGCCTGGAGAAGCGAGGCATAGTCTGATGTAGGAATGGGCATTTTTGTCATTTTGTCTACTCGAGTACTCATTGAATACTCAAGGGGGAATGACATGTACATAACTGTATATATAATAACATGTCTGACAAACGTCTTTTGCTGCTGCATTGCGTCTTGATGCTCAACATCTAGAGAACTTTTTGGCCAATAGATGTGATTACAAACCAGATCCAGAGTCTGTTCTCCTCCCATATGTCCTACTTGGTCATGCAGAGCTGTCAAAGCAGTTTCTGAGGAAGAACAAGTTGATAGAGCATATTTTCTCCATTTCTGTGCTTTCGGTACAGCACTCTATCGACAATGACTAACTGATCCATTACCCTTATCATCAATTGAACCTCACGAGTTTCCTTTCGCCTGTTACGGTAAGAGAGTCGTTTTCCAACATTCAACAGATAGATTATTCTGCTCACCATAAGATCCTTTGATTGTTCAGCCACCCATTCCAGGGGCAAGATGTTTGGAAGAGTACTCGATCCAGGAAGTAAATCAGCCTGCAAGAATTCTGTGGGGATGGCCTCAACATCCATGGCTTGACATTCCAGGATGGGAGGTAAGGGATTTTCCTCTTCGTCGTTCTCACCATTCTCATGCAACTTATGTCTTTTGCAGATAGCTTTCACTGCTTCTTTTGGAAATGAACCTCCCTCCTCTCCCTTCATGAACCAAGAAATAAACTGGTAGATACGATCATCCTCAGCTTTAGAACTGAAATCAATGTCTGATGCATGATGTGGTCGTCGGGAAAGACCATCTGCATCTTCATTTTTTTTCCAGCATGGTACTGGAGACTGAAGTTAAAATTTGATAAAGCTGCAAGCCAACGGTGTCCAGCAGCATCAAGCTTGGCTGAAGTCATTAAATAAATTAAGAGATTATTGTCAGTCATGACAACGAACTCTGCTCCATACTAGTAGTCAAAGAATTTGTCTGTTATCGCCCATTTCAAGGCTACAAATTCCAGCTTGTGAGTGGGATAACGTTTTTCACAATTTGATAGCCCTCAGCTAGCAAAAGCAATCACCCTTAGATGGCCTTCTTGCTCTTGATATAAAGCCGCCCCCAATCCACGTAGACTGGCATCTGTATGGAAGATGTAGGGCAACTTTGGGTTAGCAAACCCCAATACAGGGGCGGTAGTGAGCTTTTCAATCAATGCTTGGAAAGCGGCATCGCACTCAGGTGTCCATTTACTGCCAAAAGGCTTCGCAAAGTCAGCATTTCTGATGGGTCTAGACCCTGCATTCTTCCTGGGAGGACAGTAGCCAGCAGTCAAAGCGTTCAAGGGCTTAGCGCTCTCAGAGTAGCCACTTAAAAACCTCCGATAATACCCAGTAAATCCTAAGAAGGACATTAACTCCCTGATGTTGGAGGGTTTTGGCCAGATAGTAAGCATCGAAATCTTATCTGGGTCAGTCTCTACTCTGTTTTCGGAGACTATATGCCCAAGTTACTTAACTGATTTCATAAAGAACCGACATTTGCCTGGCGACAACTTTGAGCCGAATTCTTTTAGTCTGGTCAAAACTTTCATCAGACGTTCTTCGTGTTCCTCCAGACTACTAGAGAAAATGATCAGGTCGTCAAGAATGGCAAGGACTTCTTTCAGATGTAAACTGCCCACACATTTTTCCATGATGCGCTGGAAAGTGCTTGGC
Organism: Myxocyprinus asiaticus; assembly: GCF_019703515.2. Classification (NCBI taxonomy): domain Eukaryota; kingdom Metazoa; phylum Chordata; class Actinopteri; order Cypriniformes; family Catostomidae; genus Myxocyprinus; species Myxocyprinus asiaticus. Next base: position 21,904,544 of record NC_059350.1, read on the forward strand.
GCGTTTGTCACTCCATGCGGCATCCGATTAAACTCCCAGAATCCCATGGGTGTTACAAACGCATCTTATGTTTATTTTCTTCCTCAACCTGGTAATATCCTGATTTTAAGTCCATAATAGAAAACCATTTAGAACTGGATAAGGCAGAAAAATCTCTTAATATTGGCAGTGCATATGCATCCTTTATTGTTTGATTATTAAATTTTTGATCATCAACACAGAGTCAAATGGAACCATTTTTCTTCTTCACAACTATAGGGGACACGAAGGGACTTTCGGACTCGTGGATGATGTTTGCATCCTTAAATTCCTGGAGATGAAGTCTGACAGCCTCATAATCTGAAGGATGAATAGGCCTTACCCTTTGCTTAAAAGGGGTTGGGTCAGAAAGGCAAATTTGGTGTTTAACCCTCTGGGGTCTGAGGGTGTTTTGGGCCCTGGAGAAGTTTTGACATGCCTTGACATTTGTGCTTTTTTCAGTTGCTTAAAAAGATATTAATGGCTAAAGTCTGATAACACTGTATTCAGCACAAACGGGGCTACAATAATATGTGAGCAACGTGTATATACATGTTTGTATTTTTGAGAAAATAACATTTATGCGTGGTTTTTGAAAAAACAAATTTTAAGTCACTGAAATAAGGCCATATAACATACTAAACATTTGTTCACAAGACTTTTGAGGACTGGATCTTGTAGCCTAGAGTTTTTGCTATAAAATGATGTGAAAACCATCCTGATCACTCATTCATACAAAACAATATAGTCATTTAACTTTTGTAAAACACTTTTAGTGTTAGAAAGGCCATATGCGAGGAGGCGTGGATGATCATGAATACTGATGTAATTCACACCTGAGGAGACAAAGACCCCTCCCCTGAGAGAGAATTAATGTTTGTAGCTTATTCACAAAATCAAGTTTAAGTTAAAAGTAATCTGACTATACATTTTCTTTACATAAAGACTTTACTTTAGACCTACACTACCATTTAAAAGTTTTAGATCTGTAAGATGTTTTAAAGTTTTTTAAAAGAAGTCTCTTCTGCTCACCAAGGCTGCATTTATTTGATCCAAAATACAGCAAAAACAGTGATATTGTGAAATATTTTTACAATTTAAAATAACTTTTCTATTTGAATATACTGAATACATGATCCTCCAGAAATCATTCTAATATGCTGATTTTGTAATATGGGCATATTTACAGCAAATTTTACACATTTACACCCGAACAGATATTTGCAAGCACAAGCTTCGTTGATGATAATGAGGCAGCATAAACACTAGTTAAAATATAATCTAAACATTCATATTATTTTTATATCATATTACATATCATATTTATATCATACAGCATACAATTTAAATACCTGCTTTAGCCGAAACATTTAAATGTAACTAAAACTTGCCTATTAGGACATATTTCAAATGTCAATACTCTGAATACTGGCTGGCATGTCTGGAAATAGTCCAACTAGTAAAATATGTACATGTTTATATAAAATAGCATGTCAACTAATGTAAGTAAAGACTTACTCATCCGAAATTGTATCCTCGGCTGGATCAAGACGCTCTTCAAAATGCAAACGTTCCTCGTCGGATTCCTGCTCTTCTTCTGAGGAAAATGTGAACTCTGTAGAGCTTCCTCACCTGTGTAGCGTGCCATCTTCCAAACGCGCAGGAAAGTGAATGAATCTGATGATGAACTTGATGCTTTTTAAGGCATTGTTGGGGGCGTTTACCATTTACACTGATCGCCTCAGCACATTACCGTATGAATAGCATGCTCTGCTGGTGGGTGTGATCTCATTAGGGATAATGAGCTGAGCTAGGAGAAACTGTACATTGCTTTGTTTCATACAGATTACATTGCAGGAGAATATTTATTTTAAATATAAATTGTTTTATTTAAAAGTAGACATTTTAAGCTTTATTTAGACATATGTTTCATGTTTGTGTGATATTCACGGAGTTTCAGTTCATTTTTGTGACGTGTTTCAGAAAGATGTTTGCGGAGACAGAAATGGCTGAAAGCGCACCCTGTTTATTTTCTTTATTTTACAAAAGCACAAGGTTTTGTTGTATTGTGAGTGTACACAAATAAAATTAGACCCTTTATAGTTTCTAATGATGTCTTACACTTATCTGTATGCCTAAACATGAAGGAGTATTTTAAGTTGTTTCCGCTGTTATGCGGAAAAAATCCAGCAGGACGCGCCGGCGTGTCCATCGACCCCAGAGGGTTAACAGCAGCGGTATTTTCATAATCAAGATCACTGATAGCAAAGACTTCCGGAATGGAGTTGAGTGCTTTTGAAACTCTGTTTCTCCACTCCTCAGAGAGAGGTGAATCACTGAAATCAAAAGTGATTGTATTGTCCTCTGTGGTAGCACACGTGGCATTGCAACTCGCTACCATGGAAGAAAGTGGGACTTCAAGTTCTTTCTGCTCACAGAGGCAGTTTTCAACGAAGATAGAGCAGCTGGAATGCAGAGCTCAGCTAAGCAACTTCTTCGCGGGAGGATAACTTCATGAGCGGTTTCATTCTGGAGAAGAATTAGAACTTTAAGGATGTTCTTCTTGGACTCGTGAGAACATAGCTGCAAAGCAGCAAGCCCCCCGGAAGACTGGGGAGGGAACAGGGTTTGACTACTAAGGGAGCGTCCATTTCTGTGGGCACGCCTCTAATGTATCCATCCAGAATTACTTTCTGACCAGCAGGTATGGTGATGTTTTGAATTCCCTTCAGTTTGACTTTGCCCACCCTGCCATTTTGTTGGTCAAGGATGTATCTACGCAACAGGGTTTGGATCACGGGCGAGTATGAACACTCCCTTTTAAGAGAGATCTGGCCGTTATGACTAACAGCACAGGTCTTGAACAAAATGTCAAGGGTATTAGTGCCAATAAGTACAGGGACTTCTAGACTGAATTTGAAAACGGGGACCAATAACACTAATGTAGTAACAGTCTAAGCTTTTCCAGTGATTTCTTTAGGGAAATGTATGCTCACTTCTATATAGCCTAGATATGGCACTGTCTGCCCCCCAGCTCCCTCAACTTCAATAAGATTTCCCAGGGGAAAGATTGGGTGAGAGGACAAGTAAGTGTCATAGAAAGACTTCGACAATGTCATCACTTGTGACCCTGAATCAAGAAGGGAAATACAAGAGTTTTCTTCAAGAATAATCTCAGCAGTACATTTTGACCCTATAATACCAGGAACTGGCTGACTACACTGAACAGAATCAATAGAATGGGCTTGATTGGCTGCCTTTCCTCTTTTTGGCCCGTTGGGACTTTTCTTGCTACAAAGGACCAAAGTATGTCCCACTACTGAACCCCGACCCAGTTTAAAGACACTCCATTTTTCTTGGTCCAGTTATCTTGTTTGGCTTTGAGCTCCTTATACTTTTGATCCACTAGAGCCTTGTTAATGGAAACTTCGCATAGTCTAGCGATGTGACCATCTTCTACGCACTGGAAGCAGAACCATGGTTTCAGAGTTTTACTTGCGATTGATTGCACGTGTATCTCTGCTTTAACAGGCATATCATGTGGGCTCGCTGCCAACTTGGACTCACATGATTCCCTTTTTTTGGGCTTAGAAGACTTTAGCTGCATTTTCAGATTGGCCACTTGCTTTCGTAACGCCTCAGTTTCAGATAGGCAGGCTTGTAGCACCCCAGGGTCATTATAGGCAGAAACATCAGTGATAACATGAGTGTGACTTGAAACTTTCTGCTTCAGGCCGCCTATGTGCCATTGCATTCTGTCAAGTTTAGTGGCCTGCCTGCTTTCCTCAGTTCTGAGCAGCGATAACAGCTCAGCAAAGTCAAGTAAGGTCTTTGCTTTTGATTCAAGCTGAAGTGTCAGTATCAAAGAATGATCCCAGCACCCACGCTGAAACTGTTTCAATAGGTGTCGGTTCGCGGAAGACAACTTCACTCAATTCCGCCTGACAGCAGCGTTAAGGATCGTTTGTAGTCTTTGCAAATAGACAGAAGCTTTTTCACCTGCATTTTGGTGGGTGTTCAGAAAATGAACAAAGATCTCATCACCATCCTCCACCAGCCCATAAGCAGAGTCAAGAAGCTTAACATAATCTCGTGGAGGTGCAGAAGAGCCAAGTTGCTTAACCACATCTGAGGCTGGCGGCAAGAGACTTTTCCTCCTCTGAACATCTGGAGAGAGGAAATCGTGTAACAAAAGATCAATATGGAGGCACCATGTATCAAAATCGGCTTCACCAGGAGGGTTTGGAGTCTGCCCTGAGAAAGTGTGCAGCCACTTTGAATGAGCTTGCACTGCAGCAGCATCATTTTTGATTACGTGTTCAACAACTATACATTGCACCTCAGGTGGGTTTAGTTCATCAGAGGTAAGTGTACTCAAGGCAGGCTTTGAGGTCTTTTTTGCACTGTGGTATCAGGGCTGATGTGGGAGGTAAGGGCAGCAGATTTAGTTTTTGGTCTCTTACATTTTAATTTCTCTCTGTGTCTTTGAAGGACCGAAGTGCTTTGTCAGAAGAAGTGACACCTGAACCAGCATCATCACTACTAGTATTACTGGAATTCTGGGAAAAGCGTTTTGCTTGGGCAGGCAACAACCTGGTAAGAGGGGTTAACACTTTGACACTGTCTACATGCCATGTAACTGTGGGGTTACATACATTCTTAACCTCTAGGGGTAAGTTAGGCTCCATAAGCGCAACAGGAGAATGCGCATCAAACTCTACTACAGCAACAGACTGCCCTGACTGTACAGCAGAAGAAACTGCTCTCACCACTTTCACCACAATTCCATACATTTCAAGGGTTTCAATGACGTCTTCGTCAGTATCAGTAATGCCTAACATACACACTGAGCATTGTGCTTTGACATGGTAACACTTCTCAAAATCTGAAACTCTCATTGTGCTTAATCACTTTTTTTTTTTTTTTCAAAAACATTTACAGGAAATAACAGGAAAATCACTTTAAATTCAAATAGAAAATCTGGTGCACGGCAGTAATTATCCTCCTGGCTGGCTATGCCACAAAAAGAGCTGTAACACTGTGAACTTTAACAGTATAGATAATACTGGTGTAAGACTGGCACAAAATTGTCTGCATCACTTCTGGTACAAGTCAAAGAACTCTGCGAGAACCAACATCATAAATTTCTCACACAGAAGACATCTCCACCTGAGACAAAACACCCCACTGATTAGGGAACATAAAATGCAAATCACACTCACATCAGTTCTCTCTCTCTCACCTCAGGTCACTTTAAGGACAACAAAAAACTAAGTTATGACTTACCCTGTTCTGTAATGTAAAAGGTTTTCTGATCATACATGTTTGATATCATTCAAGAGGTCTCAGTGCAACTGATAAAACGGTCTCATTCCCTTTCAGCAAAGTCAAATCACAAGTAAGATTTAAGAACTTAGTACAATACTGTATCCTATCAGGGACATGACCCCTCCCAGATCTCTCACAGAGACCAGATGCTGTATGCAAATTAGGTGCATTCTTTGTAAACATCAAACGACCAACTCAATCACAAGGTCTACCTACAACCCCCTAAATTGTAAACCAAATCCTAAATAACATCAAACATGCACATCTGAAATAACAATAGAATCGTTTGGTACTTAAGGAAGGATGGCAGAGGAGCTCGGGGAATCTGTATTCAGATCTCCCACACAATCTCTGTGTGTAATGACAAAGGAATCAGGGTCTCTGTAGTCAGATGATCCATACAGAAATCATTGTGTGTCATTTTTAAATCTACCAGGGTCTCTGTAGCAGATAACCCACACAGACATCATTGTGTGTAGTTTTTCTCTACCAGGTAATTGCAATTTGAATTTCTTATGTTTGGTAAATGTTTGAATGGAATGCAACTTTAATTATATTATTATGTTTGGTTCACTGATAGCTTTGAGTTTGATTTGTTATTCTAATTGGATTGTTTGAATGTATTACCTGGTAAAATAAATTGCTATTATGATTCATTCTGAAGGAATTAATCTTATTAACTACAAATCTATGGTCAGAGTTGGCTTAACTAAGCTACTTCAGAAGTAACCCATTAGTTAAGTATGTACTAAAATAGGGTGACCATATTCTGGTTTTCCAAAAAGAGGACACCTTTTTTTTTTCACCGGGGGTGGAATAATAGGGTTCAAAACAGTGTTACTATGAATGCAAACTATAATACAGTGAAAATGACACTCTATTAGCATAACATATATATATATATATATATATATATATATATATATATATATATATATATATAAATATTTCCAACATTCTTTTGAATGTCTATGTACTAAATCAAAATATTTGATGCCATGAGTGTACCTTCATTTACTATTAGTGTTATTTTGAATGACCATGGAAAATGAAGCAATGTGATAATTTTACCTAACCACAAAATGTAGTCCGTTAATTTACCTGATGAACTTTCACCTTTTGCTGACCCTTATGCTTCACAGAGCTAATGTGTGCTTCTAAAATCACTTGCACCTTTATTAGCAACTGACACATAAGTGTATGTCATACATTCTGCTTCCAACGGATCTCGACCTGGATGAAAGCATGGGAATTTTTTGTGGAAATCTTCTGTAAATTTGCACTTTCATTTGGGCATTGTTTCTACTCAGCTGTCATTTGCTGCTACTGTCAAGCAACTGTTTGATGCCGAACGCAACAGTGCTTTGCACGTTCAAGGAGAGATTGACAGGCACGAATTTGGCCAATAGTTGCTGCAAGCCTCTTAAATTCGACAAATTGGTGTGCGAGAAGGCGGGACTTACAAAGAGGGGTTAAAGCAATGCAAATGTGCGCGCACACACAATGAAGTATTAGATCAGATGCACATCATTATGCAACTAAATCTGAATCCCAGACATTTTCGCAAATTTAGAAATCCCGGCCGGACGCTTTTTTTTAGGTCTGAAAAAAAAAGAGGACATATCCAGGAAAAAGAGGACGTATGGTCACCCTAACTAAAAGGCTAAACGGCGAACCGAGAATCTATAATAGAACTTTGCCAAGTAGAATTAAACGGGAATACTAAAGAGTAGGACCAAGAATCTATAAAACAGAACTTAATTGACTGGGGCTAAACGGTGAGTCGAGAATCTATATTGAACTTAGCCAAATATGACTAAATGGATAAAGCTGAGAACCTATAAGGACTTAGTCTAAAAGGACTTTATCTGAAACTGATGAGTTTGTAGTTAAAGGACCTGCGTCCGGCCAGCACAGGACCCAAATAACATTGAAATAACAGTCTAGAAGAGAGAATTACTAAAAATAATAAAATACAAAACTTAAATTCAGAGCATAGATACATCAACGAGGTTTTTCATAATTTGAGTCAGAAGAAATAAAGAAAAGAATGAATGATAAGATTAATAAAACATGGAACTCAAATCAAATAATCAAAGTATTATTTAATGAGCACGATAAAACAGAACACGCAGGAGACCTTCAGCCACGCCATAGGATACAGCCTTTGGGCCAGTGGGCGTCCCCTTACACTGGTGATATTATTCCCCACTATTCAGTTCACTAAAAGGGGCTAGGTTTGACTCTGGGAGGATAAAATGAAACCTGGACCAATTTTTGTTTAAACAATTAACAGTCTGCACATTTATTGAGCACGTATCAAAATACCCATTAGACAAATGATAATTAAAAAAATAAATAAATAAATACAATACTCAGTCCATATGCTGTACAATTCCAAATAAAGAAATACAGAGTTCAAAACAATCAACAGTCTTTCTGGATTTTAAGGCCTTTTTACTGTTACTACCCAGGTAGTATATGTATGTGCACAGCTTAGCTGTGTATAAGACTTCTTCCACACTCGGATACGGATTACTCCTTAACAGCAACAGTCCTCCATCATCCGATCACAGGGCATGGCTCGCCATTTTGTTCAACACAGGGTGGATTACCCTCACATGGTAGAATTTATCCAACAGACACACACACAAAAATAAAACAATCTACATAAAACAACAACACAATTACACTTCAAATATCACATTATCCTTGCTTACAATATATCTTCCTTCTGAATACATTTTTGCACAATGTTATAATCCTATTCACAAAAGCACATGGCGATTACATCACTCACGTGTTCACGCACATGTTAATCACACACATCTCTAGGTAATAAATCCACATTTAACATTTAGAAAAGTTCTTTAAACTCACATATATAATTAGTTTCCCTCCTACAATAGACATATTAAATAAAATGATAAGAAACACCCTTTTCCCAATTTAAATCTTAACCAGAAATGAAAACACAAATAAAACACTTCAAATAAACATGTTTCAACTCTGACTGGTTTTTTTCCTTATATATATATATATATATATATATATACACATACATAAGAATATCTTGAACAATAATCAAATACACCACGTAAATTGAACTTTTCTTTCTTTTATCAAACTCACCAGAGCTTCCAAGAAAATATCCGTTCCAAACATGAACATCAAAAGAATCATTTTCCCAAAGAACAAGGATTACTCCAACAATCCACTATAATACTGATTTTCTTTCAAAAATACAGTAAAATAAGAAAATCTTCACTGTCATATCACAGAACTGAGCGATCACATGCTTACAGCCTGACTCTCCGTTCTCTTCTTCTCTTACACTTAATTGACTCTTATTCAACTTGTTTTCACCTTGTAGCGCCCTCTAGGGAAAGAACATGCATATTACACATAACTATGATTGCATTTACACAGAGGAAAAGGTGTTACATCATGTTTATAATCAACAAAGCTGTCTTCATCGCAAGCGTGCAACGTTGGTGACATCTAATTTTGTCTCGTCACATTGTGGCGCTCCCTCATAATACAGCAAGAAAGGCAGAAATTGCAAAAATGCTTTGTGTAATAATCTGTAGAGTGAAGAAAAACACTTAAAACAGACTTATGCACCTGTTACATCTCTCATATTTCTAGAGCTCCATCTAATGTATGTATCGTCCAAGGTATTTTCTCTGCCATGTGAATCAGTCAATTTTAATAAGTATATAACAATATACATTATAATAATATAAATACTATAACATTAATAAATTACACACAATGAAAACATATTATCTATCTTTAATATACATATCTGTTTTTGAATACACATCATAACTGATTTAGCAGCAAGGTTCTCTCAGGGTTTTATCTGTTAACATTTTCAATGCATTTTGTCGATATTAAACAGCCATTTTTAATGCAACTGGTGAGATTTGACTTGTACTCTCAAAGAGATGATTTACCCAAAAATGAAAATGTGGTTACTTTTTACACAAAAGGGTTCCATTTGTTAACATTAGTTAACTACATATGTTAACTAACTTTTATATAATTTTTATATCATTTATTAATCTTGGTTAATGTTAATTCCAACATACAGCATATTAATACATTTTCAAACATTAAAATAAAAAGTTGTATATGTTAACATTAGTTCATGCACTATGAACTAACAATGAACAATTGAATTAAAAAAAAAAATTGTAACTAACATTAACTAAGATTGATAAATGCTGTAAAATATTGTTCATTGTTAGTTCATGATAGCTAATGCATTATCTAATGTTAATGAATGGAACCTTATTGTAAAGTCTTACCAAAAAATGTCATCATTACTCGCCTTTATGTTGTTCCAAACCTGTCTGACTTTCTATCTTCCATGGAACTCAAAAGGAGATGTTAGGGAGAATGTTAGTTTCAGTCTCAATTCACTTTTATTTTATGGAAAAAAAGATGCAGTGACAGTGAATAGTGACTGTGACTAACATTCTGCCAAAAATCTAATTTGTGTTCCTCAGAAGAGAGAAACTCATACAGGCTTGAGGGTGAGTAATGATTTACCGTCTTTCTGCACTGTGTTCTTATGATGACAGTAGAGGCTTTTTTTTTCTTACGTCCTTTCTTTTGCTTTGGTCTCCGGAAAAGCAACTTTTTTACTCGGACAAGCACGACAATGCTTAATGTCAAGCCCTGCGTTAGCCCCTTACATTAACGTTAGGCTCAAGCACGCTGCAAAACTAAGAAAGCGGGCGCTTGAGACTCCAGTACAGGATGTGGCAGGCCAGGCAGGGTGGAGCGAGGACTGAGAGGAGCGAGGCCGAGGTGTGCAGTTGGGGCGAATGATCTCGCCCAGCAGTGAGTGATGACGGCGTAAGTAGGCAGGGGATAATGCCAGGAGCAGAGCTGCAGTCAGGAGAGAGATGGCGAGAGAGAGACACATTGAAACTGTGTGTGTTGTCAAATGTCGCTATGTTTTCAGTAGCACTCACCGCTGATGGAGGGTTGCGACGCTGAGGAGGTATGGTCCGGTGGTGCTGGAGCGGTTCGCCAGAAGGTGGAGGAGCCGGCTGCTGTCTGCCAGGAGATGGAGGAGCCTGCTGCCATCTGCCAGGAAGTGAAGGAGCCACTGCCGTCTGCCAGGAGGCGGAGGAGCTGCTGATGTCTGCCTGGATGTGTTGCCTGGCATCGCAGAGGACCGCTGCACAGCTGGCTGAGGACCAGTCAACAGCGTATTCGGGGACCGGCGAGCCAGTTTCTCTCTCTCTCTCTCTCTCTCTCTCTCTCTCTCTCTCTCTCTCTCTCTCCCACTTGCTCTTTCTCTCTCCCTCCCCTCATCTCTCTCAGATTCTCAGGAGGCAGGGAGGACCATCGGGTGGTGGAACGGCTGGAAGGGCAGCATCTCCCCTCCAAAGATGGGAGGGGAGTAAGACCGTCCGGATGGCACCCCGGCCTGAATCGGGTGGTGGAGGAGTGTGATGAGGAGGAGGGCGTGGCCGGGCCGTGAGAGTGCGCTTCTGGCGCTGAGTTGGCCAATCAGCGGGAGAGGGATAAAGGGGAGCGGAGACGCCAGTTCGAGAGAGAGAGAATGAGAGAGAGATGCACGAGCTATTTGTGTGTGTGTCTGTGGGTTTTGCTGCAAAGCACTTGTAACACACGTTAAAGGTTCAGGTATGGAAAGAGGAGACGGGGAGCAGTGGCATGCTTCAGGTAGGCTTTTAATTTCTGCCTTCAGTATATTTGAGTGCAGCCTTCTCAGTGCTTTTCTTATTTCAGTCAGTTCAGTGTATCAAAAACTCCCAGTTAACCAACTTCTCGAAATCTTCAGCTTCACAATAAAACAATAAAATACACAATAAGGCATGCTATTCGCTGCACTCTCGTGTCGTTCTCTCTCAGCTCTCTGGCATGTTTTGGCTGCTTTTGAGGTCTCGCCCCACTATCACTGTAACAAGAAACAGCTGTTAGAAATCATGCCAACCAGCTTGACAAGCCAGACCACTCCCTCTCTCCTGCAAACAGACACGTTTGTGTCATTACCATAGCACTCTTTATGTTTTGTTTAAGTTAATTTACATGTATGCATTTGGCAGACACTTTTATCCAAAGCGACTTACAGTGCACTTATCACAGGGACAATCCCCCTGGAGCTAAGTTGCTCAAGGACACAATGGTGGTGGCTGTGGGGATTGAACCAACAACCTTCCACTTACCAGTTCAGTGCTTTTGTCCACTACTCCACCACCACTTCAGTGAATAGGTGAATGGAATAGGTTTACATGCTTTAATGTTCAAAAAACACATAATATTTCTCATAGTGTACATTGCTGCAGCACCTCTTTTCACCCTCTGTCTGAAACGCTCTGTTGTAGCTCCTGTCTCTTTAAAGCCCCCCTTTCTGAAAAGCGAGTGAGTTTCAGGAGTGAGTTCCAAGGATTAAAACCATACAATGTAAATCAACTGCACTGTACGGACCGTACTAAAAAAAACAAAAAACAACAAGCAGTTTATCTTCAGCGGGAGGCAAAAGTACCCTGTGGAGTTACAAAGATGGATTGTTTTAGGGATAGGCTACTCGAAATATGTGTATGCGTGTGCATGTGACAGAATAAGAGAAAGAGAGAAGAGAGGGACATTGGATTGAACTGAAATTACTGTATAATAGAAAGGGTAAAAAAGAGAAGAGAGAGAGACCAAAAGAAATATAAAGTATTGGTCTCAAATTGAAATATATAGAGAGAGTCTATAGAGAATATCTAGACAGAGAGAGACAGAGAGAAAGGAAGAAGAAAGAAAAGAAGATAGAAGACAGCTTACATGATAGGTTGAGTGTCAGGAGGGAATCATAAGAGATAATGACAGCGGTGCTGTGCTCTAACACACTTCAGCGCTCCCGTCAGCACCTGATGGATGAGGTCTGCGCTTTTAACTACTTACTGGACTAACTCAGAACACTGGACTAACAGAAAAAACTGTCACTGCTATACTCCTGGCCACTTGCTTCATCACCAGAAAGGTTAAATAGAATAGAATAGAATAGAACAGAATAGAATAGATGAAGTAACTGTTTACAAAGAAATGCTTGGCACCCCAGAAAAGAACTGCTGGAGGCTTCATTCAAATTGAGCTGAAAAAGCCCAAAAGGATTGTGGGGTTAAAAACATCCCGTATTCAAAAGAAGAAAAGATTATTGAAGATTTGTGTTTCTTTAGACTCCCATCAGGATTGAGGAAAAACAGGAAAAGATTTTAAATAAATTATTATATTTCATTCATTATGAAATAATAATTAAATAATAATACCCAATTTCCCCGAAGCAATCGCATAAACTCAGTTTTTAATTTCCAAAGCACAATCGCTGTGACAGAAATGAGGCCAAATAGGATCTAACAATCATCTTATACTATTGTGTAAGATATAACGGAATGAAACGGTAATTTGGCGATAGTTTAGAAAGAACCTACATATTTCTTTAACTATAAACTATTTCTATACTATAAACCCTAGCTATCCCTTTATAATAGCTTCCATTATTATTAACAAATATTATTACATTAATAACTCTTAAAGGAATAATCCGGGTTCAATACAAGTTAAGCTCAAGAGACAGCATTTGTGGCATAATATTGATTACAACAAAAAATAATTTAGATTCATCCCTCCTTTTCTTTAAAAAAGCAAAAATCGAGGTTACACTGAGGCACTTACAAAGGGAGTGAATGGGGCCAATTTTCGGAGGGTTTAAAGGCAGAAATGTGACGCTTATAATTTCATAAAAGCACTTACATAAATTCTTCTGTTAAAACTTGTGTATTATTTGAGCTGTAAAGTTGTTTAAATTGTCATTTTTACAATCATTTTAGTCTTTTAGGGTTTGTTGACATTACATCGTCATTGCAACGAAGTTGTTAAATTGGCTATAACTTTATACAGAAAAGGTTAGTAAGCAATTTTATCACATTAAAATCATGTTAACAAGCATATTGTTTATGTCTTGTTGTTATACTTTTAAAACAGTAAATATTTTAATGTTAAAAATTTGGCCCCATTCACTTCCATTGTAAGTGCCTCACTGGAACCCAGATTTTTCCCCTTTTTTTAAAGAAAAGGAGGGACGACTCAAAATTAATTTTTGTGGTAGTCAATATTATACCACAAATGCTGTCAATTGAGCTTAACTTGTATTGAACACGGAATATTCCTTTAAAAGATTTTTAAACTACAGCTCTGCTCATATCCACCATTAAAACCCTCTGTTCTGAAGAACCTGAAAGTGCAATTAGAATAGTATAGAATCTTTATTCTAAAACAGATAATTCCAACTCTACATTCTGATCAGAATAAGCCGTGTTCAAAGCCATTGTAAAATGAGTAGAAAGACATACCTATGACTGCACGACACATTCTACTAGGGCTGGGTATTGATACAGATGTCCCGATTCGATTCCGATTCACATGCTTTCGATTCAATCAGTTATAATGTCCGTTTTGCTTAAAAAAGAAATAAATTCTCTCCCAGCTAATGCTGTTAATTATACAGGGGACCTTCTAACTAGGTACATTATGAAAATATTAATTTGACTAATTATATTTGATTCGTTTTTCATAATTTTTGTCACATTTTGGCTTTTTAAAAATGAACAAATCCATGTATTCAATCAATAACTAAGATATTAAATTTCTTACATTGTTTTTTGTTTTATATATACATATACATACACTATATTGCCAAAAGTATTCGCTCATCTGCCTTTAGACGCATATGAACTTAAGTGACATCCCATTCTTAATCCATAGGGTTTAATATGAGTCGGCCCACCCTTTGCAGCTATAACAGCTTCAACTCTTCTGGGAAGGCTTTCCACAAGGTTTAGGAGTGTGTTTATGGGAATTTTTGACCATTCTTCCAGAAGCGCATTTGTGAGGTCAGACACTGATGTTGGACGAGAAGGCCTGGCTCGCAGTCTTCGCTCTAATTCATCCCAAAGGTGCTCTATCGGGTTGAGGTCAGGACTCTGTGCAGGCCAGTCAAGTTCTTCCACACCAAACTCGCTCATCCATGTCTTTATGGACCTTGCTTTGTGCACTGGTGCGCAGTCATGTTGGAACAGGAAGGGGCCATCCCCAAACTGTTCCCACAATGTTGGGAGCATGGAATTGTCCAAAATCTCTTGGTATGCTGAAGCATTCAGAGTTCCTTTCACTGGAACTAAGGGGCCAAGCCCAGCTCCTGAAAAACAACCCCACATCATAATCTCCCCTCCACCAAACTTCACAGTTGGCACAATGCAGTCAGACAAGTACCGTTCTCCTGGCAAACGCCAAACCCAGACTTGTCCATCAGATTGCCAGATGGAGAAGCGTGATTCGTCACTCCAGAGAACGCGTCTCCACTGCTCTAGAGTCCAGTGGCGGCGTGCTTTACACCACTGCATCCGACGCTTTGCATTGCACTTGGTGATGTATGGCTTGGATGCAGCTGCTCGGCCATGGAAACCCATTCCATGAAGCTCTCTACGCACTGTTCTTGAGCTAATCTGAAGGCCACATGAAATTTGGAGGTCTGTAGCGATTGACTCTGCAGAAAGTTGGCGACCTCTGCGCACTATGCGCCTCAGCATCCGCTGACCCCGCTCTGTCATTTTACGTGGCCTACCACTTCGTGGCTGAGTTGCTGTCATTCCCAATCGCTTCCACTTTGTTATAATACCACTGACAGTTGACTGTGGAATATTTAGTAGCGAGAAAATTTCACGACTGGACTTGTTGCACAGGTGGCATCCTATCACAGTACAAACGCTGGAATTCACTGAGGTCCTGAGAGCGGCCCATTCTTTCACAAATGTTTGTAGAAGCAGTCTGCATGCCTAGGTGCTTCATTTTATACACCTGTGGCCATGGAAGTGATTTGAACACCTGAATTCAATTATTTGGATGGGTGAGCGAATACTTTTGGCAATATAGTGTATATATATATATATATATATATATATATATATATATATATATATATATATATATATATATATATATATATTTTTATTTTTTTATTTTTTTATTGCATAATTTTTACTATTTACATTGATTTGTTGAATGTGCTAAAACCGGTACTGTCTCTTAACAAACCCGGAATTTCTGTAAGGCGTATCTGTTTATGAGCACGTTAACAAAAGAGATGACTCAAATGACTTTATCTTATCTGTGCCATGCATGATTAGAATTAAATGTTTCTTTTTTTTTTTTTTTTTTTTTTATCAACAACTAACTGTAGAGAACAGAAAGGTTATTAAAAGAGAAATGTTATTATTTCTCACTACACAAATCCTGGTGAGTGAAATGTAAATGTTTACCAGCCAGCTGACAAATATATAAATTTTAGTCGCATAGCACAAAATTTGGTTGCTAATCCGAGTGATTTCTTCTCATTTTAGTTGAAGGTTGCATCAGGACCTTTGGCTGCGCTGATCGTTCAAATGAAGATCGCAATGCATCGGAAAATCTATATTTTTACCATTCTACTGTATATTTATGTGCCAAGTTGATTGCAGTAATCAGTAAGCCAATCGGGCATTACAGTGATTTATCAAGGGTAAGGATGGTTTAGGTATTTCTCTTTACTTTGTGTCAAAGTACACCACTAGTTGTTAATTGCTTTATTATACAACAGTTGGATTGAATAGGTGGTGCTCTAAGGGTGTGTTCACACTTGTAGTTCGGTTCTCTTGGTCCTCTTGGTCCGGACCAAAAAAGAAAATGATACATTTAGTCCTGGTTCGCTTAGCGTTCACACTGGCATTTTTAACACTGAACCTAAAGATTCAAAACAAAAGGCATCAGGAAAAAGTCACAGCCTGATTGGACAGCTTTTATGACGTGGAATTTGCGACGAAACTAGCCGAACATCCAAAACATTGCTGGCTGCTGGGCGAAATGCGCTCGTTAGATTTATATATGTATATATGGTGGTATTTTTACCAGCTGAGGACAAACGAAGAGCTAATAAAATGTGTAAAGGAGTCAAAACAGTGTCAGCAATTCCTCCATTGCACACACAAATGAAGATATGCTGCAAGGATGGCTGACGGTGGTTCCGATGCCTGTACCGAACTGTAATGGGCAACATAGCTCCTATGATGAGAAGAACTAGGTATGCTTGAGGTCAGTATTAGGCAAATTACTTCCTGTTTTTGGTCCGTTTAGATGTCTTTGGTCCATGTTGCGTTCATATATCAGTCGAACCGCACCAGAGATCATTTGGAAGCGGACCGAGACCCACTATTCAGGTGGTCTCAGTCCGCTTGTTTGGTGCACACCAAGGTTCGGATGGCAGCGTTCACACTTGTTCAAATGAACCGCACAAACAGAGCAATTGCACCAGAGTTCGTATTAATCGAACCAAACCTGCCAAGTGTGAACACACCCTAAGAGTGCTGGAACAAGCGGAGGTGGAATGAACAAATTAACTGTCCTTAAAGGTGCAGTATGTTAGATTCAGAACCCTTGTTATTAATGACACCTGTGGCCGTTAAGTGAACTGCAGCCAGCTACCTGTTGCTCATGCTCGCGCACACACACCATAGGGACGCGAGCGAGCAACGAACAAAACAATGACGTAACGTACAAAGAGGCTGAACGTGATTCACCGACATCATGCTGACAGATGAGGTACAATAATTAAAATTACACAGTTATGATTGTTTTACTACAAACTTTGAGACTACATATTATATTTGACTCTCCAGTGCTGGAACAGGGCTAAAACAAAGTGTGGATATAGGTCTGGCTATACGAGACTGTAGTTTGAAGTAATCACTTTTCTTTGCATGATACATTGACTGCATTTATACAATTGCCTATTAGCTAGCTAGCCATTTTTATCAATAGCCGTTAGCTAAATTTGGTGGATGATGACAGTAGCTGTTTATAAAATAGACTGTACATTATAAATATGTTGACAAAATTCAGTATTGATGTGATTCTATCACAACTGTCATTTTGATATATCAATGCGCTATTGTTTTATAACAATAGAATGTATGTATTTTCCGTATAACCAAGTTACGTTACACTAATGAATGGAGCTTTTTGCATTATCTTGAACATTGTCTAGCATTCATTTAATGTATTATTGTAGTTTACCTGGCTGAATAATTACAGATTAACATTGACATCTGTATCCTGCTATCTCTCCTGAACACCACCAGAGGTCGCCATCTCCAGAGTACTAACCCTTCCTTCACGAACTACATTTCCCATAACCCTCCACTCAGACTGATTACTCACCCACCTGTTTCACATTATCTCTGTCTATTTAAGTTCCCTATTTACACACATTCAGTGCAAAGTCTTGTACCATTACCGTTTTCCCTGTGTTTTGACTCCTGCCTGTTCATCGAATTTCCCAGGCTGCTTGTGTGTTTTTGGACCTATTGCCTGTTTACTGGATTATCCCTCTGTCTCTCAGATTTACTTAGTTTGCCTTTCTTGGACTGTCTTCAAGTGTACTGAACCCTTGCCTGCTTTTTGTTTACCCTTTATTTGATACTTTGTTGTACTGTTTATACTTTTATTAAACTGCATATGGATCTTAACATTACTGCCCCAGCATCTTCGCTATAGAAGACTTCGCCCAACCTAGATCCAGCAGCCTTCCAACAGTTACACGAGCTTGTTACAGCACAAGCAGCAATGCTTACCAGTCACCATCAGCAGCTGTGCAAGCTCACCTATCACGGAAGAACTCTTTAAATCCATGCAGCCAAAACCGCAAGTATCTCCGTTGGGGGTTTCCGCTAGCAACTCTGCCAGCAGTACATCGTACTCTACAGCTGTTGTTAATCCTCAACTCTTGCTTCCTGAGAAGTTTGACGGATCACCCAGTGTCGAGGATTTCTCTTGCAATGTGAGTTTTTCTCTCTCAACTATCTCAAATGTATCCCAATGATGAAGCTCGTGTTTCTAGACTGGGCTACTGCAGTATGGAGCCGAGAGAACATTTTAAAATGATTTTGAACACTATGAGGGTGGTAAGGACCCGGGTGAACTTCTATTGTGTTTAAAACAGGGGAAGAGGTCTGCTGCTGAATTCTCTTTATCCTTTCGCATGCTAGCAGCGCAAACTGTGTGGGTAGAGGACACTTTGAAACTGTTGTTCCGTCAGGGGTTAAATCCTGATCTTCAAGCTGAACTAGCATGTTGTGATGAGGGGAAAAATCGCTTGATGAATTCATCAAATTAGCCATTCACCTGGATAACCTGATCAAAGCCCGTCCAGTCAGCCCTCTACAGACACTTCACTCTGACATCACTGCAACCAGTTATCATGAGCCCATGCAAGTGGGTCTTTCTTCTCTCTCCTCCAAAGAACGTAGACGCCGTCTCCGGGAGAGATTATGTATCTACTGCGGACAATCGGGACATTTACTGGCTGCCTGCCCGGCAGTGAGTTTGGAACTTTCAAACCTAACTCATATCGAACAGTTTGAAGTTTCTGTTACTTTGCATGTGTTAAATAATGAACATCATGTATTTGCCATTTTAGATTCTGTGGCTGCAGGTAACTTTATTGGCCTGGGTCTCGCCACGAATCTAAATCTGTCTTTTGTCCCCTGTGTCCCTCCTTTATATGTATCAGTGCTAGACAGATGACCTCTGGGCTCTGGCAAGATTCAACAGATCACCCGACCCATTCGTCTTCAAGTTGGACTCCTTCATCATGAGGAGATTCAATTCCTAGTCACTCACTCTCCTAAGAACCCGATTGTTCTTGGCCTGCCATGGCTGAGACTTCACAACCCTGAGATCTCATGGAGAGATGGACAAATCACTCATTGGAGTGCTTCCTGTTTCCAGACTTGCCTCAACCTTCCTGAACCCATCTCTCTCCCTCCTGTAAGGACCATGACTATCCTCACTGAGAAGGAGATGTCGATCCTGACAGACGTTTCATCCAAGGTTTCAGCTCGGTGGCTGT
This sequence comes from Myxocyprinus asiaticus, assembly GCF_019703515.2. Lineage (NCBI taxonomy): Eukaryota > Metazoa > Chordata > Actinopteri > Cypriniformes > Catostomidae > Myxocyprinus > Myxocyprinus asiaticus. The sequence goes on from NC_059350.1 coordinate 21,923,856, forward strand.
TCCACTCACCTCATTGCTCCGAGGAAAAGCTCTGAAACTAATCTGGACACCTTCTGCTCGTCAAGCCTTCGATGACCTCAAACAATGCTTTACGACTGCACCCATTCTCCATCATCCAGACCCCGTTCGACCCTTCATGCTGGAAGTGGACATCTCTGATTCAGGAGTTGGTGCAGTACTCTCTCAACGACAAGGATCTCCTGCCAAACTCCATCCCTGTGCCTTCTACTCACGCAAGTTGTCAGCTGCTGAAAGAAATTACAACGTCGGCAACCATGAACTGTTGGCCATGAAAGTGGCTTTCGAGGAGTGGAGACATTGGTTAGAGGGAGCTCGTCATCCTTTCCTGGTGATCACGGATCATCGCAACCTGGAATATATTCAGTCTGCTAAGCGTCTAAATCCTCATCAAGCTCGATGGTCTCTATTCTTCTCCAGGTTTGATTTCACCATAACCTTTCGACCTGGCTACAAGAGTACCAAAGCCGATTCCCTGTCCCGCATTTATGGGTCCACTACTTGCAACAACCCTGTGACTTCGATAAGCCCTCCAACCCTCATTGTCACTCCCGTACAATGGGAAATTACGGCAGACATCACCCAAGCTCAGAACCAAGAACCCACTCCCATTGACTGCCCTCCTGATAAGGTCTTTGTTCCCAGATCCTTACGCAACAGAGTTCTTCAGTGGGTACATGACTCAGCCTGCTCCCGACATCCAGGCGCACAAGCTACTTGCAGGTTAGTTCAAAACCGGTTTTGGTGGGAGAACATAGCGACTGAGGTCGCTAACTATGTTAAGAACTGCAGTGTGTTTGCCACCTCTAAGTCTGTTCGACAGCCCCCGTCTTGTCGTCTTCAACCTCTGCCTGTCCCTCATCATCCTTGGTCCCATATCGATGTGGATTTTGTCATGGATCTACCCAACTCTCAGGGTTTCACTACCATCTTAACCATGGTGGACCACTTCTCTAAGGCCTGTAGATTCATCCCTCTGCCCAAGCTCCCCTCATCTATGGAATGTGCTGAGAACCTGTTCCAGTATGTCTTCCACTTTTATGGCCTATCAGAAGACATTGTCTCTGTCCATGGTCCTCAATTCACCTCCCAAGTCTGGTCTGCATTCTTCAAATTGCTCAACGTCAACATGAGTCTAACCTCTGGATAGCACCCTCAATCCAATGGACATGCTGAATGCCTAAATCAGGACCTAGGTAAATTCCTGCGGGCTTACTGTCAAGTGAACCAGCACGACTGGAGCCATTTCCTTCCCTGGGCCGAATATGCTCAAAACTCCCTGTTCAAACCGGCCACCAGAACCACTCTTTTCAAATGCATCCTAGGTTTACAACCCCCACTCTTTCCCTGGTCTGGGGAGCCGTCCGATGTACCTGCAGTCAACTACTGGATGCAGCGCAGTGAGACTATCTAGGATCAAGCTCACGTGCACTTACAACATGCTATTCGCTGACAAAGGGAGCAGGCCAATCTCCATCGGCGGCCTGGCCCCAACTATTCTTCGGCTCACATACAAGAAATTAAGTCCCAGGTATGTTGGTCCTTTCAAAATCCTTCGTCAAATCAATCCTGTGTCCTTCAAGCTTCAGCTCACTGCTAATTATCATGTTTCCCCCATCTTTCATGTTTCCTTGCTCAAACCCACAGAGCCTCCAAGAGAGGAGGGCTCTCAAGACCCCAGAGACCCCTTCCATTCCTCATTGATGGAGAGGAGGCCTTTCGGGTACACAAGCTCCTGGAGTCTCAATGCCAGGGTCGGACTCTACAATACTTGGTTGACTGGGAAGGCTACGGTCCTGAGGAGTGTTCCTGGATGTTCCTGGACATTCTGGACCCTGCTCTCATCTCTGAATTCCACCACGATTTCCCTAATCATCCTGCTTCCAGAGGTCATGGTAGACCTCGACGCAGACAACCTCCTCGCATCAGGGGCCACTCACGAGGGGGCTCTGTTACACCGGCAGCACCTGCTATCTCTCCTGAACATCACCAGAGGTCGCCATCTCCAGAGTACTAACCCTTCCTTCATGAACTACATTTCCCATAACCCTCCACTCAGACTGATTACTCACCCACCTGTTTCACGTTATCTCTGTCTATTTAAGTTCCCTGTTTACACGCATTCAGTGCAAAGTCTTGTTCTGCCTAGTCTGCAATTATATAGGTTATACTGGTTGTTTAGATCAGTGTTACTATCAGAAATAATTATTTCTTTAGTTATTAATTAATATTTAAATTAAATAATAGAATCAAACTCATTAAAGCCTCATACGGGTTTGGTTATTAGCAATAATTAATAATTATCAAAGATAATTATCAATTATTTAAATCAATAGAACATTAATTTGAATCAGTGTTAGCTCTTTTAATCCTTCACATCAAAGATAACCATCAAATTCAATAGAATATTAATTATTATCAAAGATAATAACACTAGATTATTGATCCTTCAAATTCAACAATCATCAAAGATAATTATCAATTATCAAAATCAACAGAATATTAATAAGGATTAATATCACTGGGGCACCACCCTGGAATCAGGGACTAATAACCAGACAGTACAACAGTCTCAATATTAGATCATTCTCTTAAGAAAATCGACATTCAAAAGGAAACAATGAAGGTTTGAATCCAAGCACTGACATCCCCTGCCAGCATTTGACACAGGTGTATGCAAAACAAACCAAAACACTTCTCTTTGAAATATAACAAAGTTTATTTATGCAGTAATATCAATTAATAATCAATACAATGCAGTCAATAAACTTCCGACTTACAACTACAAACTAAACAGTGACATGATTAGATATGGTAACCAAAATAAGCCTATAACACATGAGAGGAAGGTGTGTGTGTGTTTGTGTGTGTGTGTGTGTGTATGGGTGTGTGTGTGTGTGTGTGTGTGTGTAAGGAGTGACACGCACAAAATGGCAGACGTGACTCTCGTGGAGAGTACGTCATGCGAGATTTCCGGCCAGAGAATATGGCCGTGAATGTGGGCAGAGAGAAGCCGGTTAATGGCGTCTGCCCGTTTACCGCATGTCTCCGCTTGTATGATAACTTAGGGACAAATCTGAGCTTTATCACGAAGTTATCTACTAGCCAAAAGTGTGTGCGAGAATCTTTGTGAGGGGTCACGTGTGTGTGTGGTTAGTATGAGAGAGAGAGAGAGAGTAAAGTGGCGGCACCATAGTCAGTTTCGCGATCATGGGAGAGAAAGCAGCTGTTAGTTTTTCACTCAGAGACGGGGTGGATGGCTCGTAAACCGTCCTGCGGTCTTTGGTTCTTTAATGGATAAAATCAGTGTGCCGGTCTCGCCTGCGATGGGCGGAAATACACAAAAGTCCAATGTGGTTGGACTACAACACAGCAGATCTCATTCATGATAACAGTACATTACAGTAATACCTTGAGTATTATTAGCAGCAATGAGTGGACTTGGCAGTCCGTAAACTGTACAAGCAATAACCTTGATACACAAAAATAAAACACTATAATATTCTATCTCTGCCCAGATGTAAACCTCTTACTTGAATCGCATGAGGACGCAGGCAGATTGTGTGTTCATCCATCGTTTGACTCCGACTTGTTTCCTCGAGGCTCGGGTGATGACGGGAGGCCGTTTCCTCGCTCTGTCGGTGGGCGGTACGGCTGATGATTCTCAGCGGGCTGGCGGAGAAGTCAGCGACGTCAACTTGATTGAAGAGGGAAGAAAAATCTTTTTTCTTCACTTCTGCAGGTAAACGAATGAAGATGCGGATTGCTCGGTGGTCTCCTTCGGATCTGTTAGAGTGTTCGGTGGAACACTGAGTAATCTCAACTCGTCCAGCAAGATGGAGATTGTATGGCCACAGTTTAAAGTCAGATGTTACTTCCTTGTGCCACGAGGCTACACCTGAGAGCAGCGATAAGCTGCATCTACACATGGCAAGCAAAGTTGCTGGAAGCGATGACCAGAAGGATCTTAGAGGTATTTCTACTCCTGATGACGTCATGGTTGAGGGGCATTCTGTTGTGTGCCTCATCCAATAGGAGTTGAGAGTTCGATCCTTTAGTGAGCAAGGCTTCGTGGGATTTGTGGTCTGTTTTGGACTCCCTTTGTTTGATTTTGGCACGGTTTTTATCAGTAAGATTTATGACTTTGTGTGTGGGCCTCAGTCAGGTTTTATGACCATCTTAGGGCTGCCTTTGTCTGCTATCTGAGTACATGAGGCCCAACAATTCTGAGCGTTATTTACCAGTACTGTTTTCCCTGTGTTTTGACTCCTGCCTGTTCATCGTATTTCCCAGCCTGCTTGTGTGTTTTTGGACCTATTGCCTGTTTACTGGATTACCCCTCTGTCTCTCGGATTTACTTGGTTTGCCTTTCTTGAACTGTCTTCCTGTGTACTGAACACTTGCCTGCTTTTTGTTTACCCTTTATTTGATACTTTGTTGTACTGTTTATACTTTTATTAAACTGCATATGGATCTTAACATTACTGCACCGGCGTCTTCGCTACAATTTTAGTATAAAGAGAAGATCGTTGAAATTATTTGAAAGTTACGAAGCAAGGTAGCTTGCAATTCGTCAGCATTAGCAGGCAAGATCAAGTTAGCTAAAATTACACAGATCAGTCCTTATGGCACTATATTTCACATGCTTTGCAGTTATGTAAGCCTACCTATCCAATAAGAAGAACGCCAATTCAGGGTCGGTTTTGATCCCCAAAACCGAACGAAGGTCCCTCCAGGAATCAAATGCCCTGCCGATGTTCACTCTAGTTTTCGCTCGACCACGATCACATTCCCGCTTAGCCAGATGGGATTCAGTAGATAAAAAATTTTTTTGTTTTGTTTTTGGCTTACTCTGAGTTTGTGTAGAAGTTGGTGTTGTGCTGGGAGCCGGACGTTTACTGGATTCCATCTATAAGATAACGTTACCTAGTGTTGCAGACTGTCTGTTGACACTGTTGAATACCGGAGGAGAAGCTACTGTCTGAGGCAAGGTTCTCGGGAGCGCGCATAAATGTCACATACTTTGGATTTTCCCGGCAAAAGTGACCCGCTCCCTTCGCATGAAAATCAGTCTACAGGCTTTAATTGGCAACACAGGAAGTCCAGGAAGGGCTCATTTTTTATGTTGCGTTACAAGCCATTCACACAATGGCAAAAAAAAGGCGAATATTGCATGAAAATTGTTACATATTGCACCTTTAATGTGTCTAAAATGTACGTTTCTCAGCATAACTTGTTGCTTTTAAAACTGTTCTATAATAGCAATTTCACACTCTGAATATCAGCATGGCTGTGATTGTGATTACATACGGTACTCAGCCTGCATTAATTTTCACAGTATTACGTTTCACAGATATAATCAAAACCTATCAAGAAGGTATTGTCACTGTTTAACACTGTTCTCTCTCTCTCTCTCTCTCTCTCTCTCTCTCTCTCACACACACACACACACACACACACACACACACACAAAAGTCTAGAGTCTACTGAGCTAGTATTCTGCTCTGAATATTTGCCCTTTTTCAAGGTTTTTTCAACTTTGCTTTTATGAGATCATACTGGGACAGATGAATTTAAACTGAGAAAGTTTATTTCAATGTTGCTATTGTGATATCGTTCTGGGACAGATGAATTTTGTGAAAGATATCTGGCTTCAATGTCTAGGGAAACTACGGCATATCTTATACACAAAACAGCCTTTCACCCTGCATCACTGATAACACCTCAAGTGCCTCAATAGAAGTTATTCTGAGAGCATAGAGGCGTCTACATAAAGAACAAAGTCTGGCTATAGCATCTAATGATTGTAATTTATCTGTGATTCATGCAACACGTGTGACCTCTTCTCTGTGTCTGGCTCCTGTACATGAGACTCACATTAGCGTGATGCTTGGCTTTACTGCTAGGGCTCTGCCTCTTCCACCAGGGCTTGGTTGATTCATTCGTCCCTTAAAGTAAATATGTCACTTGTGGTTTAGCTACTTTGTGGTGCATTCAGGAGCTGGATAAGGGTTTTGTGCCCTTGAGGCTGAATGCAAACAAGTCTTGAGCAGAGAGAGAGAGTGAAAGAGAGGGTAGACTGATGGAGGAACTCAGACAATGAGACTGTCAGGTGGCCTCGGAGGCGTGGCACAGACCATCAATCATACTGGCCGATCAACATCAAAAGCAACATGAATATCAAGAGTGAAGGTCCGAGAGAAAGCCAGACTCTAAATATAGAGCCGCCTATTGGTGCTGCAATTTTTCACGGCAGTTAAATGCACCCTGTCAAGAGTGCACAAGATGGATTTCTCAATGTCGGACGTGTGACCTTCATGCGAATGTTTCTATGTCCTTACTATCCTACCTTTGACTTTTCCCAGATACAATTGAAGTCAGAAGTTTACATACACTTACGTTGAAGTCATTAAAACTCATTTTTTTAACCACTCCACAGATTTCATATTAGCAAACTATAGTTTTGGCAAGTCATTTGGGACATCTACTTTGTGCATGACACAAGTAATTTTTTCCAACAATTGTTTACAGACAGATTGTTTCACTTTTAACTGACTATATCACAATTCCAGTGGGTCAGAAGTTTACATACACTAAGTTTACTGTGCCTTTAAGCAGCTTGGAAAATTCCAGAAAATTATGTCAAGCCTTTAGGCAATTAGCCAGTTAGCTTCTGATTGGCTAATTGGAGTCAGTTTGAGGTGTACCTGTGGATGTATTTTAAGTCCTACCTTCAAACTCAGTGCCTCTTTGCTTGACATCATGGGAAAATCAAAAGAAATCAGCCAAGACCTCAGAAAAAAAAATTGTGGACCTCCACAAGTCTGGTTCATCCTTGGGAAATGCCTGAATGTACCACATTCATCTGTACAAACAACAGTATGCAAGTATAAACAACATGGGACCACGCAGCCATCATACCGCTCAGGAAGGAGACGCATTCTGTCTCCTAGGGATGAACATAATTTGGTGTGAAAAGTGCAAATCAATCCCAGAACAACAGCAAAGGACCTTGTGAAGATGCTGGAGGTAAAATGTAGACAAGTATCAATATCCACAGTAAAAGGAGCCCTATATAGACATAACCTGAAGGGCTGCTCAGCAAGGAAGAAGCCACTGCTCCAAAACTGCCATAAAAAAGCCAGACTACAGTTTGCAAGTGCATATGGGGACAAAGATCTTACTTTTTGGAGAAATGTCCTCTGGACTGATGAAACAAAAATTTAACTGTTTGGCCATAATGACCATTGTTATATTTGGAGGAAAAAGGGTGAGGCTTGCAAGCCGAAGAAGACCATCCCAACCATGAAGCATGGGGGTGGCAGCATCATGTTGTGAGGGTGCTTTGCTGCAGGAGGAACTGGTGCACTTCACAAAATAGATGCCATCATAAGGAAGGAAAATTATGTGGATATAATGAAGCAACATCTCAAGACATCAGCCAGGAAGTTAAAGCTCAATCGCAAATGGGTCTTCCAAATAGACAATGACCCCAAGCATACCTCCAGAGTTGTGGCACAATGGCTTAAGAACAACAAAGTCAAGGTACTGGAGTGACCATCACAAAGCCCTGACTTCAGTCCAATAGCAAATTTGTGGGCAGAACTGAAAAAGCATGTGTAAGCAAGGAAGCCTACAAACCTGACTCAGTTTCACCAGTTCTGTCTGGAGGAATGGGCCAAAATTCCAGCAACTTATTGTGAGAAGCTTGTGGAAGGCTAGCCAAAATATTTTACCCAAGTTAAACAATTTAAAGGCAATGCTACCAAATACTAACAAAGTGTATGTAAACTTCTGACCCACTGGGAATGTGATGAGAGAAATAAAAGCTTAAATAAATAAATCTCTCTATTATTATTCTGACATTTCACACTCTTAAAATAAAGTAGTGATCCTAACTGACCTAAGACAGGGAATGTTTTCTATGATTAAATGTCAGGAATTGTATTTAAATGTATTTGGCTAAGGTGTATGTAAACTTTTGACTTCAAATGTGTATCCTGTTCCTTATCAGACTAACTAAATTTATCAAAGTTTTGCATGGCAATTCTTATTTAGGTAGGCCAAGGTTGACAAAGTTAGTGGAAAGAGATTCAATTACTCTTTGAACAAGCCTAGAAACACACATATACTCACACACACTTGACACCGAACTTACTTTCAAACCTCACATTGATTACATTCGTCGCAAAATTAACTAAGGAACTAGAGTGTTATATTGATCTAAAAAATGTTTCACACTTAATGTTTGAAAGAAACTTGCCTCACAACTTATCTTACCATTTTTTGACTATGCAGATGTAGTTTATCAAATTGCATCCCAAACCAATCTTTTACTACTTAATAAAGCATATACTGTAACAATCTCTGTAGATTTGTTTTGAGATGTTCTTTTAATACTCATCACTGTATAATGTACAACTCTCTTAATTGGCCTCCACTCAATATAAGAAGTCACATTCACTGGTTACAATTATTTTTATAAATGTGTACACTTCAACTATCCTCATTACCTACAATAGTTTTTAGTACCATATTTTTCGATATACCAACTGAGGCATTCTACACAATACTTTCTCACTCCTGTAATCAGAAAAGCAATTGGAAAAAGAGCATTTATGTTTAAGGCTCCCTTTAACTGGAATAACTTACCTTTTAATATACGTTCATTGACATCATCTCAAATGTTTAAAAATGGTTTGTCTTCTTATTTTGAGATACATTGTACATGTTTCAACTGAATTCATACCTATTCCCATATATAATACATAATGTACTGTATGTTCTATGTGTGTATATATATATATATATATATATATATATATAAAATCAGAATCAGATTCAGCTTTATTGCCAAGTATGCTTACACATTCAACGAATTTGTCTTGGTGACAGGAGCTTCCAGTGGACAACAATACTAAAACAATACAAAAACAGCAGCAAGACATAGATAATAAAAAAAATAAAAAAAATAGTTATACACATATGTACATACACACACACATACACATACGTAGTGCGATCTAATACAAATCTGTTATCTGTTATGTACAGTGCAAATACAAATCTGTTATGTACAGTGCAAAGGTTTTTTTGTTTTTTTTTTCAGAGGAATGAAATGGCTGAAGAGGTTGAATATGTTGGATAAATATAAAAAAAGTCTGAAGACTAAACTGTGTTTTGCACATAGTTATTGCTCAATGGGGCAATTTAACTGTTCATGAGATGGATAGCCTAAGGGAAAAAACTGTTCCTGTGCCTGACGGTTCTGGTGCTCAGAGCTCTGAAGCATCGGCCAGAAGGCAACAGTTCAAAAAGGTAGTGGGCTGGGTGAGTGGGGTCCAGAGTGATTTTTACAGCCTTTTTCCTCACTCTGGAAGTGTATAGTTCTTAAAGGGGGAGCAGGGAGCAACCAATAATCCTCTCAGCAGTCCGAATTGTTCTTTGTAGTCTTCTGATGTCTGATTTTGTAGCTGAACCAAACCAGACAGTTATTGAAGTGCAGAGGACAGACTCAATGACTGCTGAGTAGAACTGTATCAGCAGCACCTGTGGCAGGTTGAACTTCCTCAGCTGGCGAAGGAAGTACAACCTCTGCTGGGCCTTTTTCACGATGGCGTCAATGTGTGTCTCCCACTTCAGGTCCTGTGAGATGGCAGAGCCCAGGAACCTGAATGACTCCACTGCTGCCACAGTGCTGTTTAGAATGGTGAGGGGGGTCAGTGTTGGGGTGTTCCTCCTAAAGTCCACAATCATCTCCACCGTTTTGAGCGTGTTCAGCTCAAGGTTGTTTTGACTGCACCAGACAGCCAGCTGTTCAACCTCCCTTCTCTATGCAGACTCATCATCATCTCGGATGAGGCCGATGACAGTGGTGTCATCTTGCAAACTTCAGGAGCTTGACAGAGTGGTCCTTAGTGATGCAGTCATTGGTGTAGAGGGAGAAGAGTAGTGGGGAGAGCACACATCCCTGGGGGGCACCAGTGCTGATTGTACAGGTGCTGGAAGTGAGTTTCCCCTGTCTCACAAGCTGCTGCCTATCCGTCAGAAAGCTGGTAATCCACTGAATGATGTGGGAACAGAGAGTTGGTGTAATTTATTCTGGAAACATATAGGGGCGTAACGGTACACAGAAGTCACGGTTCGGTACGTACCTCGGTTTTGGGGTCACGGTTCGATACGAGTTCGGTACAACAGGAAAAAGCAACAAATCCCAAATGCTAGGTTTCTTTTCATTTATTTTGAACAGACAGTAGTGCAAATTACAGTTTGTTCCACATAGCGGCATTTAGTCCTCCCTGAGGTAGTTCGTACAGTACAGCCTCCTTTAGTGTATTAAGCACTAAGCAGTAAACAGAATGCACTCTTGCATAGGTCATATTTTTTTGTAGTGTTGATAAAAAACAAGAGGTATTTGGTCACAATCAGCTACAAAACTGAAAAGCATCTCTTGTGTTATAAAAGTACACCTTACAGTACCTTCTGGATTGGAGTGTGTATTGCCTGTGACTGACTCAGGTGTATTCTTTGTCTGACTGCATGCACCGAACCGTGACATCAGTACCGTGACGGTTCAGGATGAATACATGTACCGTTACACCCCTATATATACTGCCGTTCAAAAGTTTGGGGTCACTTGACTGAAATGTTTCTCATGATCTTAAAAACCTTTTGATCTGAAGGTGTATGCTTAAATGACTGAAATTAGTTTTGTAGACAAAAATATAATTGTGCCAACATATTAATTTATTTCATTACAAAGCGAAAATGTTATTAAAAAAAAAAAAAAAAAAAAAAACTTTTTGAAATGGATGACTTGGACCGAATAATAAAGAAAAGCAGCTAATAAGTGCCCAGTACTGATGGGAACTACTTAAATACTGTTTAAAAAGCATCCCATGGTGATACCTCAAGAAGCTGGTTGAGAAAATGTCAAGAGTACATTTCTGCAAAGTCTATGCAAAGGGTGGCTACTTTGAAGATGCTAAAATATAACATCGTTTTGATATATTTTGGAATTTTTTAGTCACAACACAATTCCTATAGTTCCATTTCTGTTCTTCCATAGTTTTGATGACTTTAGTATTACTCTTAAATGTGAGAAATAATAATAATAAAGAATGAGTAAGTGACCCTAAACTTTTGACTGGTAGTGTATATATTATTTAACATGTCTGAATTAGCCTAACTATATCCAGTTATACTAACCAAACTCAATTTTAAGGATTAGGTCAGGTAGAAATAGCTTCCTAAGGTAACAATTGCAGGTTACCACTTTTTACAGTAGTTCTTCCAGATTTGATGTTTTGATTTACATTTAAGAATTATTGTTCCATATAATGTCTGTTTATTTTCCTATTTATTAGAAAATTATTGCACTGGCTCGGGCTGATTTTCATAATTCTGTTTACTGCTGTAAATTACTGGAAAGAATTAAAGGTCTCCTCTGGCATGTGTCAACAAAAACTGTCAACAAACATATTCAGGGTCATTTAAAGTGATTGTGTTCTGCCACACACGTACACACGCACACACACTCCATCAGCCAGGATCAAGTGAGGCAGGTGGAAATTTGCATCACGTCAAGTCTTGTCCTGTCTGCTGGCTGCTAGAGATTGCCTCTCTCTCTCTCTCTCTCTCTCTCTCTCTCTCTCTCTCTCTCTCTCTCTCTCTCTCTCTCTCTCTCTCTCTCACTCTGTCTCACCAACAGACACTGAGTCAGATACACACAGAGACCTTGAAATACCTTGTTTATCTGAATTTGTGTGGCAGGCACAGTCAAACCTAATCCCATATAAAGCTTATGTTTCTAATTCAATGTGACACAAGGCATGCAAATAAGTCCACCCACAGCAAACACACTCACAAACAGACACCAATTTGCCCCGTAACACTTCATGATTCGTGGAACACCAAGTGAGACCTCTGTTATGAATTAATTCTTCTGTAATACCTACATAAGAATAGCCCTATGACCCTATAAGTGGTAGAGAGTTTTCTGCAAGATAAGCAAACAATCAAGAGAGTGAAATAGCACTCTACTAGGCTGTAAGTAGAGATTGTGGCCTCTGAGCAAAGCTTTGAACTTGAAACTTGCATGGAGACCCTCTAAACATAACTTATTCTCATTTCAGTTCCCTGCTGAAAATGTTTAAAACAGCCTGAGCTGGTCTGGTGGTCCTAGCTGTACTTTTTGCTTATTTTAGAGGGGTTTGGAGCACTTTTCAGCTGGCTAGACGGGGACAAAGCTAGACCAGCTTGGCCAGGCTAGGAGACCAGCTTAAACCAGTTAAAACCAATAAAAGATGTCTAAGGATTAGGTGATATTTTCTTAGTTAAGTAGGAGAGTATTGAGAAAATATTTATTACCTGAATGTGTTTCATGACGTTATGTAGTCATGGCAGTTTTTGCTTTCATTACTATTAAATTCAAGCTATGTAGACAAAATATTTATATTATTAAAGAACAAAACTAATATTTCTAAAATGTTTCACTCAATATGGCAGGTCTGTTTGCTTTGAGGATCAGCAGTGAAAAATTGCATGAGCTTCTAAGGACACTAATGCACAGACCCTTTAATATTTCTATGCAAACATACATTTTTAGGTATTCATAATATAAACCCTGCACAGATATATTCCAGATCAAACAGTCGTGCTCAAATGTGCGCACGCAAGCACTCACACATACAGTATCAAGCTCTAAACTTGTAATAACTGTCTACTGAGATACACCACGCATCATAAATCCTTCATTAGTCATTCTCTCGACGTGATGAATGTCTTCGCCGAGAGTGAAATCTATATCAGATTACAACAATATTAATGTTTCAGACATTTTCACTTTCTCCCTCCCTCCACATATCCAGATCCCCCCAGAGAGCCAAGCTGTTCCAGGCAAAGTGTACCCTATGTTAACACAACTTGCAAATCGCAAACACTGAGTTGCGAGATCTAGACACTGGATCATTGAATAAGCAAGGCATGAGTTTGCCATTCTAACAGAAGAGACAGAGACCTTGATCAAAGTGTCATCAAGGTAGACATGTACAAAAACACAAACAAACCTCAACTGTGGTATTCAATAAGGTTTTCACCTTGAAAAGCCACAGCAAAAACTGATAAAGCTATACTCAACTGAAAAATCAACTACTGTATATTCTCTTTGGTGACATGGACCTAATATTAACTGTCAATTTCCTCACTCAAAGGCCCAACAAACGTTATAGCACTGCAAAGATGTTAACTTACAATCGGGGCAATTTAGTGCTGTTGTGAGCTCATTTGAGCTCAATTTCATTAGCTAATATTTGATACCTTCTTGGCAGCACCGGATGTCTTCGTCTTCTTCAACAGCCAATTTTGGTGTCCAATATTAGCTAATTAAGTCAGCACACTGCAGCTCCGAGAGCAGACTCTAATGAGACTAAGCTGTGTAGAGTTTAAAATGGGATTATGTCTGTTTTACACAGTCTTTCTGTCAAATTAGCCCTGTAGCAGCAGACCCATAAAAAAACTATATCCACTATAAGTCCACCTCACTTCCACAGTTTCGATTAATATTAAATGTGGAATTAAAACTGCATTTTTAAATTCTTTTCATTAATGATTAAATAAGATGAGTGTTGTTTCTTCTTATAACTGTATTTTCAGGAAATGGTGTCATTTGTGTTACAGCTGTTTACAGGTGGTTACATGCTTTTCTCAATACGGAGTAACCTTTTTGCAAACAATTTACACGGTTGTCTTTTGCAACATGCATCTTGACACATGAGTTAATTTCTCTTCCAAAATTCACTAACACCACCAAAAAACTTCATACATGTCTCAAAATCAGATTATTCAACAATAATACAGCAAACATTCTCTACCAGCAAACACAGCTTGTCATTCATAACACAATGACAATAAAAAATACTGGTAATATATGATTATTTTATTTTATTTTATTTTATTTTATATTTGTTTTTATTTATTTTTTGCCAAGCATCTTGGATTTTTACAAATATGCACAAGATGTGCAGGATGCACTACATTGCAAGTTATATAAACAGAACACAAATGTGATGCTTAAATATGGCTTTATTTGGTCTTTTCTGAAAAGAGTAGGCCAATAATGTCAACACACACACGAAAAAGCTAAACACTAAATTCAAAAGGGTAATTATTAGTAGTGCTACTCAGTGCGGTCCTCTGCATTTGGCCACAAGTTCTAATCTACATCACATCAAATGTGTTCTCTGATGATACACCTTGGGAAGACCTATAACCTTGGGTCTTCCTCTCAATTGTCTTGCACCTTGCATCCACACTCCTTTTCCTTTTACTCATCCTACCAGTCTACATGTCATGGGAGGATTCATTCTGCCGGTTTGTTTCTGTGTGTCTCCCTTGTGTCGTTGCAGGTGCAGGGTTAATCACACGGCAATGTTGCCCAGCAACGGTCATTACCAGTCGCTGCTTGATTAGCTCGGCACCTGCACACTATCTACTTTTTGCCTTATAAGCAGCCCTTTTGTGTGAGTTCAGTATCGGATCGTTCTCGTGTTGTGTGCTTGGTTTACTTGTGTTTCTCACACTTTTCTCTTGTATTTCTCTAGTCTGGATATTTTTGCCTATTTTCTTGTGCTCCAGCCATTACCATCTCATCCATTCACCATATCACTCACCTGTGTTTCTCTCTGCTCCATTCGCTGCCATCTCACACATTGGAATATTACCTCTACTCTCTCCCTGCTGCAGCTGTCACCGTCAGAGTCCTCCACTATCATCTTCACCCACCTCATCTCTGGACTGATCTGTTGTTGTGCTACTTCATATTTTCATCAGTTACCTGAACTTCTCATTCATTAAACTTTGTTATATTTTTACTCCTGCATCTGGGTCCTTTTCATGACTCTACAAGGGTACTTAGTATTGAGAAAAGCATGTAAGCAATTGTAAAAACTAATGACATTATCAAAGGTAATTACTTTCAAGGAAATGTGTGTGTGTGTGTGTGTGTGTGTATATATATAGTTGAAAGACTTATTTGGTTTAGTGAAAACATTACTTTGTTATGTTGTGTTTTGTACTTAATTGAAAATGTGCTGAAATGATTTTAAACAACTGCATTTTTGATGATCTGTTGAGATATTAGTGCTAAGAGTTTTGAAAATGTACCACTTACTTACACCAGGAAGTACTAGTACTATGGTGAATAAAAAAATTTCATGTACCAAATTTCAGACAAGCGGCACCATGCAGCAACTGTTAATGCCACAAAAATTGCCTGTTCTGTGCCTTTAACATTACATCCCAGTTACTACATTTGCAAAGTAAAACAGTGCTGCTTTGGTCTCAGTACTGTTACGGTTAGGTTTAGAGTTTGGATTGGGGTTAGAAGTATATTATATGTAAATACTACTTGAATGAATCAAAAAATCAGACACGCTGTGCTTGTCATTGTCACATTCAAAGAATGAAGTTCTCGTGCAAATGTAGTTCCAGCTTCAGTCACTGACATGAATGGAAATGATATACCTTAGTTTCCACAACCTTTTTTGCCCCTGAAGCAAGTACTTCACCTCTTCTTGCTTCAACTGCCAAACACACCAGATAACAAGCCGAGTTCCCTCAACTGTCACACATTAGCACATGCCCATTTTCCAGTACAACTAATTTGTCTGCTCATCAGGTTTTCAACAGAGATTAAACTGTTTTTTATTTCACCTGATGCGTCAGCATGAGCAATGAGGCGAAGCTCTTAAAAACCTGGCAGAGTTTGGTTGTAGAGTGACAAAAGCACAGGGCCAAAATGTGTTGTTCTGTATAGTCATAGCAAAAAAAAAAAAATAAGTGGACCACCCTAAAAATGCATTTTTCTGTTCGAGAAACATATTAGTGTAAAGCCCAAAGTATACTTTGGTTGTCAATGTTGCTGATCACTCTGCTTACAGTATGTGTGACACAAATTTCGTCATTACAGTCTGTGTGGACTGTCCACGCGCGGCCCATATTTTTTTCGACACGCATGCCAGTTTGGTGCCGTATGCTTTAGCCATTAACTGTACTAAAAGAGTATCATAAAGCAGTTGTAGTGCACATGCGTCCAACGCTTTCTTTTTTGCTCATAGTCAAAAGACTATAGTTTGAAAGGCAACGCGGTCAACTGGGTGTGATGCAATCCAGATCGCAGAAAAACAAAGTACACCCGAGCCTTATGAGTTCTAAGTGACATTTTGTTGACACTTCTTACTTCTTGCAAGAATGATCTTTACTGTAGTTGCTTGTACTTTGACATTTTACTTTTATGTACAGTACGTGCCTCCATCTGCATTTCAATATTTCGGAAGCCTGTTTCACCATCACTTTGCCTCGACATATCATGGTCTTTCTTTCCATTTCTTTTCCTATCTCAAAGCTCCATTGTCATGGCTTGGTGTTATGATGAAGAAGAAGTGGTTGGAAATGTAAGCTGTATCTCCCAGAGGGTAAAACTTTTCCATGACTGCTCCCAGGTGTCAAAAAAACACCTGCAACATTCTGGCAGTGTTTACTCTGCAAAAACATCCTGAGTATTTTTGTAGCTCAACTGGTAGAGCATGGTATTAGCAAGGTCAGGGATTGGACTCCCAGGGAAAACACATACTGATAAAATGTATAGCTTGATTGCATTGTTAAAATAGTTCCAACACTCTGGAGAAGAACTGAGTGGAATTACTTCCTTTTGAGGTAATCAGTTGTTGACTGGCCAGCTCCAACACCTCCAGGATCGCATTGTGTGACAAGCATTGAGACACATTGAAATTTATTAGCAATTTTTGGAAAAGAGTTTTGGTTCACCATGTACCAGAGAAACATGAGAATCTTTTTAACTGCAGGAACTCTCTCAAGACCACCATGCTGAGGATGTGTAAGAGTGATGCTAGTTATGCTTATACTCTGGTACAACAAAAACATAAGCGTTCAATAAAGATTCAAGTTGTCATATTATTATTTTCTTTATTCTAAATAATAAAGTTATTATTAATACAGAATAGGCTGTCACCTCTCCTTTTTTTAGTGTTTGTGTAATGATGTCATTCACTGACAGCCTTTCAGCATTGCATCGCTGTCAACCCCACCCTTCTTCAGTTAGCTGTTTGGCTAAGTCATGGCCTGCTGTTTTGGTCAGTGCAAATTTAGTCTTTTACATGCTTAATTGTTCCTTCTGTAGCTAGAGTTGCGGTTTTCACCTACTGTGTCCCCCGCTAGAGAATACTGCTGTTCTGTTTGTGTTTTTGCTTAGTTCTTGTGTTTTTGTTCTTTTTTGTTTGTTTGTGGACTGTGTGTCCAGTCTTGATGTGTGCTACCCCAGTCTGTTTTCCCCTTCCGGTGGGATTGTGTTTCCACCTCGGAAGTTTACTCCAATTTAATCATTGCTCTTCACCATGGACTCTGATTAATTAAATCTGGTATATTTAGGTTTTCCTCTAAGCTTGGTCTGAACTGTCGTTACCTTTCTCTGAGTGTGATGTTAAAGCACTACCCACTTTTATTGGGTAGCCGCTGACTGTGCACTTTCCATGTTGCGTTATGTTTCTCTCTAAGTGTAGTGTGTCATACTATTTTGTTTCTTTCTAGGTGTAGTGTGTCATACTATTTTGTTTCTGTTTATTTGATTGTCTTGTTTGAAGTTGTTTGGGGTTACCCAGTTTATGATTACATTTTTGTTTGTTTGGCTGACCAAATTTGTCAGTTAATGTAGATTTTTTTTAATTTATTTTTTAATATACGTATTGATTTATCTGCATGCTCTATATGCGCTCACATTTGTGTTTTGTTCATTTTGTGTGGTTGTTAACTGTGCTTGTGCACTGGGCTCTGATTTGTGTCTGGTCCAATTTCAAGGGTTTCTCAGCCCATTATTGTGTCAATTTGTCATACTAATTTATTGTATCATAACGTTAACATTGTCTATGTTTTCTTTTTAATTTCTTTGCAGGAGCTTTGTGCTTGAGGCAGGGCGACTGGCTTCCCTTCTGTTTTTGGTGGTGGTTTCCTCTTCACTGCATGCTGTGCTATGCTCATCACCTTCTCATTCTTAGGCACCCAAGTGTGCATCTATGTGTGAAGCACTTGTGATTTGTTGTGTTTTCCAGGACTGATAGTGTCTGCAATTAGCTGCTCCATTTCTGACAAGTCTCATATCTGTTCAGTGTTTTCTGGGTTCTATAAAGTGTGTGTGTGTGTGTGGGGGGGGGGGGGGGGGGGGGTTAGGTTTAAATGGTTTATGAGGACTTTTTTTTTAGGTTACAAACTGGTAATTACAATGGTATTATGTTATAAATGTGGTTTATGAGGACATTTCTAGTGTCCCCATAATTTAAATCACTTAAAAAACATACTAAATGATGTTTTATTGAAAATGTAAAAATGCAGAAAATTTTTTGTGAGGGTTAGGTTTAGGGGTAGGGTCAGGGTTAGGGTTAGGGTTAAGGGATAGAATCTATAGTTTGTACAGTATAAAAATAATTATGTCTATGGAGAGTCCTCATAATGATAGCTGCACCAGTGTGTGTGTGTGTGTGTGTGTGTGTGCCATTGATTGTCAACATGAGTTAAATCTCTACAATTCTATACTAATTCTTGTGCCACAAAATTTGAAGTGCCTTTTACTGTTTTTATTGATTGTTGTATGACCAAAATAAAAGTAATGATATGTTTGCATGGTCTGCACGGGCCTTAAAATGAAATCCGAACCTGACCCTGCCAGGCCTGAAAGATACCGTCAGATTTTAAGCCCGAACCCGACCCTAACACGAAATCACGTATTATCTAATTTCTTCTAGCAAGTACTGTTGAAATAGG
The DNA here is from genome assembly GCF_019703515.2 of Myxocyprinus asiaticus. Classification (NCBI taxonomy): domain Eukaryota; kingdom Metazoa; phylum Chordata; class Actinopteri; order Cypriniformes; family Catostomidae; genus Myxocyprinus; species Myxocyprinus asiaticus. The sequence goes on from NC_059350.1 coordinate 21,942,705, forward strand.
CTGTATTTTATGTAAGTATAGAGGCAACATTCGTAACAGTACTGAAACAGTAAACATACACAGATTTAAGAAGGCACAGCAGCCCCTTAGTACACTAGAGCATAAGGGAAAAAAGCAGTGACTTACCGTTTATTTGCTGAAACTTCACTTGGTGCAGAATAATCTGGAATAAAATGAAACAATGCAACAGTCCCCTCTATGCAGCCTGAACTTGTTCAGATTGTTCAGAATCTTTGTGACAACTGTGCTAAAAACAATCTAGACCCAGTGCAAAGAATGAAACAGAGCGCAGGTGTCTCAACATGCCTTTTTGAAAATTTTAAGTTCTTTTTAACTTGACATGGTGTTTAAAATGTGCTGGTCCTGCACGAGACACTGATGCAAATGGCAAAGACATTCGTCCAGCAAGTGTTTACATAGGAAAACAATGGGAAAACAGAACAGACACGTGAAAAAACACGTTTGGAGTGAACGGCCCCTATCTCGTCTGTTTGCGCTTGTCTGTGAGTGAGAGTGCGTGCACAAAACAATTTCGGTAGAACTGTTTATTTTTTCATTTATACAAACCCGAACCCATCCCGAACCCGAAGTCCTACTTGAAAAACTGACCCAAACCTGGCCAGAAACCCGTCGGGTTCTCGGGTCCCATCGGGCCCAGGTCGGGTTGCAGACCTCTAATCCACGTCCCTTGACTTTGGTTGGTGGAAACGGACCTGTGTGATTTTTTGTTAGTGGATTTAATGCCACAACAGTGTATGTTCCCTGGGTGAAACTCCCAGGGTGGCGTAGTCAGTTACATTCTTTGTCTACAATCTTGTAATTTTAGTTTATCTCTTTTTCACTTTCCCTGCTTCACCACAATCAGTATTATTGTACCTAATACGTACTTACTTATGCCTTTGTGATGTTAGAAGTAGGTTTTCAAAGCATATGGCCTATCAACCCCCTATGTCTCTTCATGATTTCAGAATCTATCTCATCTGGTTAGTTCTCTGCCAGAGGTTGTCATTGCTGATAGTGTTGGGCCAACGTACATGAAGGATCCTCCGCAGGCAGGTGCATAGTTTCCCCATTATTTATACCATGATCAATGGAAACATGGGTAAATGGTTCACTCTGCAACAACCACCCAAAATTTGCAGCTTTTTGGTAGGTTTTACTGTTGTCTTCCACATCTTGGCTCCATACAGTAGAACTGACTTCATGTTGGTGTTAAAAATTTTACCTTGGTTTGAAGAGTCAACTCCTTGGAGCTCAACATTTTCTTCAGCTGCATAAATGCTGCTCCTGCCTTGCATATTCTGGCCCTGACATTGGAATAAGTGCCTCCCTGTTTGTCAATGACATTGCCCAGATAGGTGAATGTTTCTACCTCTTCCAATGGGTCACCTCGAAGTTTAATTGGCTCAGTGCTGGTTTTATTCACTTTAAGGATTTTTATCTTATCTTTGTTGATGTTTAGACCAACTTGGGCAGAGGTGGCTGCCACGCTGTTGATCTTTCCTGCATCTATTGATGCATGCGGGACAATAAGGCAAGGTCATCCGCAATGATGTTAGGGTTTCCTCTCCTAAAAAATCCTTATTTAACCCCTAAGTTAAACACACATGAATGCACACCAAACTATTAATCAATCAAAATTAGGATTATTAGTTCATTGTAACACTGAAACAATGCTACCTGATGAACATTCTCACCTCTTCGATCTGATTCTGTTTCACAAGACAGCTTTAAAACATTTTATGTTTCAAATGAAAATGAATTCCACAAGAATATATTTTTCAGACATAATTCTTTTTTTATGGCTACTGCCATATTTTGTTTGAATGCATTTGAATGCTTAATAACAGTAGTTATAAACTCCGAAGTAGAGCTTACCAGGTGCACTTAAAGGGGCCTTGTTCTGATATAATTAACAGTATACTGAACTTAGTCTGAACTCTGCTTAGTATGTGATACAAAATACATTTATTTTATTTTTAAATATATGTTTTTCATCAGAATATAAGCCAATTTGCAAGTGCCCATTCATTGCAATGACATATTAATTAGTTGAATCAAATTAAATTCTACCTACATTATCCTTTTATTGAAATTAAAATATCATGCTTTTACTGTCTAGTATTAGTGAATCGTCATGGTTACTGGTGTAATCTCCATTCCCTGATGGAGGGAACGAGACGTTGGTGTCAATGTAGTGACACTAGGGGTCACTCTTGGGAGCCCGAGACACCTCTGGTCTTTGATAAAAGGCCAATGAAAATTGGCGAGTGGTATTTGCATGCCACTCCCCCGAACATACGGGTATAAAAGGAGCTGGTATGCAACCACTCATTCAGGTGTTAAGCTGAGGAGCCGATATAAGGACCGGCCATTTCAGCGGGTAGTTCAGCGTTGTGGCAGGAGGGACCAACGTCTCGTTCCCTCCATCAGGGAACTGAGGTTACACCAGTAACCATGACGTTCCCTATCTGTCACTCACTCGACGTTGGTGTCGATGTAGTGACACTAGGGGTCCCTATACAAAACGCCACAAGGCTGAACTGTGTTACGTGAACTGGCGGTGTGTGGTTGGCAGACTTGCTGTGTGCCTCGTAGCCAGCACACCAGGTTGACACGTAACCTCCCCCAACACAGTTATGAGTGTCGAACGGCCCTTTTTGGGGACAAGTCGACTACCCAAAGATAGAGACAGGCTTAACCCAGTCGTGGCCTCTTTTCCCCTTCTCTTTTTCCAGACTGGGCCGCCAGGTCTAGTCGGGGGGTGTCCCTCCCAAGGGGAGGACACCGCGGAGACCACACCTCGCCCCAAGAGAGGGGGGGATATTTAAGTGGAAGAATACATCACATGGTCTTTCCAACCATGTGGAGAGCCTTCAAGGTAGATCCTGCCCAATGGGGGAGGAGTTACTACAACATGGAGACTGGGGCAGAGGGGCTCTGCCCAAGGAAGACGCAGTTTGCCAGCAGGGAAACGAATTAGTGGAAGATATAGATTGCATGGGGTTAGCCTTACAGGGAACCGCCACATGCAGAGCACCTAACCCAGAGCCGGGCTCTTAGTTAGCGCGTGTACTGGGACAGCAGCGAGTCTCTCCGAATACTCGACTGCCACAGGGCTCGGAGGAAGTCAACCAGGGAACAAATTTTGTGAACACTACTGGGAATTAACAGCTCACGTCTTCAGCTCAAAAGGAGGTGGAAGGCGCTATGTGCAAGTGATACACCCGGCCGGCTATCCCAGGCTTATCCGCTTGTTGCGTGCCACTACCTGGGACGAGAGCACTGATTTGACTGCGCATCTCTGGGGGTCTTCCCGACGGGAAGAACACCACTTAGCGAACAAACGCCACTTAAAGGCATACAGTCACCTTGTAGAGGGAGCCCTAGCCTGAGTGATCGTGTCTACCATCGCAGGTGGGAGACAGCTTAGGTCTTCCGCGTCCCATCCAGGGGCCAGACATGGAGATTCCAGAGGTCTGGGCGTGGGTGCCGGATGGTGCCCCTTCCCTGAGAAAGAAGGTCCTTCCTTAGGGGAATTTGCCAGGGGGGAGCTGTCACGAGGAGCGTGAGGTCTGAGCACCACGTCTGGGCGGGCCAGTAGGGTGCTACCAGGATGACCTGCTCCTCCCTGACCTTGCACAGGGTCTGTGTAAGCAGGCTCACTGGGGGAAACGCATATTTGCGGACCCCAGGGGGCCAGCTGTGTGCCAGCACGTCTGTGCCGAGGCGGGCAGTGGGGAGGATTCTTGGGAGGCGAACAGGTGCACCTGTGCCTGTCGAATCGACTCCAAATCAGCTGGACCACCTGAAGGTGGAGTCTCCACTCTCCCTTGAGGGTAACCTGTTGTGATGGCGCATCCGCCGTAGTGTTGAGGTTGCCCGGGATGTGAGTGGCTTGCAGCGACTTGAGGTGCTGCTGACTCCAGAGGAGAAGATGGCGGGTGAGTTGTGACATACAACGGGAGCGCAACCCACCTTGGCGGTTGACATATGCTACCGTTGTCGTGTTGTCTGTCTGAACTAACACGTGCTTGCCCTGGATCAACGTCCGAAACCTCCGCAGGGTGAGTAGAATTGCCAGTAACTCGAGGCAGTTGATGTGCCAATGCAGTCGCGGACCCGTGCCCGTTGCAAGGAGACTGAGTCCAACTCCAAACCAAGAAAAGAGATGCTCTGAACCGGGAGGAGCTTGCTCTTTTCCCAGTTGACCCGAAGCCCTAGTCGGCTGAGGTGCGAGAGCACCAGGTCCCTGTGTGCGCATAACACGTCTCGAGAGTGAGCTAAGATTAGCCAGTCGTCGAGATAGTTGAGAATGCGAATGCCCACCTCCCTTAACGGGGCAAGGGCAGCCTCTGCGATCTTTGTAAAGACGCGAGACAGGGACAGGCCGAAAGGGAGGACTTTGTACTGATACGCCTGACCCTCGAACAAGAACCGCAGGAAGGGTCTGTGTCGAGGAAGGATCGAGACGTGAAAGTACGCATTCTTCAGGTCTACCGCTGCGAACCAATCTTGATGCCAGACGCTCGCTAGAATGCGTCTTTGTGTCAGCATCTTGAACGGGAGTCTGTGTAAAGCCCGGTTCAGTACTCACAGGTCCAAGATTGGCCGCAACCCACTGCCTTTTTTCGGTACGATGAAGTAGGGGCTGTAAAACCCTTTCTTCATCTCGGCTGGAGGGACAGGTTCTATCACGTCCTTCCGTAGGAGGGTAGCGATCTCCATGCAAGGTAGCAGTGTTTTCGTCTTTCACCAAGGTGAAGTGGACACCGCTGAACCTGGGCGGATGCCCGACGAAGTGAATCGCACAGCCAAGTCGGACGGTCCAGAGCAGCCCTTGTAACGGATTGGAAGGCGCAAGCCATGCGTCCAAGTTCCGCGCAAGGGGGACCAAAGGGACAACATCATCGGATGTACCGGCAGGTGGGGCCTTGCGGCGGGGCGGAGCTCGAGGTGCCACACCACGTCGTGGCCGTGCTGAGTCTAAGGACATCGAAGCACTTACCTGGCTCCTTGTAACCACCCCGGAACAGCCTGGGATGGGGGAGAAAGAGGCCTGTCCTCGTGACCCGTGGAGACTGTCACATCGGGGGCGGATTTGTGCCACAGCTGGGCGCTCAGGGGTGGGAGACCGCCGCTGGAGCGCCAACCTGCCAAATGGAGTGGTGGATGGTGGTCGTGATGCCAGTCGTACACACTGGATACGTGACCCAGGGAACAAGGAAACCACTCTTGCTGAGCTCTTGAGTACTTCAGCCACTTGGGCATGCAGCGCAATTAAATGCAAAAGGTAACAAAAAGATGAAGATCTGTTTACCAGCCCCAGAGCAGCAGGTTTCGTTGTCCCTGGGTCGCCCATCTCAAGGGCGCTTTGAAGCCTTTCACGGGTTCTGGGCGGCCGCGAGACGGGTGGCGTCTGCTTCATGCGGTGGGCTCCACGCCGGGGCCGGGCCGAAGGGGCGGGCTGCGGCGGAGCCGGTGCAGTCACCGCAGGGGGACACCCTTGGCGATGAGTAGATGGGGTGAGGGATCTTGAGCCGCGCCGGGGCAGGATATGCCGGCTAGCATCCATCTACTGCTCTACCATCGAGAACTGCTGGGCAAAGTCCTCGACGGTGTCGCCGAATAGGCCCGCCTGGGAAATGGGGGCAGCAAGGAATTGTGTCTTGTTGGCCTCACCCATCTCGACCAGGTTGAGCCAAAGGTGGCGCTCCTGGACCACTAGTGTGGCCATTGTCCGCTCGAGAGACCGCGCCGTGACCTCCGTCACTCGGAGAGCGAGGTTGGTCGCCGAGCGCAGTTCCTGCATCAATCCCGGGGCAGAACTACCCTCGTGCAGTTCCTTTAGCGCCTTGGCGGACTTGCAGGAGAGCCATGGCGTGCAGGGCAGAGGTGGCTTGTCCAGCGGCACCGTAGGCCTTGGCCATCAGAGACGACATAAACCTACAGGCCTTGGATGGGGGCTTTGGGCACCCGCGCCAGGTGGTGGCGCTCTGCAGGCATAGGTGCGCCGCGAGCGCCTTTATCCACCGGGGGATTGCCGAATAACCCTTGGCCGCCCCACCATGGAGGGTAGTGAGGGCGGGGAAGCTGAAAAGATCGGGACCGGGCAGTAAAAAGTGCCTCCCGCGACCTTGTCAGCTCTTCATGCACTTCCGGGAAGAAAGGAACGGGGGCGGGGCGGGGCGTGGCTTTGAGCGGCGCCACGACCCCAGGAACCAATCACCGAGCCGCGAGGGTTCAGGGAAGAGCGGTGAATCCAGTCTAACCGACACTCGCGGCTGCCCGGGAAAGCATGTCGTCATCTCCGCGTCAGCCTGTGACTGGGCGATCGACCCCGAAGGGAGGAGCCCAGCTGAGCCTTCCGACTGGACAAGCCCGCTCTCCGATGCTGTGCTCTAGAGCTCATCACTTTCGCGGGAAGCCCGATCGGGGCAGACGAGCGTGCTGGGGAATGGGAGGTCTGCGGGGGGGATACCCGGCGGAGGCGGTCCCATTGGGGTCCCCAAATCGCCCCCAGTGCTAGCCGCGCTGGCCTCAAACCCGTGGGTAAAAGGACCGAGGCGGGAGCCTCTGGGGTGGCTCGCTTTCTTACGAAGGCGAGCCGCGACCGCAACGTTGCCATGGACATATTCTCGCAATGAGAACATGACCATCCACGAATGCTGTCTCCGCGTGAGCAGTGCCCAGACACGAAAGACAGTGATCGTGACCATTAGAAGGCGAGAGATAAGGAGCACAACGAGGAATTACACACAATCTGAAAAGCATCTTTAAAAAGACGCGTCTTTAAAAAGACTTTCCGTGTGTGTGCTCTTTTAGAGAAATATATACTCTTTTAGAGGGGAAAAATGCTCTTACAGAAAATATACTCTCTAGTTTTTCTGCCGAAGCGCCCAGGGGCATTCTCTGCAGTGCACCAGTGCAGAGGAGGGAGAAGCTGCTGAAATGCGCCGTCAGATCCAGCAGAGGTGAATGAACAGTAGTATTCAGCTCAATGAGCATGACCGTTCGGCTCCGAAGAGAAAATCTGAATGAGTGGTTGCATACCAGCTCCTTTTATACCCGTATGTTCGGGGGAGTGGCATGGAAATACCACTCGCCAATTTTCATTGGCCTTTTATCAAAGACCAGAGGTGTCTCGGGCTCCCAAGAGTGACCCCTAGTGTCACTACATCGACACCAACGTCGAGTGAGTGACAGATCGGGAACCATGTATTTTTCTTTACTTTTTTTTTTTTTTTTTCAGATAAAATGCAGAATTCTTCTTGCCCCTTTACTTCACTGTTGAACCCCATTATGCTGTGACTTTTCCACCCTTTTATAATGTATGGTTTGATCTTTCTGATATCATATTTAAGGGAGTGATCATTAATGTTTTTGACCACATGGTTCAAAATGAGGTAAGTTTCTGGCCCTGATCCTGAAAATATGAAAGACCAATGGCATAAATGTATCTGTTCTGCTCAAAGCTAGATATATTTGAAGATGGCATGCAATGCTTTTGAGGATAATAGTGTTTACATTGAGAGAGCAAAAAAACTTTTTAAAGTTTTAATCCAGGTATAAACACTGAAGAGCTGTCATGTGGAACTGTGACTGATTGAACACATTATAATGCTAGAGCATGATTGTCCAATGCTACTTTAATTGTTATTCTGTTGTTAAGCACCTGGGGTCTGTCATATCAAATTCAGAATATGTTTGGATAATAAAACATGAACATGGTGATCTATTTGTCATATTGCCCACAGACTCTGACAAATAATGTCATGAGCTATTAAAAAGTTCACTTAACGAGGCATTTAAAAATCTTGCCCTATAGTCTCCCTACATACACTCACAGTCCGTTTAAGCTTTCTACTCACATCATGCGGCAATATTCATTTTATTTTAATGGTAGGCTGGTCAGTTAGCTAATATAGTCAGCTTTATTAAAAATCTAATTTAATAGGCTACATAAAGCAGGAGAGACTGTTATGGTCACGGCTGAAGGGTGATGCTTTCTGTCTGTGTGCCGCCTCTCAGTCAAAAACTCTTTCTGAAACTGCTGCAGGAAAAACTGGCCCAACATAAATACCCATGACAGAACTGTAAAACTGGTCTAAGATCAGCAAAAGAGCTACATCAACCCATTACTTCCAACCAATGGTCATTAAGCTGCGCTAGACTGTGACTGACCCTGCCGATGAGGAGTTCACAGGACCTAAGGCGAGATCTAACTCAGCATTCCCTGGTGGCAGCCTTTTAGGCCGATATTTGGGCAGTACGCTTTGTTATGACCTCGGTGGGGCAGGAGGTGTGTGGTACAGTTACATATTTTCTAAAAAGAGAAAGGTCCCCTGCTGTAAAGACAGTGTTCAAAAAGGGGGTTCGTTAAAACTAGAGTACTAGGATCAAAACAAAAAATGTTCTAGAATTTTTTTTTTTTTTTAAATGATTGCGGTGACAATGCGCTATTGTCTGTTATCTGTCCCAGTTTTCATAAATAATACTAAAAAAAAAAAATTACATCTGAAAATTAGTTGCTGACATTCACGGCATGCCGCACACCACTTGCGAACGTCCCCATGAATGCCCGGCCAAAAGAAATGGGTCATTATACGGTTCAAAGTCTTTTCATGAACTAAGTGGCCAGTCATTGCATTATAGTGAGCCGCCTGGAAGAGTGTTTCCCGACGGCTCTTTGGTACTAACAGCTGAGTTGTATTCTCTTTGGTTTGAGTGTCCTGCGTCACTCGAAACAACTGCTCTTTAAGAATAGAAAAGTACGGGTGTGTGAGTGCAACACTGGGCTGGAGCTGCTGACCATCAATTACTTTCACTTGGTCAAAGGCGTGCTTGAGGGACTCGTCACATGACTGCTCCAGAGGGAAATCCCCCTGAGGGAAGCCCCTGAGAATGGGAATTCCCTCGTCTGCGTCATCCTGATGTGGAGCCGACGTTGACAGCCCTGGCACCGCCTCACCTGCCATAGTATCGCACGTCACACCCCACACCACTACTTTGCAGGACCCATCCACACACATTACCCTCAATAGATTCTTAAAGCTGGGCCAATTGGTTCCCAAAATTAGTGGATGGGTGAGGCAGGGATTAACCGCTACCTCGACTCTATGCCTTTTTCCCCTGAATTGTATCTCAGTGGTAACCACTGGATACTTGTGAATGTCACCATGCACACACCTCACCCTCACCAGTTTATTTTTATCCAATGCCCCGCCTTGCACCAAGCATTGGTGGATCGAGGTTTGAGAACAACCTGTATCCACCAAAGCTCGATGTGTATCCGGTATCCGATACGCCCCTGCCCAATCGGGGGGCAGCCTGTGGAGCGTCGGGGATCCAGACTAGTGTCCCCACTTCCATCACTGGACACAGCTCCACATCTATCAGACATCTTGTGCTTTTGCGGCTACCAGCAGATCCGAACTCTTTTCTCTCTCACTGCGATACCGTCATCTTTCCTTGCAGTAATGTTATTAATGCAATAGAGTTTCTAAATTAGTTTTTTTTCTCGTTTTCCAGTAAAAATATCAAAAAATTCTTAAAATAAGATATATTTACTTGACAAGCAAAATGAGAAGTCTTGTTTTTAGATAAATCTGACCAAATTTATTAAACTTTATGCTTAAAAAAAAAATAAAAATCTGCCAATGTGGTAACACTGAGAAAAGAAAAAAAAAAAAGAAAAAGAAAAAAAACATTTTCAAGACGAGCATTTTTGTCTTTTTTTTCCAGTAAAAATATCTAATCATTCTTAAAACGTGATTTATTTACTTGACAAGCAAACTGGCTTAAGATTTTAAGTCTTGTTTTGAATGAAATCTAATCTAATTTAGTGATATTTATACTTAAAACAATAAAAACTGTTTGCCAATGGGGTAAGAAAACTAAACTTAATTCAAAGGGAAAACAAGTTTTTTTGCTTACCCCACTGGCAGTTTTCTTGTTTTAAAGGTGCACTCGGTATTTCTAATCCAATACAATTTTTGTCAAATTCTGCAAATATCTCCTCACAGTCTGCTCGCTGTCCGTTCTATGGGTGGGCTGAAAAAAATCTAGTATTTGTTCACAGCGCTGTCTCTGTAAATGTGACAAAAACAAAGTGGAACAGACCAGTCCACAAAACACCACTCCAGCCAATCAGCAACAGGGGGTGGTTCTTTCGCGTGCACAGGATGGAGGGTGGGGGCAGAGCGAGAGGGAAATTAATTAGAAGAGAGACGGCAAATCTAGCTTATGCGAGCTTTCTAAACTCTAAGGAGGACAAATGGCTGAGAAACAGACCAAGAGAAAAAGGTCAGACCAATATAAAATAAAAAAAGATTATGATAAGTCTAGGGCTAGGAGCCGCGTCAACATTGGCGAGGCTTATCAGTGGTGGAGAGATCTCCGAGAGGTAAAAGGCTTGAAGACGGATGCAGAAGTTGCTCTTTTTCTTCTCAGTAGGTGGGTAACATAAATTTTGCTATAAATTTTGCTATGTTTCACAGAACCCATATATGCTGTTGTTGTGATGTTAGGTTTAGTAGCAGGAGAGTTGTGAGTGTCTGGAGCTGGTGTGTGTAAAACCGTCTCGCGTGCATGAATTTGGGGCGGCGGAGCTTCCAAAGGAGGGGTGTGCTTGTTTTGGCAGTTGAGTTCGAATATCAACAGTGTTTCTCAGGAATTGCTGAGTGAACCTTTAAGTCTAAAGTTCACTAAATTTTGTCTTAAAAAAATACTTCATATCTTATCCCATTTTACTTGACAAGTAAATAAATCACATTAAAAAAAGTTTAGATAATTTTAAAGGAAAACAAGACTAAAATAGTTGTCTTGAAAATAATATTTTTTGCAGTGAAGAAAAATAAACTTTATTTTTCTTACCCCCTTGGCAAATATTTTTATTTTATTTTTCTCTTGTTTAAAGTCCCCATGAAGTGCTTTGACGCGCGCAGTTAGATTTGATGTTTTTACATATTTCCTACTGAAACAGGAAGTGGGGGCGGGACACGTCGAACAGCTCATCCCATTTTTAGAAATAGCTTATAGGCTTTAGTTTACAGCCACCCACACACATACCACTTTTCCCCCCATGCTGCTCATGTCAGAGCCACTTATAGGGGAAACTTGAGAAGTGATCTCAGTACCGGCCAGCTTTTCCATTGACTTTTAGAAACAAACGATGATCTGACAGCATTAATCCATAACCAGCCTACAAAAGCACACAGCACATTACGGTCTTTGCTTACGACGAGGCTGGAGCCGTTTGGCAAGATGAATGAGAACCAAGTGAGTAAAAGATAATATATGATGTTCTGAATCACAAAATATTAAGCATAAACAATAAAGAACACTTACTGGTGCTGTACATCCCTCTGGCTGCACAAAAAATATGAATAAACTCCAGCAACTTTTCTCACGTCCAGCTCCCACGTTGGCACATCCCATTCACAAGAGATCATCCCTATGCTCTATTTCCTTCGGAGACAATTACCCTCCACAGTGAGAGCTTCAGATGGCTGAAAGGTGATAATGGTCAGTCAGAACTCTTTTAAGCAATTCTTATGGGAAAATCTATGTTCTTTGATAATGATTTGGGTCAAAGTTTCATTCTACACCAAGAGGGTCTCTTCATGGGGGCTGCCATTTTAGGATCACATGAGTAGCCAACAGGGTTGGGGAGTAACGAGATTACTTTGCATTTTATTGTCATTTGTTTCATTTAATATTTAGTCCTTTCAGATGGAAAACATTTATACATATAAATGATGTGATCCAAAGTGCATTTGAACAGCGGTGAAACACTTTCTTATGATGTGTTACATTCATATGAGAAGACAGAGAAGTAAGTTTGAAGTAAGTTTGGAGCAGAAGAAATAGAAATAAACCTTGTATTTTTAACATGTTTATCTTACTGTACTGGCAGAGTTTTTATAGTCAAAACAAGTGAAAAAATCTACCACTGCTGAAGAAGTAATCCAAAGTATTTAGAAACGTTACTGACCTTGAGTAATCTAAAGGAGTATGTTACAATTTACATTTTACAGCATGTATTCTGTAATCTGTGGTGGAATACATTTTAAAAGTAACCCTCCCAAACCTGCTAGCCAAATACTTCTTGTTCATTTTAATAACCACCCTGTTATTGGACACTTTCACACATGGATTAAATTATTCATGTCTGACTGTGAATATTTAATTAATAACTATTGCTTTGAATGATGCTACATCCATGCACCTAGGTGTCCATTTAAATCCAAGACAACATAAAACTTAAAACTTGGTGGTGGTGTAGTGGGCTAAAGCACATAACTGGTAATCAGAAGGTGTCCTTAAGCAAGGCACTTAACTCCAGGTTGCTCCAGGGGTATTGTCCCTGTAATACGTACACTGTAAGTCGCTTTGGATAAAAGCATCTGCCAAATGCATAAATGTAAGTGTAAGTCTCACTGGTTACAGGGATAGTTCACACAAAAATGAAAATTCTCTCATCATTTACTTACCCTCATGCCATCCCAGATGTGTCTGACTTTCTTTTTTCTGCTGAACTCAAAGATTTTTAGAAGAATATCTCAGCTCTGTAGGTCCATTCAATGGAAGTGAATGGTGACCAGAATTTTGAAGGTCCAAAAATCACATAAAGGCAGCATAAAAGTAATTAATACGACTCCAATCGTTCATTCTAGGTGTGGGTGAGAAACAGATCAATATGTATGTCCTTTTTTACTATAAATTCTCCTCCCTGCCCAGTAGGTGGCGACATGCACAAAGAATGTGAATTGTCAAAAATAAAAGAAGAATGTGAAAGTGGAGATTTAGAGAAAAAAAATTATTAAATGTTGATCTCATATATGTTGGATTTGAGTAGAACTGATGTAGTGAAATAAATGAGGCCATGTCCATTTTCTAGTTCAAGATGATGAGAGCTCAGCAACCATCATAATTTTTAAAGAATGAAAAAGAATGGACAACAGCTTCTACGGTCAATAGGTTAATCATGACTGTTTGATCAATCTGTTCTCTGGGAGTGAAACCGAGAATGACTTTAAGTTGAAAAATTATTTAAATTACCACCTAGATACACACACACACACACAAAAAAAAAAAAAGTACTTCACTGAACTTAATTAAATTAAGGAAAACTTTTCCACGTAATTTTATTTTATTTTTCCTACAAAAAAGAATTGGTATGAACTGACTTGTTCTAGTTGTACAAACATAAATTCATTTTGTCAGACCAACTAGATTCGATCTAATTAACTGTCTTAAGTTGGTCCAACTAAATTAATTTTATGAACCATTACTATATGCCAGGTGAGCAAGTGTAATGACAGTAGTGATGTCCAGTTCGTGAACGAATCGTTCTTTTGAACCGGTTCTTTTTAGTGAACGAGTTGAACTAGTTCACCAAATAGGACTGAATCGTTTGAAACAGTTAGCGTCTCGAGTCAACGCTGATCCACAAGTTACTCTAACTTAACCTGTCTCTCAGATGTGCCTGACACTCCGAATCAAAATGAGCCGATAACTGGGAGTAATATGATCCTAGAACTGGTGATATCTGCTTTTGCCAAATCTTCTTTGTAATTAACCACTCCAACAGTTCTCGAGTCAACAGTACAATGAGTTGCTTGTAACAGTTCTCGAGTCAACAGTACACTGAACTAAGAACCGCTTCTTTTGGAGGTGTCCGACATCCTGAGAACTGATGAGCTGCTGACATTGAGCATGTGTGTGATAAAGGGGCAAAATTTATGTTTCAGGTGTATTTTGCTGAACAACAGAGAGTGTAACAAATAAAACATACTGGAAATATGTTTATGACTTGATTGTATTACCGTTTTATCAATGTATGAAGATGATCCTGTCTACAGCTCTTGAGTCAACAGTACACTGATCCGAGGAGAGCAGCTCTTGAGTCAACAGTACATTGAGTCGATCATAGCAGTTCTCGAGTCAACAGTACACTGATCCGAGGACAGCAGCTCGAGTCAACAGTACATTGAGTCGATCACAGCAGTTTGCGAGTCACCAGTACACTGTACTGAGAATCACCTCTTTCAGACATAATACTGAGAACTGCTGATCAGTGAGCAGCTGATGAGCATGTGTGAACCGAGGAGTTGAATAAGGGGCGAAAAATTTCAGTCGAGAGATGTAAACAAATTTTACCTTTGAGTATTGTGCATGCAGATTATATCTGAAGTTGTGATGAGCTGGATCATGGTTTCTGTAAAAAAGTGTTGATTAAGTTGATTAAGATGTTTAATCATATATAATGCAGAGAGATTCTTTTTCTACTATTCCCTCAGTGAAATCTGCTGGTGGTGAAATATTTACCTCAGAAATTGATATTAATAATGCTTTTAAAGAGTTCCATTTTGATCTTTATAGTTCCAGTTATTAGAAACTGTTATGTTTTTATGTGTTTTTGTTCATGTTTTGTGTTAATGTCTTTTATTTTGGAAGTTTATTTCCTGTTTTATAGTCATGTGTTCCATGTCATGTTATTTCCTGTTTCCCTGCTATGTCATGTGATTCCCTGTTTCCATGTCAAGTCATGTGATCATCCTGTTTCCCTCCATGTCCATGTGTCTTGTTTTCATTGGTTTATTGTCTTGTTATCTTGTTAATAGCTCTGTCTGTACATTGGTTGTCTTGTTACACTTGTCCATGTATTTATACCCTCATGTTTGCCTTGGTCCTTTGTCAGGTATTGTGTGTTGTAACATTGTTTGGTAGTCAAGTCAAGTCAGGTCAAGTCATGTCATGTCATGTTATGTTATGTCAAGTCAAGTCAAGTTCATGTTTATGTTTTGTTCATGTTTGGATTTCACGTTTGTATTAAACTGCACTTGGGTTCTACACTTCATCATCATCGTCTGCCTGTCATTGCTAGCATCGTTACAGAATGCCTGACCACAAAATTAACTCAGCAGTTCAGCTTCTTCGTTTATGTCAGGGGAATAGTCCCCTGGAGGAATATGTAGAGGACTTCTGCACTCTGGGTCGACTTTAATGAGATTGCCCTCAAGGACTGTTTCTGTTTTGGGCTGAATGAGCCGGTCTTCTCCCTGATGCCTGACAGTTGGAGTATCTACAGCCTGACTCAGTATATCGACCTCATTGTCACCGAGCCAGGGTCCCACATCATGGTCGCGGAGCTTGCGCCACCCTCTGCCCCCGATACTGAGTCTGCTCCATGCCATGTCACAGCCACGCCAGAGTTTGCTCCATGCCATGTCACAGCCACAACAGAGTCTGCTCCATGCCATGTCATAGCCACACCTGAGTCTTCTCCATGCCATGTCACAGCAATGCCTCAGCCTGCTCCATGCCATGTCACAGCAATGCCTCAGCCTGCTCCATGCCATTTCACAGCCAAGCTTCAGTCTGCTCCATGCCATGTCACAGCCATGCTTCAGTCTGCTCCATGCCATGTCACAGCCATGCCTCAGCCTGCTCCATGCCATGTCACAGCAATGCCTCAACCTGCTCCATGCCATGTCACAGCAATGCCTCAACCTGCTCCATGCAATGTCACAGCAACACCTCAGCCTGCTCCATGCCATGTCACAGCCAAGCCTCAGCCTGTCCTGGCCCATCTCTGCTCCACGGTCCAGGCCGGCTCCAGTGCTCACGCCTGCCACAGCCAACGAGTCAGCATCCATGCCTATGAAGGCCAAGTCAGGATCCTGCCGTACCATGTTACCATGTCATGCCATGTAACCACGTCAAGTCACCACGTCCCACCCCCAGCTCCCTCTTGAACTTTATAGTTCTGTCTATTCATTGGTTGTCTTGTTACACTTGTCCATATATTGTTTGCCTTGATCCTTTGTCAGGTATTGTGTGTTGTAACATTGTTTGGTAGTCAAGTCAGGTCAAGTTATGTCATGTTATGTTAAGTCATGTCAAGTTAAGTTAAGTCAAGTTTCGTCAAGTCTAGCCAAGTTCATGTTTCTGTTTTGTACACGTTTGGATTTCACGTTTGGATTAAACTGCACTTGGGTTCTACACTTCATCATCATCATCTGCCTGTCATTGCCAGCATCATTACAGAAACTTTGTGGAACCTCTAGAACTCCCTAAATTGACAACTGAGCAAAAAAAAAATTTTTTTTCCTTGGAGGAGCTTGAAGAGGTAATTGAGGCCCTGCCTACAGGCAAGGCTCTGGGGCCAGATGGCTTTGCCACAGAATTTTTTAGATCTTATGCTACAAAACTGGCTCCACTTTTGTTAGAAGTTTATATGGAATCATTAAAGAATGGAAAGCTTCCACCAACCCTGACACAAACCCGGATCAGTCTGATTCTTAAAAAGGACAACGATCCAAGCGAGTGTAAGAGTTACCGTCCAATTTCCCTGATCCAGCTAGACATTAAAATATTGTTAAAAATTTTGGCTAATCGATTAAGTAAAGTTATGACACCTCTTATACATATAGATCAGGTGAGGTTTATTCGGGGCCACAGCTCTTCTGAAAACATTAGGTGTTTCATCAATATCATGTGGTCAGACTCCGGTCGCTGCCATCTCACTTGACGGTGAAAAGGCGTTTGATATGATAGAATGGGATTATCTTTTTAAGATTTTGGAAATGTATGGGTTTGGGAGTACATTTATTGGATGGATTAAGTTACTTTATAGACACCCTTTAGCGGCGGTACAAACAAATAGATTAATTTCAGATTATTTTACTCTAGATAGGGGCACCCGGCAGGGTTGCCCTCTTTCCCCATTATTGTTCTGTCTTGCCCTGGAACTATTAGCAGCCACGATAAGAAAGAAGGATGATTTTCCAGGGGTGATGGTGGGAGGTATGGCGCATAAGCTTCTGCTTTATTTTATTTTATTTTATTATTCATCTCTGACCCTTCTAGATCTATGCCTTGGCTCCTCAGAATTATTAAGTCATTTTCTAAGTTCTCAGGATACAAAGTCAATTGGTCTAAATCCGAAGCTTTGGCTCTGACAGCATACTGCCCAGTTACGGCTTTCCAGCCGGAGCCTTCCAGTGGCCCCAACAAGGCATTAAGTATTTGGGTATTTTATTCCCAGCAAATTTGTCTGATTTAGTTAGAGTTAATTTTTACCCTTTAACAATAAGGTTTTCGAGATATGTGAGCAGGTGGGCTTCATTAAATTTATCGATGACTGGGAAGGTCAATGTTATTAAAATGAACTGTATTCCAAAATTCAACTATATGCAACAGTCACTCCCTATAGATGTCCCCCTCTCTTATTTCAAGCAATTTGAGAGCATAGCAAAGTCTTTCATTTGGAATGGTAAGCATCCCAGATTACATTTCAGTAAACTGCATAGGCCAATTGACAGAGGTGGGCTAGGCCTACCCAAGGTTTTATTTTATTATTATGCGTTCAGTCTCAGACATTTGGCTCATTGGTCGCTTCCACCTGAAAGAGCCCCTCCCTGGTTTTGTACTGAACAGGAAGTTCTTGCCCCTATTTTGCCATTGCAAAGCCTTTCTATCAATCTAACCGGAAAAGTTAAATTACACCTTGTTATCTCGCATTTGCACTCGGTATGGACAAAAGTGTCCAGAGTGTTTAATTCAGATATTTATCTAAATGTTGCCTCTGGCTTATGGCTGAACCTTAAACTATGTATTAATAAGTCCCCTTTCTGCTGGTCAGAGTGGATTGTGAGGGGGGTTACTACACTCGGTGACCTATATGAGAGTAGTGTGTTGAGATCCTTTGAAAATTTGGTACAACATTTTGGGATCCCCAGATCTCAGTTTTTTAGGTATCTACAGCTGCGCCATTTGCTCTGTACTATTTTTGGGAATAGCATTCACCCTCCCTAAAGTGGCAGATACTATGAGAGTGGTGATTACTGCTTTTGGAAAAGGTCATGAGGTATCAGTGTATTACTCCCTGTTAATTCAGAGTCTGGTGGATGGAACCTCATCCACTCTCAAGAGATTATGGGAGAAAGATTTAAACTGGAGGAGGGAGAGTGGGCTAGGATTCTAAAAACCGTCAAGACTGCATCTAGAGACGTAAGGGTGCGCCTTATGCAATTCAATATTTTACATAGTTTCTATTGGACCCCCTCTAGATTGCATAGGCTTGGTCTTAAAGACACACCCACCTGCTGGCGATGCCAGTCAGAGGATGGAGATATAACCCATGTCTTTTGGGGGTATGTTGCGATCCAGGAGTTTTGGTTGAAGGTTCAGAGGCTGGTGTGCGATGTATTAGGCACTTATATATCATTTATATCTGGGGGTATCATTTTGCCCCAGACTCTGTATTTTGGGCGATGGGGCGGTCATCGACATTGAAAATAGACATAAAACGAGTGTCATGATAGCCAGACAGATAATTTTAAGGGGCTGGGATGGGTGGCAGCCTTTGAGGAGGGGTTGTTTAGAAGAATGGGGAAGTACAATGGGTCCGTGGAGAAATGGTATGGGTATATGACATTTATGGATGGGTGATTATTATTATTATATTTTTTATTTGTTTATTTATTTATTTATTCATTTTGTGTGTGTGTGTGTATGTCTATATAATTTGTGACCACTGGGATGTTGTTGGGGCCAGGGCGGAGTTGGGGATTGAGAGGGGGAGGGGTAATAGTGAGGGTTAAGATTGATTCTGTGTATATATGTTTTGTTTTTCTGTGTTCGTTTATGAGAATCAATAAAAAATTGTTTATCTGAAAGACTATTTTAATCACTTTTTATGCTTTAAACATGTGTAGAACATCCACGTTTATATATCAGTGTCATTGTTTGTATATTGGGTGCTTTAGGTGCAAAACTTTAATGTAGGATGTATTGTAAGATCACTGAATGAAACACTGATGACAATAAACACCCTTATTATTATAACTTAATTAAATAAAATGTTATAATCAGCAATACAATATAAACAATAGCAATACAATATAAAAAATAGCCCTTAAATATGGCTTTATTGAATGTGTTTGTGTGTATATTCTACGACGATTCGTTACGTGATGACGTAAATGAACTGGTGAATCGGTTTTTTGAACCAGTTCATTGAAACTAACCATCCAAAAGAACCGGTTTGCGGAAAAGAATCGGACTTCCCATCACTAAATGACAGTGAAATTGTTACACTGTCAGTTTGACAGCAACTGCTTATAGAGCTATGCAGCACTCAAATCAAACATCACTTAAAGTGAGAGTCCATCATCAACCTAAGAGCAAGTGCCAATCTTCACCATAATAGTAATTCCAAAAACTCCAGCCTAACAAAAAAACCTTTTAAATGCCAATATAACACAACATTAAACATGAACAAATCTCCTCCTATTCTTATCTTACTCAAAAATGCATAAAATAACACTTAGTTTCAACATTTGTTTACCCCATCCAGTCACCTGCAAAGCATGCTGGGAAATGGAAATCTCCTGCCCAGTTTCATCAATGCTACAAAAAGTATTCATGTAGTCCTAAATCAGATTGTTTGAGTAAACTTAATTTTAACAAATTTAATTGAATAGAACGTAATAAAATCAAGTTAAGACAAAATGTTCTAGAATTGTGTTGCTTTAATTCATTTTAATTAAGTAAACTGAACAACCTGCAAAAATCCTAATTTTTATTTTAATTTTAATTTTGAGTGTACATTATCAAGAAATGTAAGACGTTTTGATGCTCTTCCTTCAATTTATTAACCTCCAAGTCTCTACCAGCTTGGATGTTCAGATAAAGTTTGGCAACTTGGCTGTAATAATGGCCAGACTCTTTGACAGGGCTGATGTCCTCATTCCTTTCCTTTGTGCTGGGTTGTTAGCAGCTCTGCAACTAGTGGTGAGGGAGAGATTATCAGTCGCTGTATGTTTTCGCTGTAGCTTCTCTGCTGAGCTTTTCGCTCTTCCACTCACTGCTTGATTATGCAAAGCAGGCCTATATTCTCCCTTTGAAGTGGGGTGAAACTCGACACAGCTCAGCTGCCTCAGGGACAGCCTGCCAAAATAAGCGAATAAATAAAAAGACAAGGTTCACACAGAGGTCAACAAAATGGCCGTTGTGGATGAGGTCAGCTGATGTCACAAATGTTAACTTTAAATAAATTGTTATTCTTCGTCCATTTACATAATGCCATATTGTGTATTATAACATCACACATGAATAGACACTCTTGCTTTTCTCACCTTCATAAATTTTATGAAAATAGGTTTAGGTTTAATAAATATGGGTGACTGACCCATCGCTTGTTGAGGCCTAACACAGAAAAGCACAGCAACAACTGTCATTGTTTTGAATGGACGCATCTCTCATGTCATAGTCTATTAAGGATAATGTGGCATGCTTCTCAGGCATAACCATCAAAGCAGACCATACCGTGGAGAAGAACTTCCTCTGTGTCTCTCCATGCATCATTACTCGTGAATGTGCTCCCATTTGACATTTCACTGTTCTGGAGGAGAGACACTTTGAAATCTTTGCCTGTTTGTCTCATAATTAGCCTCATAAGCAACAGTGCAGAATGTGTATGAAGTAATTAACAGGCAAGACGGAGTTGACTCATTACAGCTGTTTCGCTCTTACAAACTGTCATGTCTGTTATCATGGAAGATGATCCATTGTATTTTGTGCTGGTTTGGTATCGGTATGTGGTAATGATACTGATGGGATGACAGATGTCATCCATTTATATATTTTGCATGGAATATTTGGGGTTATCCGTTTGGGGTTATCATTGTTAGTTTCAATAGAAAAAGCCAACAGTCTCATGAAAATTCATTATAATTCATACTACTTGGCGAAATCATACAAAATTGTACAGCTTGCCCCCTACAAAAAGGAACTAATTTTATTCACAAACACACCAATCAACAAACAACTTCAGTTCGATACAATTTACACATCACATTTGGACTAACCTCCTATCAAATACTTGTTTTTCTTTTAAGAAACGTCTGTGTACAAATTTTGTTACTGTCATTGTGCAATAAAAAGACTGATGTACAGCATGTGAATAACCTACAAAACGCCTCCCTCGTCTCCTTCCAAACTGCCATGGTTCACAACAGTGATTTTCCTTTTTAAATCATGGTTAGGTTCAGGATTAAATTTAGGATATGCCCTGCTGTTTCTTTTTCTTGTGTGGTGCACAACAGTTCTCGTATGATTTCTTATGATTTTAACATCTTGTACTATTGTTATGACTTTGCATGAAACTGGGTTAGAAAAAGCTCTTCATTTCACAAGCCATTATAATGTGGCATTGTTTGTAAAATAATGAGATAATTAAAAAAGAATAAAGTTTTTTATAACCAGGGATTAGAAACCGTTAAAGGAACAAAGTCAAGTCAAATAATTTTTTTAGCTTCTTTACTGAAAAGTATGCTATAATGTCTGTTATGTCTTAAAGACCTCATTGAGCAGGTTCATTTAAAAACTTCACTGAAAATCATTCCTTAAAATTATTTGTCTTAGGCCCAGAGCAAGCCAAAGGCCACTGTGGCAAGAAACCCAAAACTCCATAAGATGATAGTTAATGGAGAGAAAGAATTTAAAAAAAAAAATCCTTGGGAGAAACCAGGCTCAGTTGGGGAGCCAGTTACCCTTTGACTATATGAAAATGAACAAATTGTTCTGCAGAATGTATTAGAAAACAGGAACAAAATCCCTTTCAATTCCAGAGTAATGAGATTATTTTAAATGATGGTAAAATGTTAATAAAATTATTTTGGTCCAATAATTTTTTACAGTAAACTTCAGAATTACAGCACATCCTGTTGTCGAAATCCTTTCATTGCCTGTCCAGCTCTTATAAGGGGAAAAGTTCACCTGTCCAGTGCTGACTGCGAAAAAGCACTAGTGTTTGGTACTCCTGTACCAGGCTATACTGTGGTAAGATGTGTTATCTATCAAACATCAGTCATGGAGTTATGAAGTTATACCACTTATTGACAGACTCTGTTAAGGTGTTGCGTCTCGATTTCTCATCTATTTGGACTGGCTTGACAGATGGCATGTACCCTTTGTTATTTCTTACTGTGGATTAATTTAAAAATAAATGTTTAGATTACAACTGCATCTGTTTCTGAATATTTTCAGCAGTGATTGATTTGATGTCATTGTTTTTTCAAAGCTTGAAAGCACAGTCCACAATCACTTTAAAAAGAATGTTATTAAAGCTGAAGTGTGTAACTTTTCTGTTTTAACCCCGGTGACACCGCCCACACGTGTGGACATTGTATTTTGGCTTCGCTATACATAACGCATAATTAAAAATTCATTTAAATAAACTGATCTCAGTTCAGGAGCCTCTGTGCTGTCAGTAAATGGTTAAACTTTTGACGCATGGAGTCATGTTACAAAACAACATAGCGCCAACCACAGCAGAGTTTGTCTTTGGGAGAACTCCAACCTAATTAAATTTTTACATTGAAACCTGCTTGAGTCAAAAGATTAGAGTCTCTCGTTTCATCCAATATTCCATTTTTTTTAAATTTGAGCGATTTATTGCAAAAGGCCATGCTGCTAAACACAATGTACACAATAGCACAAGGTTTTCATTAGAAATCCTATATTTTATGTGCATTTTCACATTGAGAAAAATCTTTGCTTTCAGAGGCTTTATTTGGAGGTAGGATGAAAATAAGGTGCATTTCTAACTGTTCGGAGACCAGTGCAGACAGACAGCACACTGGAGGTTAAGTAATTCACTAAATAGGGAGCAGGGGAGCATCCTATAGCTTTCTATGTGCATTCAATCCAAACTTCCTATCAAAAGTTCCATTTCAGTCTGCAGATGATATTTGAACAACTAAACATGTTTGGTAGACATGGGACAATGGTAATCAGTACACAGATTCAGAATTTATAACATATAATTTTATTTTAACATGGTTGGCAGTGATTGGATGATGCTGACCATTACTTTAAATCAGAATTAGTTATGCTAATTTCTGATGTAATGTCTGTAACATCTCAAAAATATGAATAACCAACACTCCTGGAAACATAATAAACAATTCTTCTGAATTCTGAAAAAAAAAAATAGGATTTTCTAAAGCTTTGTATAATTCACAATTTCATAAGTTCTGCTGTCCACATATGTTGCCATCTATTTTTAGGAAAACTCTTTTCTCTAGAATTTTTTTTTTTTTTTTTTTTTTTTTTGCATGTTTATTAGGTGCTACTAATAACAAATCAAAAAGGGAAATGGAAAATGCACACAGCAGTCACACTCAGGCTTGACAGAACAACATTGACTCAAACAATAGCATCAGTTGAGGGCGGGATTATCTGTTTATTCGATCAACAGCAAATAGGGAATATTCAGAAAGCTGCTTAAAAACAATGTTTATTTTTGCAAATCCATTCAGAGGCGCTGGCACAGAAATTACACACTTAGCTTTAACCATTCTTTTATTTTGTTCTAACTGGCTTTCATTTGAAAAGGAGGCTAATGACTGCCAGAGCTGAAATGCAAAAATACAGTTTCTACTCAAAAGGAATCATAACAAAAAACATTTCCAATCCCTGGTTTTAACTATAGCAACTATAATAAAATGAGGAAAAACATCAATACACACAGACAGACATTGATGGCTGCATGATCATATTTTCTGTATAAGCAGAGCCGAACCAGGCCAGTCATAAACAGACCCCGATTAACAATGTGTACTGTGTAGCAACCCGCAGAGTTGGCTTGGTATCTACTGTGCAGGCCAGGGTGGCAATCTAAATATCAAACAGAGAGAGAAAGAGGCAGAGCAAAGGGTAAAACCAGATTAAATCAGATATCAGTATGGGTCGCCAGCACTCTGTCATCCACATAAAGACACAGAGGGCTCAGCTACACATGAAGTGGGATATAATGTGTCAGTTTAACATATTATTAAGGCTTAAATATTCAATAGAGAGAGGTGTGTGGAAGGATCATCTCAGAGGGTGAAGGAAGCACTGAAGTGGATCAGGTGAAGAGGGTATATTTATCTCTGTAAAGATGTATGCTCAAAAACACTAGAGAAAAACCCATCACAAAAGTACCATTCACATGTCAATTATAGTCTGGTTGCAAATTAAATGTGCAAAATTAAATGCAACACAAATAAAATTATATATTTCTTTCTAGTAGAGTAATCCTTATTGTTCTCTGAAGAATTCGAAGTTGTTACACTGAAGTTACAATTACAGTAGGGTGGGTGGCTTGATGGTAACCCTTGTTTTACAAGAGCAATATTAATAAACAGCATTTTGGGGTCCCGCAACGACCCTACCCTAACCCTACCTTTATATCTACTCCCAACCTTGGTAGCAGCAAATGCAAAAGTCATGATCATTTAGCTGAACAACACATATGTACACAATAAGTACATTGCATCAAACACTTTTTTATGAAAGTACATAATAAATATGCCTAATATAAAGTGGGATACTGTATTCTAGAGTATAGTTTAGCACATTAACGATGAGTTAAAGTTATGATTTGGTTGCATCTCTTCTGTCACATATTTAGTTTTCTCCATTAAAAATCATATGAACAGTCTGGTGGACTTCTTGGCTCATCACAAGTGCACAAGCGTTTCTGTCCCTCTCACAGTGGCATTATTAAAACAGCAGACATGGTGAGCTAGTGTAAATGTCAACGGCTATTTTAAAGTCTTTTCCACCAGCCGGGGCCCATTTCTCAGACCAGCAATGGACTCAGTGCAATCTTTACTGAATACACTTTTACGTTGCAGTCGCTCGCCCCCACCCCTCTGTCTTCTTCTCTCCCTCTGAGAGGTAATAATTCATTTCCTGCGCGAGTGAGCCGCTCAGTGATTTGAAAGGGCAAGTGGAGCCCAATGCGGAAAATGGAAGGGTGAAGACACCCGCCGTCCCAGCACAAACTCACACAGAGACATTTTTTTCTCCTCCTTGCACTCCTTACACACATGGAAGCACAGTCAAATATTTTCCATTTGTATTAAATATCAACGATGTCAAAATTTGATGAAGAGATAAGTTAACACCAGGCATTCCTAATGGTCTCTGTAGAGGAATTCAATTGTAGATTTGCACAAGACAATAAAGTAATATACGGCAGAGACCTGTTGGGTTAAACCAAGGAAAAGTACAACAGTTTCCAAGTTTAAAAATGCCACACACACACACTTCTAGGGTTCCATGTGTAAAACAGTTTTGAGGAAGTCTGAATATTGTTTTCAGTTTAGTGCCAACAAAATGTATTCAGCCCTCTAGGATCTTTAAAATTTTGCATTCTGCAGCAAAGAACCATGATGTATTTAACTGGGAAAGTATGTCACTCAATCACCCCAATTCAATAATGTCAAAGTAAAAATTCTAAGTACTCATCCACTTCCTTTCACACACCTAATTTACCTCTGAAGTAACCATACATACATTTATTTGATCCGAATATACCTACAGTTGCAGGAAAACATGTGAACCCTTTGGATTTAAAGACTGTTTGATTATCTTTTGGCAGCAATAAACTTCACTAATCATGTCCCGTTATTGCGGATCAGACCTGCACGACGGTCAGGTGGAATTTGGCACCATTTCTCTTTCAGTTCGGCAATATTATTGGCATGTCTGGTGTGAATCGCTCTCTTTAGGTCATGCCAAAGCATTTAAAATGGGTTGAAGTCAGGACCTGGGTCATTTTGAGCCTTTTGGGGCCCAGAGCAAAACGGGTGAGGTGGGGCCCCTTGGAATCCAATCCCTGACTGGGGTCCCCCTTGGGTTCTGATCCACTTAGGGCCACCTAAGTTTACACTAAGTTTACACTACACTACATGATGTTAGCCCTGATTTTCCACTCGCCAATAGTTAATGGAGATCGCCAACAAAAGCCCGAAATCCGAGGCAAATCAGTGCTCGCTCACATGAGAAAGATCGCCATGTGTAAATTTTCAAAGAAGCGATCTGAGAGATGCGCCGATGCGTCGCAGATGCCTGAGAGATACATAGCAGGTTAAACATCTAGACCTATCTGCGACTCCAAGTCCTGCTCTGTGAAATGTGTGAAATGTGTCATCCGCAGCAGCTCCCTGAACCCAGTCTTATCATGCATCTATTTGTATGGTAAGCACAATAATATAGTTTCTATCAGAATAAATTGGCTTAAATAGAGTTTCTGTCAGAATACATTTGCACACACATATGCTTCTCAATTATTTGAAACAAAAACAAAGCACAAACTTGTCCTTGTTGAGCCACAACACCCGCAGGCAGCTACCTGCGTTCATTACAAAATTATTTATTTACCTCCAACTCTCTCTGCAGAACAGACGATCCTTGCTGCCCGCATCTCCCCAACCATTCTCTCCTCCATATTCTTTTCTTTTTCTTTTTTGGTTTTTCGCTGCAAATCATCACACAAACAACTTGGATCGCAAGACCACAATTTTTAGAGAGGATAACTCCTGTCTCATACGAGAACTCCTGTCTCACGCATGATCTTATATTATTATCTGTATCACTTCTCGTGTGCGTTTTGTTGTGAAATGAAGTTTGGAGACCAGACAGAGTTGTCGGGGATTCTTCCTAGTGAAATGTTTTGTAATGTGTGACCCCCTGTCATCGATCCCTCGTGTAATGTGCAAACGACAGCAACTTCAAGATACCCCATTATTGACAGACAGCTGTGTAGTGTGAAAAGAACAGCAATTCGATGACTTTGAAAATCATATAGTGTGTGGGCGGCATAAGTGGCTGCTTATACTGCTTATAGCTAGAAAGACTCTGACTAGAGGTCTGCTCGGGCCTTAAAATTAGGCCCCGAACAGTACCCAAAAACATGTGACACGAACATACCCGACCCAACTGGTACTGCCAGATTTTAAGCCAGGACCAAAATAGCTAATTATCTTTATAATTTCTTCTCCAAGCAAGTATTGTTGCAATAGGCTGTATTTTATGTAAGCAATGTAGGCAACATGCATGGCTCCAATCTCGTACGATTGGACTGAAGGTTAGCTGACTCCAGTTAGCTTTTATATAAGTCATTAGCCTAGGGATTCACATACTTTTTCCCACCTTGCAGTGTGAATGTTGACATGGTGTGATCAATAAAGACATGAAATCATTCATCTTGTGTGACTTGAAGATCAAATCATATGACGAATTTATGCAGATATCCAGGTAAAAGGGTTCTCATACTTTTGTAAGTGCAATAGAGGTGCAGGTTTGGGAGGGTTACTTTTGAAATGTATTCCACTACAGATTACAGAATACATGCTGTAAAATGTAATTTGAAATGTATTCTGTTAGATTACTTGAGGTCAGTAATGTATTCTAAATACTTTGGATTACTTCTTCAGCACTGGTAGATTTTTGACTATAAAAACTCTGCCAGTACAGTAAGACAAAATACACGTTAAAAATACATTCTCTGAAAAACCTAAATATCTTATGCAGTGTTGTTTTCTAAAACAAGATAAATCAAATTGATCTTGTTTTAAGGATTTTCAGATATTTTTACAGGAAAACACAAAAATTATCATCAAAAATATGATTTTTGCCCTAATATCAAAGGTCTTACTAGAAAAAAGAAATTATGATCCAATGTGAATTTTCTTAATATGATCATGCCTGGTAACATGTGCATGTAAAATGGCTAGAAATAGCATTTTAGCTTAGCGTAAAGCTGACAATTTACACAAGGTTTATTTCTATTTCTTCTGCTCCAAACTTACTTCAGACTTACTTATCTGTCTGCTCCTATGAATGTAACACTTCATAAGAAAGTGTTTCACCACTGTTCCAATGCACTTTGGATCGCATTATTTATATGTATACATTTTTCCATCTGAAAGGATATTAAATGAAACAAATGACAATAAAATGCAAAGTAATCTCTTCAGTAATCAAAATACTTTTTGAATGTAACTGTATTCTAAATACCAATTATTTAAATTGTAACTGTAGTGGATAAGGAAAAGCACAGGGCCCAGATGGCGTTTCACCTGCATGTCTTAGATCCTGTACTAACCAGCTGGCCCCCATCTTCACACAGATCTTCAATAGATCACTGGAGCAATGTGAAGTCCCATGCTGCTTCAAACGTTCCACTATCATCCCCATCCCAAAGAAACCAAAAATCACAGGACAACACAGTCTCTCAAATGACTTCATGACCACAGACGTCAGGGCGACAGGTCTGTAGTCATTAAGTCATTTGAGAGACTGTGTTGGCCCACCATTCTTTGTATCCCGAACAATTCTTCTGGCAGATGTGGCTGAAATCTTTCTTGGTCTACCTGACCATGGCTTGGTATCAAGAGATCCCCGAATTTTCCACTTCTTAATAAGTGATTGAACAGTACTGACTGGCATTTTCAAGGCTTTGGATAGCTTTTTATATCCTTTTCCATCTTTATAAAGTTCCATTACCTTGTTACACAGGTCTTTTGACAGTTCTTTTCTGCTCCCCATGGCTCAGTATCTAGCCTGCTCAGTGCATCCATGTGAGAGCTAACAAACTCATTGACTATTTATACACATACACTAATTGCAATTTAAAAAGCCACAGGTGTGGGAAATTAACCTTTAATTGCCATTTAAACCTGTGTGTGTCACCTTGTGTGTCTATAACAAGGCCAAACATTCAAGGGTATGTAAACTTTTGATCAGGGCCATTTGGGTGATTTCTGTTATCATAATGATTTAAAAAGGAGCCAAACAACTATGTGATAATAAATGGCTTCATAAGATCACTATCCTTAAATAAAAGGATTTGTATGATCAGTTATATTTTCAAGATCAATGCCAAAATTTATATATATATTATTGTCTGTTGTGTATTCAATATATACTTTTTTCTTTTCAATATTTGTCTATTTTTTTTTATTCAGTTTTAATAATTTTTTTAAAAGTCTTGTTGCTGTTTTTGTATTGTTGTGTACTAGAAGCTCCTGTCACCAAGACAAATTCCTTGTATGTGTAAGCATACTTGGCAATAAAGATCATTCTGATTCTGATTCTGATTCTGATATTTTGTATTTTAAATACGTAATCCCGTTACATGTATTTCATTACTCCCCAACCCTGTAGAGGTGTTTCACATAATGCATGTGGAACATTTGGAACAACCGTGAATCTGCCCAGAAATGGTCACTCAGCTATACAGTACAAAGGGCAAAAATGTCAGAAATAATATTATATATGATAACATAATTATTTATAATGTTGTCACTTTATTTACAAGATTTCCAAATATTTATTAATACTCTCAGCTGAATTTCTTTTTTTTTTTGGGGGGGGGGATCCTTTTCTCCCCAATTTGGTATTTAGTGACTCACCTCAATCCAGGTGGCAGAGGACGAATCTCAGTTGTCTCCACGTCAATCTGCGCATCTTATCACGTGGCTTGTTGAGCACTTTAACGCAGAGACCTAGCACATGTGGAGGCTCACACTATTCTCCACGGCATCCACGCACAACTCACCACGTGCCCCACTGAGTACCACATTATAGCGACCACGAGGAGGTTAACCCAACGTGACTCTAACCACCCTAGCAACCGGGCCAATTGGTTGCTTAGGAAGCCTGACTGGAGTCCCTCAGCACACCCTGGATTTGAACTTGTGATTCCAGGTGTGGTAGTCAGCATCTTTACTTGCTGAACTACCAAGGCCCGAAAAACTGCAATATATATATATATATATATATATATATATATATATATATATATATATATATATATATATATATATATATATATAAAACACGTCCACTGGAAAATCCATTTGAGCTCAAAATAAATGACAGTTCCATCCAGTTGAAAGGAGTGGTGTAGATCTTAAAGGAATATATATTTTATTATATATTTTATATATATCCTTAATATATATATATATATATATATATATATATATATATATATATATATATATATATATATTTCTCATCATTTTACTCACCCTTATGACATCCCAGATGTGTATGATTTTCTTTCTTCTGCAAAACACAAACCAAAAAAGTGATCCAAATGGTTTTGGGTGAGAACAGACAAAAATTTAACCCTTTTTTCAATATAAATCTTGACATATGCAATCTCCTTGGCGATCATGATTTCAAGCTCGATTACACTTCCTAGTGCCATCTAGTACTCTGCTCATGTCAAGCACTAGGAAGTGTAATCGAGCATGAAATCATGATCGTGCATAGAGACTGTAATGGAACCTGGTCTCATAGTGAAAACTATCCCTGCAGTTTCCAGGTGAAATGAACACTAGAGGCACTACAACAACTGTGTGTTTTATTCACTTTCAAGTTGCATGCACCTTACAATATTTTTTTTTTTTAATGTAAAAAAAAAGTGTTTAACGACACTAGAGGAGAATTTACTTGTTGGTAACCATTTGATCATTTTTAATTTGACATGGAGGAAAAGAAAAGAAGCAAATACTTCCGTAGAGAAGAGGTTCTTGTTGAGGAAATTACTGCAAGGATAAAGTTCTCCTTGGGAAGCTTGATATTTATATCACGTCTGAAGGTAAGACGCAGGTAAATGGGAAAGGGTGGAGGAGGCTGTCTCCAAAATATTTGTGTTTTGCAAAAAAAACAATAAGTCATACACATCTGGGATGGCATGAGGGTGAGTAAACGATGAGACAATTTTCGTTTTTGGGTGAAATATCCCTTCAAATAATCTGTTAAAAAGAAGAATAATTGCCATGTAAAATCCCTTCTTAATATGCGCAGTTTCGCCTGTGTCAAAATGGCAAACATGCTAGTTAAAGAATGTGAAGCCATTCTCTGTCGCTTTTTTTTTAAAATTTTTTTTTTTTTTGACAGGAGCGTTAACAGCTTCTTGTTGCTGTAGTAACTTCACACTATGCCACTCTATGTATGCGCAGAGCTTTTGTTCGGAATACATGAGATGCATATGGGAACTGATATCAGATTAGGGTACACATAAATGTTACATTCTAAATCTGGAGTTGGATAAGATTTATTCGGATTGATAAAAATCTGTACAAGTAAACAAGCTAAGCTACTATGCAGGATACAACAATGGCATGAACAATTCATAACTTACATGGCAGTTTGGCAAGAAGAAACTCTAGATAACCAACCAGTTATCTATTTAAACTGGAGTGCTCAAATTCATGTGATAGACTCAGCAGTCTTGATAAACATTCTATGGTCTGATGAGACCAAAACTTAACTTTTGGGCCAATATGATGTGGCAAAAAACATGCCACAATACATCACAGTGAGAACACAATACTTTGAGAGAGAAGCATGTTGGTTGCAGCATCAAGCTTTGGGGGATGCTTCACTGCAGAAAGGATTAGAAAACTCATAAAGTTAGAAGTAAAAATGGATGGAGCCAAGTTCAGTAGAATCCCTGAGGAAAACGTGCAGCAATCCGCAAAAGCACTGAAATTTAGAAGACGATTCATCTTCCAGCAGGGCAATGACCTAAAACATACAGCCAAAGCCACACCGCTCAGAGCTTTAGCAATATTGCTTATTAGATGAATGGGCAAAAATTCCATTATCAAGATGTGCAATGCCGATAGACTCCCAACAGTAAGTCTACTAGATTTTAACTTTGAAGGAGTGGGTAAATAATCACAGACACATGAGGAGCAGTTTATTTACACAGTTTTCCCCAACTACCTTGCTATTAATGCTGATGACCTCTTAAGACAACAATGTTAATACATAACCCAACTTCAGTGTGTACTCTGCTAAAGTTTTTTAATAAAAATAAAGCCACAATTGTGCTGTTACAGCACTTACAGATTATTTCTTAAATTAGATATAAATACCTTGTTTGTAGGGTGCCTGCAATCTCATGTTCATATATTTTATTAATGGTAAACATTCAAAGTATGATTCAGGAAAACTCTTAAATGCTTAGAAGTTTTATTAGACACAATTTGTCATTGGCCTCGAAGGCTGACAACAGCAAAACTCCTCAAACAGTTCAGCTGAGAGGCTTAAAAACACTTGATGGAAAAGAGAAGAGTGAGACCCAAGTGTGCATTCATTACACCTTGTTCAAGTGTTTCGTTCTAAAAGATTCAAAACGGCTTTCGTTTCCATGAGACCATCTTAAGTGGTGCTTTAACTTGAGGGTCACCATCAATTAGCATTCCTGCCTGACCTGTACTGTTTTTGCATTTTATCAAGGCATGTTACTGCAAAATTCAGCTGAGAGTGTCATCAGCTATAAATATTTGGAAATCTTGTAAATAATATGACAACATTATAAATAATTATGTTATCATATATAATATTATTTCTGAAATGTTTGCCCTTTGTACTGTATAGTTGAGTGAAGAGTATTTGATCAAACAAGAAAATGATTGATTTTTGCTGTAGTCAGGACTTGAACCTGGGTCACCAACACAAGTTCCACAGCTTTGTTCTACCATTGTGCAATAGCTCAGACCAGTGTGTGTTTTTAATATATTCTCCTCAGTATAGAAACATATATGGGTCCCCAAGTTTTACCCTTTTGCAGGATAACCAATTGTCCCACTGATGGATGTAGGTAGGCATAGTTGAAATGTTCAGATAGTGAGTCAATTAACTCATGTTCAAGGTCCAGAAGCTCCAACCCTTGATAGGAAGCAAGGACCGCTTCCACGACTGATTGGTTCTCTGCACATGACATGGTGTAAGTGGAGTAGACAACCACTCCTCCAGGATGCACTGCTGCTAGGGCAGAGCTGACAAACAACAGTAAACATAAATACAAACTCATTAACAACCAAACATTATTAACATTTCATAGATCAATGTTTCCCAAACTTTTTTGTCTTAGATACCCCCACAGCCTCATCGGTAAGGCTCAAGTGTACCTTCATTAACACCAAACCAGAAATGTGTTCCAACTCATATTGTACTGTACCTCCTGAAAATTAGGGAGATTAGGGGCCATTCACACTGAGCACATTGTTGCTTTAGTCTTCGCTGTTTTTCAACTTTTTTTCTATGTAAACATGCACAAGACGGACGTATTTTGATCATTGCACTGTGCCTTGCCATTTTTTCAGTGCCTTGCGCATTAGCACCATGTTTTTGATGCCATGTTAAAGTCTAAAACTACATCAACTATTAAACAATGTATCTCGAGGCACCTATGTTCTGTTATATTCATTGTACTCAATCTAACTTTTTTAGAGCAAGAACGCATTCTGTCTGAACGGTCCAAGAAGGTGTTCACTACAAAAAAAATAAAAATTATTGCAATTAATTTTAACCTTTTGACAGCCTTAATATTTTACATTTCTGCTATAGTTTTAACAAAGCAAAATCAAAATCTCTCCAAGTCACCCTGGAATCTTCTCAAGTCCCACATGGGGTATGTGTACCCTTGGTTGGGAATCACTGACATAGATATCATAGATAAAATCTTGAAAATTATTTTAGACAAAATAGAAACTCTAGGAAATAAAATTGAAGCAGTTTTTTTACAGTATTGTCTACTTGCCTATATGTGATGTGCTCCATCAAAATGAGTCGTAAGTCGCAATGGGCCATTAAACTTTTGGGTTTTCTATTGTTTTTGATTAAACAAAGACTCATCTTTCAAATTGACAATGTTATCATGAAATTCAAACTATGAGCACTGCATATAACATCTCTCCTCGGATTAGCCCTCCTCTTAACTACAAATTATATCAAGAAAATAAAACACATGAATAAACATCAGATGAGATGTTAATAGACACAATGCAACTGGCTGGTCATCTGATTAAATGATCATCTCTAATCAGTGAATCAAGTGTTTCAAATGCGGGAAGATTTCAACAGGGTTGGGCAGAATAAATATTCTGGACTAAATACATCACATAGAAAAGTAACATATTCAGAATACAAGAATACTTTTAGAATGCATATTTATAAAGGCAAGGCACAATTTGCAGAATTATCTCTACTATTAACATCTAAGCTATTTGTCAGCAAATTTCATGAACTTAGCTTTTCTTTTCTGGAAGTCAGAAGGCAAACAGAAGACAGTTTGCGGTCAACTATAAAATCTCGTCCACTTTCAACAAGAAAAATGTTGCCTGTACCTCCAAGATCCAAAATCCCCTAGCTGTGACATTGTAGCTACCAAATAGGGTTTTTTGTGAATGTTCAGAATGACAATTTTAATGTTTTTAACTATTTATTGTATTTTAATCTTCTTCTTAACCCAATATTTGATTGGGCTGACAAAAATTAATACATTAATAAATTCTGACACAAAATTGGATACTAAATGCAAATTAACCATATTTTAGAGATGATAACTAGATGCCACTTGCAAAACTTAAACATGCAACATAGTGAGTCCTGTGACAACAATGTAGTATATTAATGATTTTAACTAGGCTTGCTTCCATATTTAGGCCTATTTATTGTTTGTATTTTCTACTTTTATTTTGACACTTTTATTTTTTGGGTGCTTTTTATTCTTTAAATTGTCAATTTAGATTTTTTTGTGAATCACTTTGTATGATATGTTAAATGTATTTACACATCAATTACAATCACAGGAAACAATGTATCATGCATTTGAATGTTATATTTTTGTAAAAAATGTGGCTGTATTGATTTTGGTGCACAGCTAACAGCACTGATTAAGACAAGAACATTTCGGTGCGGTTGCCAGATATTCAATCCCGAAATCATTATACATGACTAAGACGTATTTTTATTATCTGCTGTCTACCATCAAACCTGTTTTCAAATTGTGTTTTTAAATTAACCCAATTTGGCATGAAACCTTGGCAACACTGCTCACACGCTGCTGCTGCTCTGGGGGAAGAGAAAGCGAGAGGACAAGTGTGCAGCACGCATCTGCGCTGTTCAGAAAAACAATCAAGTTTCTAACTTTATCGCCATTCATTTTTTTTTCTGTCTAATTTTGTGGTCATTATGAGAGAAGTATTCTAAAAGTATTTTTAACAAAATTTTATAAAGTAACTGTATTCTGAATACAGGTGCTTGAAAACGTAACAGGGGCTTAATACAGTTACTTAATTTTTGTACGTAACGCCGTTACATGTATTCCATAACAGCCCAACCCTGGATGTCAATTATCAACAACTTCCACTTAATGGAACATATACCTCAGTAAAGTGATCCAATGTCCATAGTTAGGTAGCTTGAAAAAAATAACTCTAAAGAAGAGCATATTGCACAAATTTTAAATACCATCACTATCAGACATGCGACAACAGATGCGGAGTGGATACAACTCATTTCAGAATATTTTAATGCTCAATGAATGCACAATCTTTGCATGGATGCATAAAATCCATCAATAGCTCCGAGGTGTGTGTTTGTGTGGTGTATTTGTGCTGTGTGTGTGCAGGTGCATGTCTAGTGTAAATGCATAGATATGTTCCAAGTATGCTTTTTAAGCCCGCACTGATATTATATGGATATACAGTAGGTACAGTGTGTGTATATATATATATATATATATATATATATATATATATATATATATATATATATATATATATATATATATATGTATATATGTACACACATATATATGTTATATGAATATGCATATGTGTGCACTGAATATGCAAGAGAAGTGTCTTTACATTACATTTTTTACTTAAACTGTTATTCAAGTCTTAATCATTTAAAGTATGCTTAAATAAATCTTCCAATTCAGTCAAATAATGTACGACTAGAGGCAGTTTTTAAAAAACAAGGTTTTATGACAGCCGGAATTTAAATGATTATACACTCATTTAGCACTTTATTAGGAAAACTATGGTCCTAATAAAGTGCCTGACATGGTCTTCTGCTGTCGTAGCCCATCCACCTCAAGGTTCAACATGTTGTGCATTCTGAGATGCTATTCTGCTCACTACAATTGTACAGAGTGGTTATCGGAGTTACTGTAGCTTTTCTCTCGGCTCAAACCAGTCTGGCCAGTCTCCGTTGACCTCTCTCATCAACAAGGCATTTCCATCTGCAGAACTGCCGCTCACCGTATGTTTTTTTTTGTTGTTTTTTTTTTTTTTGGCACCATTCTGAATAAACTCTTGTGACTGTTGTGGGTGAAAATCCCAGGAGATCAGCAGTTACAGAAATACTCAAACCAGCCCGCCTGGCACCAACAATCATGCCACGGTCGAAATCTCTGTGATCACATTTTTTCCCCATTCTGATGGTTGATGTGAACATTAACTGACACTCCTGACCCGTATTTGCAAGATTTTATGCATTGCACTGCTGCCAAATGATTGGCTGATTCATGAACACATGAATAAGTAGGTGTACAGGTGTTCCTAACAAAGTGCTCATTGAGTGTATCTCAACAATGGTTTGGGATCAAATAATATGTAGGTATATTGAGACTTTTCTTTTACTTTAGTGCATAAATCTCAAATGTGATTCTGTTCCAATACAACCCAATATGATGGAGCAGGTCAGGTATGAATCATTGTCTGCGGTAGATACTTACCAGAGCAGTTCCTTCTGTAAGAGTGGTAGTTGAGCTCTCTCCTTTAACCACATTTCCCCTTGGTGGGTATCAGGGGTATAAAGCCAACTCTGGTCATTAGAACAAGGGGCAACTACAAGCACCTGACACAGAGGGACAGAGCAACACATACACACAAACACACACACACACATCAGAGGGCAAACTTTAAGGAAAAACAGTGTAAGAAACAGAAGGGGAATATTTCATGTTTACCTGGGGGATGGTGAACATAACACAGAGAGCAAAGCAGAGGGACAGCAGGGACCTGCCAGTATGGGCCTCATTAGCTCTTTAAAAGAACCAACACACTCATACCATCCTCTTTGAAACAGCAAATAAGAGAGGGGCTGAAGGAGAGAGAGGTAGATTGGAAACTCTATACACACCTGGTGCCAATAATCACAAAACACACCTGAGCTTCTACAGTGGTTAAACAAACAACTAATTCAAGCAAGGATAATCTCACTGAAAGATGCAGAAGAGAGGATAGAATGAAAAATACCAAGCCATCCATAACATTGTCTCTTTCCTCCCTCTCCTACTCCAGGTCCCTGCCCACGTCTGAATATGCATACTTCCCTACTATATTGTACACAAAAAGCAGTACTTCAAATGATGATGAGCAAATATATGGTATTCATGAAACAGTAGGTGAACAATACCCAGATGATGTACTGCATCTGCTGAGATTCTTAAGTTTGCAACAATTTACAGATTCAAAACATTGAATTAAACATGGCAGAGAACCGTAGCTCTGCTGAGTTTTTTTGCAAGTGTTTTTAGGTACCAACAAAGTTGTTCCTTATGGTTAAATTTAATTTGCTTAACAAGTCAGTTGTTTGTGCAGTTGTTGTTAATACATCATAGGTCTAAGAACATACCAGTCCAGAATGTATTTATTAGGATTGTGCATGAGTAATTAACTAATCAAGTACTAGTTCTGCACCAGGATTGTCGACTATTAAAAACACTTCTCGAATATTGGATATTTTCCTTTCACTCACAAAGTTTGCGTTCCCTTGAAATAAGCTCTGCGTGCCCTCGCAATATTTTGCGCAGTAAATTTACCATGGTCTTACTACAGTAACCATATTTTAACCTTGATATTCATAGTGAAAACTAGTAAAAATACAAGACAACGGTTGTGGGAGGGAATGCAAAACTGACTGCGAAGGAACGCAAAACTGATTGCGAGGGAACGCTAACTATTGTGAGGGAGCGCAAAACAATTTCAGAAAAACAAAATCCCACCCTGTCCCCTAAAGCCCTGTTCACACCACAGATGGCATGTCACTAGACTTTGCGATCTGTGTCGCTGGTGGGTGTTCCTACTGCTGCCGCTGCTCTAATGTTATTGCTGGACTGCACAACTGGCCACAGTAGCGTTTGAAATGCTGTTTACATATGATACAGCCGATAAAACTAAGATATCATACTAATTGGACAAGGAATCAGTTTGTTTGCCTCTAAAAATGCACATTCTGCAGAGTAGAGCTTTTTATATAACCTGCAGCAGTGCTTAATGCATTATATCATTAAACTAGATGAATGTTACACTGGTGGCGAAAAGTTTGGAAAAATTTACAGATTTCATTGTTTCGGAAGGAAACTGGTACTTTAATTCACCAAAGTGGCATTCAACTGATCACAAAGTATACTCAGGACATTACTGATGTAAAAAAACAGCACCATCACTATTTGAAAAAAGTCATTTTTCATCAAATCTAGACAGGCCCCATTTCCAGCAGCCATCACTCCAACACCTTATCCTTGAGTAATCATGCTATATTGCTAATTTGGTACTAGAAAATCACTTGCCATTATATCAAACACAGTTGAAAGCTATTTGGTTCGTTAAATGAAGCTTAACATTGTGTTTGTTTTTGAGTTGCCACAGTATGCAATAGACTGGAATGTCTTATGGTCAATATTAGGTAAAAAATGGCAAAAAAAAAAAAAAAAGAAACAGCTTTCTCTAGAAACTCATCAGTCAATCATTGTTTTGAGGAATGAAGGCTATACACTGCTTGAAATTGCCAAAAAACTGAAGATTTCATACAAAAGGTGTACTCTACAGTTTTCAAAGTCAAAGGACAACTGGCTCTAACAAGGACAGAAAGAGATGTGGAAGGCCAGATGTACAACTAAACAAGAAGATAAGTACATCAGAGTCTCTATTTTGAGAAATAGATGCCTCACATTTCCTCAGCTGACAGCTTCATTGAATTCTACCTGCTCAACACCAGTTTCATGTACAACAGTAAAGAGAAGACTCAGAGGTGCAGGCCTTATGGGAAGAATTGCAAAGGAAAAGCCACTTTTGAAAAAGAAAAACAAAAAGAAAAGGTTAGAGAGGGCAAAGAAACACAGACATTGGACAACAGATAATTGGAAAAGAGTGTTATGGATCTTAACCCCATTGCACATTTGTGGGATCAGCTAGACTGTAAGGTGTGTGAGAAGTGCCTGACAAGACAGCTACATCTATGGCAAGTGCTACAGGAGTATCTGGACAAACTAACAGCTAGAATGCCAAGGATCTGCAAAGTTGTCATTGCTGCATGTGGAGGATTTTTTTCAAATTGTAATAGTAATTTTTCATGTTTAATGTCCTGACTATACATTATGATCAGTTGAATGCCACTTTGGTGAATAAAAGTACCAATTTCTTTCCATAAGAGCAAAATCTGTACATTATTCCAAACTTTTGGCCGCCAGTGTATATCAATATATGAATCAAACTCACTCAGAATACAACACAGTTTTCCACACATCTATTTTATTAGGCCATAACTATGTATGTGGTTAAAGACAAATGATATAGAACAGTAAAATCACTCACAGAAACGTAACTTCTCCATCCTGCTTGCACTCGAGTTGACTCCAGTATCTCACACTCACCCTGCCTGGAGACAGATGATGTAAGCTCCTCTGTCTTCACTCTCATTGGTAGTCATTCGTCATTTGCATAAAGTTGACATTTTCTCAACTTGTCTTGTCGCTCCCCACAGCTTATGCTTAAGGGGCGTACGTTTGTGAATAAAACAAAATATAACTTTAACCTACGTGTCATACTTGTTATTTTTGACTTACATTTTAATTTACAAGTAATCGATTACTTGTTTTTTGTAAGAGTACTCGACTACGAAATAACTATAAAATGCCTATACCTAGTATTTATACAAAGGCTGTCGATTTAATGTGTTTAATGCCCCCTGACTGTATGTAAATTCCATGATAAGGAGCAATTTAAGCTTTTAGTACCATCTTCATGTTTTTGCGAGTTGCTGTGAGTTGAGGGCAGTCGGCACGGCTCCAGTTGTATTGACAAAAAACCGACAGCTGTTCAAAAACAACTGGATGGAGTACAGTGCGGGGGTCTTGAGCCACTTTAAAAAAATAATAATAATAATTTTAATTCAAGTTTCAAACTACATTTAACTTGACACAGTGTCCTAAAAAAAACAGCTTTTATGGCTATGGCCGCAGAAAACCAGTGAAATGCAATGCAACCACAGTGAGACACTCCAAAAGTGTTCACATCTGATGCATGTAGACATACATAAAAAAGATAATACAGACAGAACACAAGAATGGGTTATATGACAACAGCCCAGGTCTATCTCAGACAGATTGATAAACTTTATTGCAAAATGGATTGCTGTGGACTGAAGGCCAGTGATAAGCATATGTTCAATAATATGGAAATAATCCAAACCATATATTTACTTCAAATGCCTCTTTTGTATTGTCTAATCAATGCTATGTGATGTCTGAATTATCTGAATTATTATATTTAGTATATGTATTTTATAACTATTTTGATTATGCATATTGAATTATTTTTATTTGGGGGCTTTTTTCAGCAAATAATGGTATATGCGGTATATTAACTGATTGCCATATCATGTAATTAATTTAATTTACAAAATGTATCTACTGACAGTCCTAATATATACTGCACACCTGCTTACCTACAGAATGGACTTCATCAGCAGTCCAGAAGCAAGTTCTTCCTCGAATTCATTATGTACTCTGAAAGTATGGAGATTCAGACGGAGCTTCTCTTTTTCTCGCATTCTTTTTCTCCAACAGTCCCTCACCCACCATATACCCCCTCATCCCTTGCTCTAGCTAAGCTCACCTTTCTTGGCTTCCTTTGAGATTACTCTCTCCTCATTAGAACTGGCTGAGACTGCCTTGTCAAGCTGACAATTGAGCCCCACTGTTTTCCACCTGCCAGCATTATATTAGAGACTCTTAATTCCCACTCTTAGCTCAGCTGTCTGTCTGGCTTAAAGAATGCTGGGGGTTCTCCGGAGACAGATGTTACTAAAGGACATGATGGTGGAGAAAGACCCCAGTGGGCTTGAGGAAGCAAACACAATGATCAGGGTTTTGTACTTCTTAAATGTGCCAAAGTGTCGGGGCTGATAAAATGATTCAGTCATGGGAATCACTGCAATCAGAGACATAATCATTTGACATTTTAGGAAAGGAAGCTTAATAATCAGAGCTTGAATGCATAACGGTGTCCCCTCCGCCAAAGCTCCCAAAGTTTCCAGGTATCTTAAGTATTGGACGAATGACTGTAGATGGTCACTCAGTGTAATATAACAACACTGCCACCTTCTGGTTAACCCCATGTATCACAGTTAGGTGTGTTATTGCTATATTCAGTGCATTAAATAAACACACGTTGTGTGATGAAAAGCTAATCTCTCATTGCACATTACCCACCCTGAGCCGTTTTCATTTAAAAACATCACAACACCACCTGTCACACTGTGTATTCGTTTACCTTTCTGCTCGGTGGCCCGACTCTTCTCCGTGCCAGAAGAGGATTATACTCAGTCAGCAGTATCTGGGCACCATAAAGCTCTGCATTCAGCGCTTGATTGGCATGTCTTGCCTGGAGGGCTGCTAGTGACCTGCCCAGTATCTCGTCAGTCATCACCCGTGATAAGTGGGAAAAAATGTGTACATATGCAGCTTTTTCTTCAAATGACTGAGTGCGCAGAAACCTCTATTCCACCTTGCTGCTTTTTGGTTGCTTTTAGATGGAAAGTAAGGGTTTGCACTAGGCAATAGGACATTTATGATAAATGAGGGAGTTAGGAGACAGTCCTAATGATGTCATAGAGGTTCATGTGAGAGTGTCCCTGTGACATTCACAAATAGACTTTTTTTTTTTTTTTTTTCTCCAAACATTTTAATGGATGACATTCTGGGGAGGTCATCACTTAGCTCCTGCAGTTAACAGAATATAGCTTGTGTCTGACAAATGTTATGTAATGTTTTCTCCTATGAAGAAGCCACTTGATGATTAATTTCAGTTAAATATCAGAGTTTAAAATAGTCCAAGGATGGGTTAAAATGTTTGTCATCTATGACAGATGAGCAGTGGTGAATGAAATACCTTGTCGTAAACCCCTGGCTGTGTACTCCCGATGCTCCTGCCATCCAGGTAAG
The DNA here is from genome assembly GCF_019703515.2 of Myxocyprinus asiaticus. NCBI lineage: Eukaryota > Metazoa > Chordata > Actinopteri > Cypriniformes > Catostomidae > Myxocyprinus > Myxocyprinus asiaticus. Next base: position 21,984,595 of record NC_059350.1, read on the forward strand.
TCACTGAAAGCAGGTGTCGTAGTGTAGGAGGAACATATGATTCCAGAGTTTTCAGTAGCCAACCGTGTCTGTGTTGATTCACCTCATTGCAATGCAAGAGCCCTTAGATTTCAATTTTATCACATGATAAATTTACTACATAATAAAAACTGCTGACTTGAACCACTTTCAATCTACCCATCTAATTTTCCAACCATCTAATTTTTCTTAATCTGCTGAAATGAAATACATTTTAATACATTTAGCACTTTCAGGGTTTTTCAAGGCACAATTTTCCAGGACGTTTTATGTGCCCAGCGGGTGTAATATTTAAGCATAAATACACGAGAGGTCATGATGTATTGTGATTATTGGATGGTTATTTTTTTCTGAATTCTGCATTTGACAGTTTAATTAAATTTTATTATCAAAATGGTGTCTAGTCAAATAAATGTATCAAAACTTAAATTATATAACAATAGAATTAGTTTACATTTATTTTCAACATTACATTGCATTATTTTTATCAATTTATGTGCTTTAATACAAAATCCTCATAGCACAATCTGAAACAACACTGGAGATATTTTTTTCAAATGAAGTGCAGCACAAACGAACTTTATAGATGTGAGATATTGCTTTAATGCATACTATTATTATTATTATTATATTTATTTATTAATTTATTTACATAAACACTACTATAAAGTGTGTATATATATATATATATAGATAGATAGATAGATAGATAGATATAGATATATATATACACGCCCATTTAAATCAAGCTTTTATTTAGCCATTTCTGTGTGTTTTTGACAGTAGTTTCTCACCTTCAGATAATCAGTTTGCTACATGGCCCAATGTAATTATTAAACCCCTATAAAGCTGAGATTTAATTAAATACAAATTTAGTCTGAATTAGTCTGCCATCTACTACACACACATGATTCATTGTATGAGCAGCCAGCTTCACACATTCATTTTGAAGTGCGCAGAACATTAACATTATATATTTATTCATTTAAATAGCATCCTTTTGCAGTTTAATAATCACAACAGGACATATCATATTTTAATTTGATTAATTGTGCATTCAGACATTCATTTTCATCTTATATATGTCAAATTCCATCACATTATGCATTTTTATGCAATTTTATGACTGGATTCAGTGATTACGTCCATGTTTTCGGGCATCATTGAAATCATAAGGACCTTCATGTGGTAACCGCAGTATAAGTGGACTCTGATTGTTGAATTATTGAAAATTAATTTAAATTCTGAGGTGTAAAGACCGAATCACCACGCTACCACCTTGGGGTGTAAATTCATTTTCAAAAAAATCAGCCATCGGCATTGTCTAAAGTTTACAACTCAAATGTTTTTATAGTTCATCATATTATGTCATAATATCATATTTTGCACTTTATGAATACTTGCTTTAACTATTTAGTCAGACCAAAGCAGAGATGACAGAAGATTAGCAGAGAATGTACGTAACAGGGCTTCATTCATGACAGTCAACTGTTGATGCTGTTTCACATGCACAGCCGCTGCAAGTGACAAAATATGTATTTGTGTATTTGGCATCTATCCCGAGCCTCGATCGTTAACAGCCTCTTTTTAAAAATGTACGCATTTAAATGTCATAACAAAACTGGTAACACTTTACAATAAGGTTCCATTTGTTGACATTAGTTAGCCTAACTACATTAGTTAACATGAACTAACAATTAACAAATCTTAGTTAATGTTAATTTCAACATATAGTAATACATTTTTTAAATCAAAAGTTATATACACTACCGTTCAAAAGTTTGGGGTCACTTGCCTGAAATGTTTCTCATGATCTTAAAAATCTTTTGATCTGAAGGTGTATGCTTAAATGTTTGAAATTAGTTTTGTAGACAAAAATATAATTGTGCCAACATATTAATTACAAAACAACATTTTTTATAAAAAAAGTGTTTTAAATGGATGACTTGGACCGAATAATTAAGAAAAGCAGCCACTAAGTGCCCAACATATAGATGGGAACTCCTTCAATACTGTTTAAAAAGCATCCCATGGTGATACCTCAAGAAGCTGGTTGAGAAAATGTCAAGAGTACATTTCTGCAAAATCTAGGCGAAGTGTGGCTACTTTGAAGATGCTCAACTATAACATAGTTTTGATTTATTTTGGATTTTTTTAGTCACAACATAATTCCCATATTTCCATTTATATTATTCCATAGTTGTGATGACTTTGCTATTATCCTAAAATGTGAAAAAAATAAAAATAAATAAAGAATGAGTAAGTGACCATAAACTTTTGAACGGTAGTGTATGTTAACATTAATTAATGCACTGAACTAACATGAACTAACAATGAATGTATTTTTTATTCACTAATAATAAATTAACATCAATAAATATATTATTCATTGTTTTGTTTTTGTTTTTTTGATAGCCTACCTAATGCATTAATTAATGTTAATGAATGGAACCTTATTGTAAAGTGTTACCATCCATCACACTGAATTGTGTAATGTTTAAAACAATAACATTCATTAAACTGAAAATATTTAGTTTTTTTGTTATTTTATTAAAGATTACGCAAACAATGTGATGAAATTTTGTTATGAAATTGAAAGCGTAAATCTTACAATTATTTTAAAATTTTGCACTATGGGACTAAAATTTATATCTTTGGCAACTAGCTGGTAAATGTTTACAACCAAAAATTTACATTTCATTCTAATCATGCATGACAGAGATGAGATAAAGCCATTCGAGTCCTCTCTCATTAACATGCGTTCATCTGTAGTCACTGTTTACAGAAATGCCGGTTTTGTTAAATAGTTAGTTCCGGTTTTAGCACGTGTTCAAAAAAATCTATGTAAATACTTGTAAATAGCAAAAAATTATGAAATGTAACAAAAACATAATATATGAAAATTATATCTTATTTATTTATTGAATACATGTATTTGTTCATTTTAAAGCTGCAATACGGATGATTTTTTATTTAAAAATTAACAAATTGACATTACTAATTGAGAACATAAACAATCAGAGTTCGAAACAATGTCCTTACCTTACCCCGATTCACTACAGTAAATCTAAAAAATATATATATTTTGAGCTGTCAGGTCGGATTTGGCGCAAAATCGCTGGCTTATGACGTACATCCTTGCGTCATTACGTCATGTCCGTAAACACAGAAAAGAAGAACTGGCTGGAAAACCACGTCAGTCACACTCACACTGTTCCGGACAGCATCACAGCAGTCTGGATGGATGTTTATCTGTTATCCATTTGGCGAAGTTGTTTACCTGCTATAATGCTTGGATGTGTTGTCTGGTAGGGTTGTTAAAGCTAAGATTGCTTGTATGAATCAAACAGTACTCCTGTGTTAACTGATCGCTATGTATCTACATTGTCAGGGGCAGTTACTGTGACATGTTTACTAATATTTATGACTTCTGGAATTAACTTCTTGTAACTGTTATATTGCATATTATTATCATGTTTAATAAAGTACATTTGATCCTCATCATTATTGAATCCTCATTTTATGTTTTTAGTTTACGGTGTTATTGTGTGTAAACACAACTGACGTAAAGCGTTCTTCCACAATTGCTTGTAATTTTAAGCTTCAACCATAGATGTCGCTAGAGAGCACAAAGCTTTAAAAAGGCTGTGGCAAGGAGGAGGTCGGGGCCGGGCCTGATGACACATACCCAGCCCCTAATCAGGCTAATCAAGCCGACAAGAGGGATAAAGGCGGCTGGAGGCAGCAGTTCGGCAGAGAGAGAGCTACAGGCAGCTGCCCTGTATGCGTTTGTGTTGTATGTCTTTTGTTTTAAGTTAATCATTAAATTATTATTTATATTGTCAAGCTGGTTCTCACCTCTTCCTTCCCCTTTTACCCTGTTACAAAGGCAAAATGTGACCAAAATTATCTAGTACACAGTCTTGGACCTTTGTCTTTTTGTCCGATTTTCAAATAGGCTACTTGATGTAATGGTGTGATTCTCTTCGGAGCTGGTTGGTTTGGTTAATTCCTTAGAAATCTTTAATGAAGGATTTTGTGAAACCCTTATGGAAGAAATGAATGGAAAAAATACCTCTAAAACCAAGACAGCTGAAAAAATCGGTGGGCATTTTTGCACTCTATTGAAGAATTTGGTGGTGCAAACTATATTGGACCATTTAGCAAACCCACAACATGCAAGCGTTGTTTTTCATTTCATAGGCAAAGAGGTTAGCCAAACATAAAAAAGGCCATTTACATAGAAATCTTAAAGGTGATGTAATTTTTTATTTGCAAAAATACTCATGACTAATGGAAACTTGGTTAGTGTTTGGGGAAACTGTAACGTTTTTGCAATTCTATTTGGTATTGCTCTGAAATGAATCAAATAACTATCAAACTATTGACTACCAAAGAACAACAACACTTGTATTACAAAAAGAGGAAAATTAGGCATGTGATTATGTGATTTTGATTAGGCAAACTCCAGTCACTTAAAACTAGTTCCTTAATAGGTAAAAACACACAGATGTAGTAAGCTAAACCTTCTGGACTAGGTTGGGACTCACCAGGAGTGTCTGTCTGTAGTATGGCCAGAATTTTCCCCCCTGGAGCTGCACAAAGGTCAAGCACCTTTTCTCCTTCCCTCACATCCAGGGCCAGAATGGGGAGAAGGGAGGCTGCATTCAGGGGGTAGTACTGTTTTAGCCAGCCTAGATGGTGCCCTTGGGTTGGAAGACGCACTGGATCTCGGTGAATAAAACACTGTATTCTCTATTACACATGTTCTCTATGGGACTGGTATTCCATAGGATGTACAGGTGGAAGGAGGCTTGTGTATTCTAGATGTAAGGAACTGCTGGAGGTTTGTAAGGTCACTGAAGCGATTAAGCAGGACACCATATTGCCACAAATGTGGATTCAGAAGCGCATCCTTAAAGAAATAAAACACTCATGTGGAATTTGCCACCACAAAAAGAGTCTTACTAAGATGTTCTGATACTATATATTATTATACACTTCTGTTTGCCTTATTTGGATAAAGTCTAGAGAGCTAGCCCTTTTAAAGAAAGTAATGTTCTGGGACAGTAATGGTATCAGACTGCATAAAATATTTAGAATTTAACCTTTTTACAGAGATTGACAGAATGTGATGGTTTAGAAAAATCCTAATAAAATTCACCAATCCCCACCTTGCGCTTTGCCACTGCTCTCCAAGCTCTTCACTGTACTGTGCATCAAAATGTTGAAGTACAAACTTGCAAACCTGCCTCTGAGGTTTAGATTTACACCCAGCTGCAAGTTAATGAGATGAACAAGTGTTAATGTAAATGTAAAAGTAGTGTAAAAGGAACAAACATTTTGAATGCTTTAACTCAATTTAATGCATGTTTAGGAACTGTTGGCAAGGTTCATTTCAGTTTTCACTTGCAATTTACACATGACAGTTTTCAGTTTAAATGTGCTTTATTGACAAATATTTGTGGGTCAATGATGTGACAAAAATTATGTGGTTGGCTCAATTAAATTTTTCATAAAATAACTTAAAAATGCAATTCACACAAAACAATTACTTGAATTCACTTTTACTATGATGAGCATGCTTTCAATTTCTGAGTTCAAAGTCATTTTGATGACTTTGATGAGAATAGTCAGGACATTACTGATGCAAAAACACAGCACCATCACTATTTGAAAAAAGTCATTTTTGATCAAATCTAGACAGGCCCCATTTCCAGCAGCCATCACTCCAACACCTTATCCTTGAGTAATCATGCTAAATTGCTAATTTGGTACTAGAAAATCACTTGCCATTATATCAAACACAGTTGAAAGCTATTTGGTTCGTTAAATGAAGCTTAACATTGTGTTTGTGTTTGTTTTTGGAGGATTGGAGGATTTTTTGATGAGAACTCTTTGAAGTAGTTTAAGAAGTTCTGAACATCAAATTGTAATAGTAATTTTTCATGTTATTAATGCCATGACTATACACTGTGATCAGCTGAATGCCACTTTGGTGAATAAAAGTAACAATTTCTTTCCATAAAAGCAAAATCTGTACATTATTCCAAACTTTTGGCAGCCAGTGTGTGTGTATGTGTGTGTGTGTATGTGTGTGTGTGTGTGTGTTTATATATATATATATATATATATATATATATATATATATATATATATATATATATATATATATTTATAATTTGCCCTCTGGGGAAAAAGTCAATAATGTCTAAGAGGTGTAACCATCTTTATTTAAAAATATTTCCCCCCTCAAAATATTTCCCAATACAATTCTTTGAAAGAAAGAAAGAAAGAAAGAAAGAACCTGGCTTAAGTTGTTTGGAGTGATCATATCATTATTTATATTTATATTTAAAACAGAAAGGACCCATTGACTGTGTGGATTACTATTAATAATAATAATAAAAAAAAAAGGCATGACATGAAGGCACATTTTCATCAGGTCAAACGGAGTAACCCTATGAAAACGTATTGATATTCCTGACTCAAAAATTAAGTTTTTTTTTTTTTTTTTATAAATTGTATATTATATATACATATTATATACATATTATATATATATATATATAATATATATATACACACACATAACTTAGTTGAAGCACCTTTGGCAGCGATTACAGCCTCAAGTCTTTTTGTGTATGATGCAATGATCTTTGCACACCTGGATATGGGGATTTTCAGCCATTCTTCTCTGCAGATCCTCTCAAGCTCTGTCAGGTTGGATGGGGACAGTCGGTGGAAAGCCATTTTCAGGTCTCTCCAGAGATGTTCGATTGGGTTCAAGTCCAGGCTCTGGCTGGGCCACTCAAGGACATTCACAGAGTTGTCCCTAAGCCACTCTTGCATTGTCTTGGCTGTGTGCTTAGGGTCATTGTCCTGTTGGAAGGTGAACCTTCGGCACAGTATGAGGTCCTGAGCACTCTGGACCAGGTTTTCATTAAGAATATCTCTGTATTTTACTGCATTCAGCTTTCCTTCAACCCTGACCAGTCCCCCAGACCCTGCAGCTGAAAAACATCCCACAGCATGATGCTACCATCACCATGCTTCACCTTTGGTATGGTGTTGCGCAGGTGATGAGCGGGGTCTGGTTTCCTTCAGACATGACGCTTGGAATTGAGGCCAAACAGTTCAATCTTCATTTCATCAGACCAGAGAATCTTGTTTCTCACAGACTGAGAGTACTTTAGGTGCTTTTTTTATGTGTCTTGCACTGAGGAGAGGCTTCTGTCTGGCCACTCTGCCATAAAGCCCAGATCAATGGAGTGTTGAAGTAATGGTTGTCCTTCTGCAAGTTTCTACCATCTCCATACATGATCTCTGGAGCTCAGCCAGAGTGACCATCAGATTCTTGGTCACCTCTCTTACCAAGGCCCTTCTCCCCTGATTGCTCAGTTTGGCCAGCGTCCAGCTCTAGGAAGAGTCCTGGTTGTTCCAAACTTCTTACTTTTAAGAATTATGGAGGCCACTGTGCCCTTGGAAACCTTCAATGAAGCCAACATTTTTTGAAGCCTTCCCCAGATCTGTACCTGTCTCTGAGCTCTGCAGGCAGTTCCTTTGACCTCATGGCTTGGTTTTTGCTCTGATATGCATTTTCAGCTGTGAGACCTCATATAGACAGGTGTGTGCCTTTCCAAATCATGTCCAATCAATTGAATTTGCCAAAGTGTAGAAACATCTCAAAGAGGATCCAGAGAAATGGGATGCACCTGAGCTAAATTTCAAGTGTCATAGAAAAAGGATCTGAATACTTATCTCAATGTGATATTTAAGTTTTTTTGTTTTAATAAATTTGCAAAGTTATCAAAAATCTGGTTTTTGCTTAGTAATTATGGGGTATGGAGTGCAGATTGATTTTTTTTTTTTTTTTTTAAGCATTTTAGCATAAAGCTGCAACATAACAAAATGTGAAAAAATTAAGGGGTCTGAATACTTTCTGAATGCACTAATATATATATATATATATATATATATATATATATATATATATATATACACACACACACACACACACACACACACACACACATACATACATACACACACACACATATACACCATTCAGCCACAACATTAAAACAACCTGACTAATATTGTGTAGGTCCCCCTCGTGCCACCAAAACAGTGCCAACCCACATCTCAGAATAGCATTCTGAGATGCTATTCTTCTCACCATAATTGTACAGAGTGGTTATTTGAGTTACCGTAGACTTTGTCAGTTCAAACCAGTCTGGCCATTCTGTGTTGACCTCTCTCTTCAACAAGGTGTTTCTGTCCACAGAACTGCTGCTCACTGGATGTTTTTTTTTTTTTTTGGCACCATTCGGAGTAAATTCTAGAGACTGTTGTGTGTGAAAATCCCAAGATATCAGCATTTACAGAAATACTCAAACCAGCCTGTCTGGCACCAACAATCAGCCATGCGATTAGCTAATCAGCCAATCGTGTGGCAGCACAGTGCATAAAATAATGCAGATACGGGCCAGGAGCTTCAGTTAATGTTCATATCAACCATCAGAATGGGGAAACATTTGATCTCAGTGAATTGAATCGTGGCATTATTGTTGGTGCCAGATGGGCTGGTTTGAGTATTTCTGTAACTGCTGATCTCTTGGGATTTTCACACACAACAGTCTCTAGAATTTACTCAGAATTCTATTCTGAGATGCGGGTTGGCGCTGTTTTGGCGGCACGAGGGGGACCTACACAATATTAGGCAGGTGGTTTTAATGTTGTGGCTAATATATATATATATATATATACATACTGTGCAAAAGTTTTAGGCACTTGTGAAAAATGTTGCATAGTGAGGATGTCTTCAAAAAATAATGACAAATAGTTTTCATTTATCACTTAATGTCATATAAAATCCAGTAAACATAATAAAAGCTAAATCAATATTCGGTGTGACCACCTTTGCCTTTAAAACAGCACCAATTCTCCTAGGTACACCTGGACACAGTTTTTCTTGGTTGCTGGCAGATAGGATGTTCCAAGCTTCTTGGAGAATTCGCCACAGTTCTTCTATTTATTTAGGCTGTCTCAATTGCTTCTGTCTCTTTATGTAATCTCAGACTGACACGATGTTCAGTTGGGGGCTTTGTGAGGGCCATGACATCTGTTGCAGGGCTCCCTGTTCTTCTGTTCTAATCTTTTCTATTTGCAAAAGTAATGTTTGGGAGTCTAACATTTATATTTCCTATTGAAACACTAAAGCTGAATATATAATTAACCATCTTAAGACAAATACTTTTGTGAAACATCTTATGTGCCTAAGACCTTTGCACAATATTGTGTATATATACACTATATTGCCAAAAGTATTCGCTCACCCATCCAAATAATTGAATTCAGGTGTTCCAATCACTTCCATGGCCACAGGTGTATAAAATGAAGCACCTAGGCATGCAGACTGGTTCTACAAACATTTGTGAAAGAATGGGCCGCTCTCAGGAGCTCAGTGAATTCCAGCGTGGTACTGTGATAGGATGCCACCTGTGCAACAAGTCCAGTCGTGAAATTTCCTCGCTACTAAATATTCCACAGTCAAAATGTCAGTGGTATTATAACAAAGTGGAAGCGATTGGGAATGACAGCAACTCAGCCACAAAGTGGTAGGCCACGTAAAATGACAGAGCGGGGTCAGCGGATGCTGAGGCGCATAGTGCGCAGAGGCCACCAACTTTCTGCAGAGTCAATCGCTACAGACCTCCAAAGTTTATGTGGCCTTCAGATTAGCTCAAGAACAGTGTGTAGAGAGCTTCATGGAATGGGTTTCCATGGCCGAACAGCTGCATCCAAGCCATACATCACCAAGTGCAATGCAAAGCGTCGGATGCAGTGGTGTAAAGCACGCCGCCACTGGACTCTAGAGCAGTGGAGACGCGTTCTCTGGAGTGACGAATCACGCTTCTCCATCTGGCAATCTGATGGACGATTATGGGTTTGGCAGTTGCCAGGAGAACGGTACTTGTCTGACTGCATTGTGCCAACTGTGAAGTTTGGTGGAGGGGGGATTATGGTGTGGGGTTGTTTTTCAGGAGCTGGGCTTGGCCCCTTAGTTCCAGTGAAAGAAACTCTGAATGCTTCAGCATACCAAGAGATTTTGGACAATTCCATGCTCCCAACTTTGTGGGAACAGTTTGGGGATGGCCCCTTCCTGTGCCAACATGACTGCACACCAGTGCACAAAGCAAGGTCCATAAAGACATGGATGAGCGAGTTTGGTCTGGAAGAACTTGATTGGCCTGCACAGAGTCCTGACCTCAACCCGATAGAGCACCTTTGGGATGAATTAGAGCGAAGACTGCGAGCCAGGCCTTCTCATCCAACATCAGTGTCTGACCTCACAAATGCGCTTCTGGAAGAATGGTCAAAAATTCCCATAAACACACTCCTAAACCTTGTGGAAAGCCTTCCCAGAAGAGTTGAAGCTGTTATAGCTGCAAAGGGTGGGCCGACGTCATATTAAACCCTATGGATTAAGAATGGGATGTCACTTAAATTCATATGCATCTAAAGGCAGATGAGCGAATACTTTTGGCAATATAGTGTATATATATATATATATATATATATATATACACACACACACACAGTTGTGCTCAAAAGTTTGCATACCCTGGCAGAAATTGTGAAATTTTGGCATTGATTTTGAAAATATGACTGATCATGCAAAAAAACTGTCTTTTATTTAAGGATAGTGATCATATGAAGCCATTTATTATCACATAGTTGTTTACCTCCTTTTTAAATCTTAATGGTAACAGAAATCACCCAAATGGCCCTGATCAAAAGTTGACATACCCTTGAATGTTTGGCCTTGTTACAGACACACAAGGTGACACACACAGGTTTAAATGGCAATTAAAGGTTAATTTATGCAAATGCATTAACTTATGCAAATGCATAAATGTAAATGTAAATTTCCCACACCTGTGGCTTTTTAAATTGCAATTAGTGTCTGTGTATAAATAGTCTATGAGTTTGTTAGCTCTCACTTGGATGCACTGAGCAGGCTAGATACTGAGCCATGGGGAGCAGAAAAGAACTGTCAAAAGACATGTGGAACAAGGTAATGGAACTTTATAAAGATGGAAAAGGATATCAGAATCAGAATGAGCTTTATTGCCAAGTATGCTTACACATACAAGGAATTTGTCTTGGTGACAGGAGCTTCCAGTGTACAACAATACAAAAACAATACAAAAACAGCAGCAAGACATAGATAATAATAATAAAATAATAATAATAAAATAAAAATAATTATACACATACGTACAGACACACACATACATACATACACACATACACATGGGTAGTGCAAATCTAATACAATCTGTTATGTACAGTGCAAATACAAATCTGTTATGTACAATGCAAATGTTGTTGTTTTTTTGTTTTTGTTTTTGTTTTTCAGAGGAATGAAATGGCAGAAGAGGTTGGATGTGTTGGATAAATATAAGAAAGACTAAACTGTGTATTGCACATAGTTATTGCTCAATGAGGCAATTTAACTGTTCATGAGATGGATAGCCTGAGGGAAAAAACTGTTCCTGTGCCTGACGGTTCTGGTGCTCAGAGCTCTGAAGCATCGGCCAGAAGGCAACAGTTCAAAAAGGTAGTGGGCAGGGTGAGTGGGGTCCAGAGTGATTTTTCCAGCCTTTTTCCTCACTCTGGAATTGTATAGTTCTTGAAGGGGGGGCAGCGGGCAACCAATAATCCTCTCAGCAGTCCGAACTGTCCTTTGTAGTCTTCTGATGTCTGATTTCGTAGCTGAACCAAACCAGATCGAAGCAATCGAAGCAGCTCTGCTCTGCTTCATTGGTCCATCTCTTTACAGTCCTTACTACTGGCTTGGTTGATTTTAATTTCTGACTGTACGTTGTTCCATGTCTGTGATTTGATCAGCCAGCTGTTGCAGCGCTGTGTTTATACACGTGTTTGGTGCGATATACACACTCTCCAGAATAAATGAGGAAAACTACCTTGGCAATTTTAAACTCTTACCGTTAATAAAGAGCGCTTCCAAATTAGGACAGCACATCCTCTTTAATGTTGTTACATCTGTACACCAACTTTCACTGATATAAAAGCATGTTCCACCGCCTCTCGTTTTCCCCATTAACTCCGTGATGCGATCCGCTCTGAACAACTGGAAGCCCGGCAGATGTAACGTGCTGTCCGGAATGGCATCACTCAGCCAGGTTTCTGTGAAGCACAAGGCAGCAGAGGTTGAAAAGTCCTTGTTTGTGTGGGTGAGGAGATGTAGTTCATCTGTTTTGTTAGGAAGAGAGCAGAGATTCGCTAAGTGAATACTCGGCAGCGCTGTTCGAAATCCGTGCTGACGGAGTTTGACCAGCGCAACGGCTCGTCTTCCTCGCCTGCGTCTATTGAACAGCAGAGCTGCGCCTCCAACTAAAATGTCTAGCAAAACGTCTGAATATTCGAAAACCGTGAAAAGATTGTCTGGTACATGCTGTCGAATGTTCAGCAGTTCGTCTCTGTTAAAACTGACTGGAAAAAGATTGCTAAACACAGGACAAACAAAAAAAACAACAAAAGAACTGAGGAGCTCCACACTGAGGCAGCCATCTGCGGCGCCATCATGATGATAGATATAAAAAGATATCCAAAGCCTTGAAAATGCCAGTCAGTACTGTTCAATCACTTATTAAGAAGTGGAAAATTCAGGGATCTCTTGATGCCAAGGTCAGGTAGACCAAGAAAGATTTCAGCCACAACTGCCAGAAGAATTGTTCGGGATACAAAGAAAAACCCACAGGTAACCTCAGGAGAAATACAGGCTGCTCTGGAAAAAGACGGTGTGGTTGTTTCAAGGAGCACAATACGACGATACTTGAACAAAAATGAGCTGCATGGTCGAGTTGCCAGAAAGAAGCCAATGCCACAAAAAAGCCCGGTTTCAATATGCCCGACAACACCTTGACATGCCTCACAGCTTCTGGCACAATGTAATTTGGAGTAATGAGACCAAAATAGAGCTTTATGGTCACAACCATAAGCGCTATGTTTGGAGAGGGGTCAACAAGTATTGTGCTCCTTGAAACAACCACACATCTTTTTCCAGAGCAGCCTGTATTTCTCCTGAGGTTACCTGTGGGTTTTTCTTTGTATCCCGAACAATTCTTCTGGCAGTTGTGGCTGAAATCTTTCTTGGTCTACCTGACCTTGGCTTGGTATCAAGAGATGCTGAATTTTCCACTTCTTAAGTGTTTGAACAGTACTGACTGGCATTTTCAAGGCTTTGGATATCTTTTTATATCCTTTTCCATCTTTATAAAGTTCCATTACCTTGTTACGCAGGTCTTTTGACAGTTCTTTTCTGCTCCCCATGGCTCAGTATCTAGCCTGCTCAGTGCATCCATGTGAGAGCTAACAAACTCTGACTATTTATACACAGACACTAATTGCAATTTAAAGAGCCACATGTGCGGGAAATTAACCTTTAATTGCCATTTAAACCTGTGTGTGTCACCTTGTGTGTCTGTAACAAGGCCAAACATTCAAGGGTATGTGAACTTTTGATCAGGGCCATTTGGGTGATTTCTGTTATCATTATGATTTAAAAAGGAGCCAAACAACTATGTGATAATAAATGGCTTCATATGATCACTATCCTTAAATAAAAGACCAGTCATCAGTCATATTTTCAAAATCAATGCCAAAATTTCACAATTTCTGCCAGGGTATGCAAACTTTTGAGCACAACTGATATATATATATATATGTGTGTGTGTGTGTGTGTGTGTGTGTGTGTGTTTTATATTAAATATTTAGCTTAGTTGTTTAATATATATATAATGATATATAAATTTATATCAAATGTTTAATATATATATTTATATATTAACCTTGAGAAATGTTTGTCATTAATTGTCATACAATTATTTTGTATATAATTATTTTGGCATAAATGTTTATTATTATTATTTTTATGAAACCAACATGGACACAAAGATTACATTTCTACAGAAGTCACAAGTGTTCAAAAAATTGTTATATTAAAAAAAAATAATAATTTTTTTAAGGTTTCTCATTGTATCATCTCAGACAAGCTTATTTGTCAATGACCTGTACATTCATATCATATGGCCATATCATTTGCAGCTTAACTGAATAAAAGTAAAATAGTGCAACAAAGAAATAGTGCACAGCACTATTGCCATTTCACTGCATCTGACAAATGACAGATGACAGACCAGAGGTCAGTCATTTCAAATGGAGTGTCACATGGCGGCTGTGTGGAGTTCTGACCATCTGCAGAGGTGGAATTTCGAATCTGATTTGAGCTTCGGATACATTGAAATATTTGTGCGACTAGACCATATGTGACCGCCCCACTGAATGTGATGTATTCATTCAAAACTATGCGCACTAAGTGAGAATCACTGACAGTTTTTGTCCTAAACTTTATTCTAAAAGCCTGCTACTTCTATACTATATATATATATATATATATATATATATATATATATATATATATATATATATATATATAAACAAAAGGCTTTTGTAATTAAATGTGTACATGTCATATATTTCTACACTTTCTATTTAAATCATCTATGAATTTCTTCTCCCTATCTGCTGATTATTATTGTTGTTGTTGTTAGGCAACTATTAATAATAATAATAATAAAACCAGCAATGATAATGATGATAATGATAATAAAAATTATGGAAACCGAGTAAATATCAATTATTAATTTTATTGAATTCTTCCATCTGCTCAACAGCAAGGTTTGGCAGCAAACCTCAGAAAACAATTCACAAAACCAACAACATTACTTACTTTCTTAAAAGCTTATTTTAATTTATTTTTTTATCTTTCTCTATGTCTCAAGGGGCTGGGAGCTCTGACATTCGTCATTGGTGACGAATGACATTCGTGAGTGCCTTTTCCCATACAGTGAACATTGCGTGACTGTGGCAAAATGTTTGCAAAATAAAGATATGTCGTTCATTACACGTCTCAGGGCAGTTCCAAAGTAAAACTGTGTAGCGCTAAAAGCGAGTGAAATGTCTTCTGAACAGATGAGGTTTTTAAGGTTAATGTTCTATCAACATTAAGTCAACAAAACTGACCTCCCTACCCTAAACGATAATATCAGAAAAAGCAAATGCGAGATAAAAACACTATTTCTGAATTCTATGTGCTTCTATGATACTTTCGGCTCTTCAGGACTTGTACCCCGGTGCTTTACGTCACAAGTGCAATGCTCTATCAGATGAGCTACCACGCAATTTGATCACACTCAAACAAGCTTGTAAATGTAGTTGGCTATGTAATGCACACGTTAAAATGAGTCATGCGCTATAGTCAAGGTGTTATATGTCATAAGAGAGCATTGTGTGAGGAACAGAGCAAAAAGTATGTGTTTATGAACTGATAATCTGCTGTTTTACTTGTGATTTGTGTGAAAGGGGATAAAAGTAATTGTTGTTTTAGCGCATTTAGTGTTCATTCCACCAGGATTTTTATGTTCTATGACCAGGTTGTGAATGCCTCTGGGGGACAAATATGACAGTCGTAGGAGACAGTAAAATGACGACTTAACCAATCAAATTTAACAATATCCTCTCTTACACAATCTCCTCTCTTGGTTTCATTCTAGCTAGGAAAAAGTTACTTTTTACTTTTTAATCCTTAAGAACAATTTTATGTGAATACTTTTTCACTTTCACTCAAGTATGTTTGTGGCTAGATACTTGGACTTTTAATTGAGTACAATTTTCACTCAGTATACATACTTTCACTTAAGTATAATTTCTGAGTACTTTTACACCCCTGACAGCAACGTACATAAAGGAAAAAATACCACACTTACTGAATAATTGACAAAGAAAGATAAAAGTAACATTAAATAATCAAATTACATTTCCCTATCTAGTTAAACTGATACAAACCCTCGTGATGTGTGTGCTTACAGGATAAGTGACAGTGCGCACAAAGAAGCATTGACCATAAGACGAGGACAGCAGGAGACGCTTAAAAGACTTCAGAAAGATAAAAGAGCTGCTGGAAAATCTCGTAATGCTATACAATTTCCACGAAAACAGCGATATTTTGGAGTATTTATTTCTCTTCTATTGTACGGTCCGCCTTACCGTATTCCCCGAGTAACATCTTCTTCTTCTTTAGGTTTTTTTGGCGGGTTGAGAACCAACTTAATAGGTGCATACTGCCACCTTCTGTGTTGGAGCGTGAAGATAATGAAATCTATATTTCTCCCTATACCCTATATCTTAATCCACTGCTCCTAATAAATCTCATTATTGCATTCATTTGTTTCCCCACATTTGGACCATCTTTAAGATATTGCTTATTATGAATTCTTGACTTCCTAAGGTTTGTAATTCTTCCTTAAGACTCCTCCTTTCTCTTTCATATGCAGGACATACCATCAACACATGCTCTACCATCTCCTCTATTGCACAAACCTCACATAAACCTGTATTATGTTTCCCTATGATGTATAATGCATAGTTAAGATTTGAATGTCCTGTTCTTAGATGTGTGAATATAACTTGTTCTAATCTACTTATGTTATGAATAATTTTACTTATTTTAATGCTCCTTTGTACCTTATGATAATGTCTTCCTGTTTGACATAATCGCAATAAGTCTGCCATTTCCTATTGCATGCTTCCAATACCAAATGTTTCCCTTCTGATCTGCTAAGTGAAATATTTATACTTGCTTCATCCATCCTTAATGATTCTTTAGCCATTTTGTCTGCTTCTTCATTGCCTTGAATTCCCACACGTGCTGGTACCCACATGAAATGAATTATTATTCCTATCTGTTTTAGACTGTATAATGTAATCATGATTTCTATTAAAATGTCACTTCTATTTGTTTGATTTGATTGTAAACTCATAAGAACCGCCATTGAGTCAGAACATATATTACTTTATCTGCTCTTGCTTCATAAATCCAAACTAGTGCCATTAGGATTGCTATCATCTCTGCAGTGTGTACAGATGTACCATCTGTTATTCTTCCAAACTTCCTTACTTCAAACTCTGGAACATAAAAAGCTGCCCCTGTCCTTCCGGTTTCTTGGTTCTTAGGGCCATCTGTGTATACTTGAAGAAATGAATAATGCATACTTTTATATATTCATTTACATATGTTTTTGTATTAACTCCATCCCCTTTTTCCTTAATTCTTTCATGTAGCTTTAAATCAATTTCAGGTTGTATGAATAACCAAGGTGGTATCGGAGGTATTGCAACTATTGGAGCAAATGACTTTGTATCTAGACCATTTTCATTAGCCCATTTCTTTATTTTCCATGCAAAGCCTTTACCTGGTGTATTTATTGTTTCCCAACTTTCAGCAAGTACTCCCCTTACTGGATGATCATTGTTTTGTCCCTGAAGATTAATCCAGTATGCCATAGCTAGTTTCTCTCTTCTTATATACAGTGGCATTTCTTATGTTTCCACCTGTAATGCTGCAATTGGTGTAGTTTTAACTGCTCCTAAAATGAGTCTTAATGCTTTAGCTTGCATGATATCTAGTTTCTTTAGCATAGTTGCAGACGCAGATTCATATACAATACAACCATAGTCTAGTACTGATCGCATAACTCCAACATATATACCCTTTAATGATTGTTTGTCTGCACCCCAGTCTTGTCCTGCAACCCCTCTCATTAAATTTAATACTTTACTACATTTCTTCATAATATCTATATGATCTTTCCAAGTTAACTTTTAATCAAACCACATTCCCAGATATTTAAACTTAGATACTTTTTCTAACGATGTCCCATATAATATAAGTTGTTTGTTCTCTTTAATTTTCTTCTTTGTAAATATCTGATAACATGTTTTGGATATTGAAAATTTGAACCCCCATTCTAAAGACCATTTTTCAACTATCCCTATTGCTTCTTGAATTCTCTCCATATTAAAGGATATATTCCTCCCTCCTTTCCACATTATTCCATCATCTGCATATAAAGCCATGTTAATTCCTGATGACACTCCTTCAAATATGTCATTAATCATAATATTAAATAATATAGGGATTATCACACTTCCCTGAGGTGTTCCATTCTCCACTCTTACAGTTTGAGACAATTCATTACCTACTCGAACTTGGATTGTTCTTTCAAATAAAAAAACTTAAAACCCAATTATAGCTTCTTCCCTCTATTCCAATTTTCTTCAATTTTAATAATAAACCTTCTTTCCGCATCATGTCGTATGCCTTCTCAATATCAAAATAAACTGCCACTAACCCCTCTTTCATTGCTATTGCTTTCTTAACATCTGTTTCCAATTTTATAAGTGCATCCAATGTTGATCTACCTTTTCTAAAACCATTTTGATAAGGCGATGACAATACCTTACTCTCCAACACATAATACAGCCTATTTACAATCATTTTCTCCATCAATTTACATAGGTTAGGTGTAAGTGCTATTGGTCTATAATTCCCAGCTATTGATACATCTTTCCCCGGCTTAGCTATCGGAATTATTATGGCATGTTTCCATGATCTTGGCAGCCTCCCTTCTACCCATATCTTATTAAATAAGTCCAGTACTACTTTAAGTATTATGTTGTCTACATATTTTAGCATAATATAACATAGCAGATCTTTTCCTGGCGCTGTTTGTTTAATTTGATATAATACTCTTTTAAGTTCCCATATTTCAAATGCAACGTCTATTGCTACTCTCCCATCAGATTTTTTATTATACATATATTGATGTTGCAGCAAAATGTCTTGTCTTTTCCTTCTATAATTCTCATTGAGATTTTCTTTACTATGTGCCTTCTGAAATATTTTAACTAATAGTTCTGCCTCATCTTTTTCTGCAATAGCTATTCTTCCTTCTCCTGTTAATACAGGTATATTTCTGGTTTTATATATCACAATCATTTTCTTTAACATACCCCATACCTCACCCAATCCTGTTTCTTTACCTTTAGAAGAACAATAACCTTGCCATTATTTCTTTTTTGCCTGTTTAATTTTCCTCCTTGCCTGTGCTCTTTCCCTCTGATATTCTTGTACTGTTTCTGGTGTCAGTGTTCTTTTTAATATTCTAAATGCCTTATTTCTTTTTTTTAATTGCATTGGAACAATCGTCATTCCACCATGGAACAACTTTCTCCCTTCCTTTTCCTTTCCCTGTAGCGATTGATTCTTCTGCTGCTCTGATTTATATTGAGCTTAATTTCTCTGTACACTCATCAATGTCATCTTCCATATTATAATTCATCAATTCTGTCTTACATATGCTATTATATATCCCCCAATCTGCTTTCTCAAATTTCCATCTTTATTGTTTTGCTACTACACTCCTTTGCATTTCTAATCCTATTGTGCAGGTTACTGGATAATGATCACTCCCAATTGTTGAATGATCTAGTATTTCCCATTGACATTTTACTGCTATTATTGCTGATACTATTGTTAGATCTATACATGACTTAGTTGAATCTCTGATATTGAACCTTGTTCCACTCCCATCATTTAAGCATACCAATAAATTCTCCTCCATATATTCTTCCACCATTATGCCATTTTTATTTGTGCTTAAACTTCCCCATGTAACACTGTGTGCATTAAAATCACCACACCATATCACCATTCCTTCTTTACTCCAAATCTTGTTTAATTCTATTAAGGATAACTGTTCACGTGGATTGTAATAGTTTATTATTGTTACTTTTCCTAACTGTGTCCATACCTCCACCTTAGTACCTTCATATTTACTTCCCTATAAGCCACCCCATTCTTTATTAACGTTGCACACCACCCACCATTTGTTCTGTTCTATCTTTTCTCATGGATAAGTACCCTGGAATAACAAAGTTTAATCGCGTTTAAAGCCTTGTTTCTTGAATACATAACATCTGGAGGATTTGTTAATTTATGTACTATTCTTTTGAACTCTTGGCCATTTGTGATCAGACTTCTAGCATTCAATTGTACTATCCTGAATGTCATTATATTTGTTTAACCTTTGCTTGTCTGGTAATTCCTGAGAATTTGCATTATTCTCAGATTGACCTAGGAGTGTCTGAATTTTCTCAACTGTTATTTCTGTTATACCCAGCTGACGTGTTGCTGCAGATATGATTATTTCAGTTTCTCTGTCCTTTTGTTTGTTTGTGCTGTGCAGTTAATGACTTCTGTGATAAATGCAATGAAACTCACTTTACTAACCATGAGCATACTTGAGTCAACATTCGCTTTATCCATATCTGTACCCTTGTTTGATATCTCATTTGTATCGTTATGAGTGTTCCGTTACTTATCTTATTTCCTTGCTCATTTTGAATCTTCTTTACTGCTTGTGCATATGATACATTGTGATCTGATTTGTACTTCATAACTTCCATTGCTTGTTTTTGTGCTGTATGCTGCACTATGTGGACCTCCACAATTGCAGCACTTAGGTCCAACTTGTTCTCCACACTCCCCATAATCATGTTCTCCTCCACATTTACAGCACCTTTTCTTTCTTTACATACTTCTGCCACATGTCCTAATAGTTGGCAGTTGAAGCATCTCAATGCAGGTTTTATGTATGGACGTACTGGATAGCTCACATATCCAGTTTTTACATTTTTTGGTAGTGTTTTACCATTCACAACTATCATCACTGTTGTACTCTCTTCTCTTTTCCCATTTCTATTTGATGTCAGTCTTTTCACATCTGTAACCTTTTAATTTGTTATCTGATTTTTTAGTACCTCATCTGTTAATGATACTGGAACCCCAGTTATCACCCCTATAATACCATTCATTTCACCTGGTACATGGCATTTCACTTCTATTCCTCCTAATTCCTTCTTTCTGATAGCCACCTCTTTTTGTTTTTTGTTCAAACAAAACACAAGCACCCGATTGTTAGTTAAGTATCTTGCTGATTCAATGTTTCCTACTGCTTTTTTGAGTACTTTTGTTAGCCGCATAGGATTACTCATTTCACCCACTGTTGCAAATGTTAATATAACATTGTACTCATCCTCCATCCTCATCGTTTTACTCTTTCCTCCTCCTCCTACGATTTCCTCGGAATCTGATCCTCTGTCTTTCCGTTTTTGCAATATCTGCCCTACCTGAGACCAATCTTCACTATTCATGTCTTCAACATCCTCCTCTCCATCTACATTACCAGTGTTGCCCACTTAGCGAATTTGTCGCTAGATTTAGCGACTTTTCAGACCTCTTTAGTGACTTTTATTCAAAAAAGCACCTAGCGACAAATCTAGCGACTTTTTGGATAACCCTTAGCAACCTTCCATAGAAGAAAGTCGCCAGTACTGCCCCGCGAGCGCGTGGTCTTGCTTTCCTGCCCAGACTCGGAGGCACAGCTCTCTCTGCGTCTACTCTGTTCAGTGAGACTGACAGAGAGAGAGAGGTGAGCAGGCGAGAAGGTGGAGCAACACAATCAGTTGACCGCACGGCAGCTGACATAGACGTGAATGAGCTGCGCATGTGCAAACAGCGTTGTCAAGGACCTGTATTGTTTGCTCCCTTTTGTTTTAAATTTAAAGAATTTAATTTGACCGTTTATTTTTATTCTTTTCATGCACTTTATCACAAGAGATTTTTAGACAGTTGTTCATTCCTGTTTCTGAACTCTCTGAATTCAGACACTTACTTAGACAATAAAACAATGAATTTTTGTAAATATGCACATAGTGGTTTGTTATGGCTGAGCGCTGTATGAGAGAAAAGATACGAAAGATTTTGTCGCTTCTAACTTTCTCTCTGAGTGATTGATAGATATAGGGAATTAATAGGGTATTACAGTATGCAGGGTAAGCACAGAGAAGCAAACACATGTAAAGGGCGGACACTATGCAAACTGCAAATGAGACGCGATGATGTCACAAATATGCTAATTAGCGTATGACGTCATCTAGCGACATTTAGCGACTTTCCGAGCAGGCTTTAGCTACTTTCCATTGAAACTAGTTGGCAACACTGTACATTACTTCATTTTCTTCATTCACATCACAGTCGTCACCAGACCCACCGCGGCGTCTTTCTTTCGCCATCTTTCTCCACACGCGTGTCTTCCACACATGTGGTGGCTCAGCAGTTAAGGCTCTGGGTTACTGATCAGAAGGTTGGGGGTTCAAGCCCCAGCACTGCCAAGATGCCACTGTTGGGCCAAAGAGCAAGGCCCTTGACCCTATCTGCTCCAGGGGTGCCATATCATGGCTGAACCTGCACTCTGACCCCAGCTTAGCTGGGATATGTGAAAAAAAGAATTTCACTGTATATGTGTTATAATAAAATTATAATTATTATTCTTTGACTCCCTCCGCAACTCAAGTCGACACGCTCAGTCTCAACAAGGATCATCGAATTAGTTCCGTTTGTTTCCTCTTCTTCTATTTTATGGCGGATCGCAACTTAACAGTGCATTACCAACACCTACTGTTGGCTAATGGGAATGTATTTTTGCACCTGTAGTAGGCTACATCTCTCTCTCTCTCTCTCTCACTGACTGACTGACTGACTGACATTGACTGTTCCCAGTTTTGAAACTTCCAATTTAAATAAAGATTCACTTTATTTAGTTGACCAGCTACTGGAAAGCTTGCTTCTAAAACAACCAGGCCAATGTAACTGTTACTCTTGTGTAAAATCACTATGCAACAACTGCTTTACGCAGCACAATGAGCTAGTAGCTAACAGTGGTATTATTGTTTATGGTCAGTAATGTTTGTTTCGCGTTTAAGATGATGTCACGGCAGTAGAGGCGACGCAACTATGACGATCAGCCTGTAATCCCACCCACGTCGAGACGGCACTAAACTGCAGTGGAAAAGCAAGCTCAGAAAAGTAACTGAACCATAACGTGCAGTGGAAAAGTGCCATAACTGGATTGACTGCCTTCACAACTGCAGGAACATATTCTCTTATTCTTGAAGACAGTTTGGCTGCTCTATGGTCCAAAACCTCTGCCAATCACTATTGTGACTGCAGTGGTGGCTTGATTTTATTTTTCTGCAGCAGAATATTGGAATGATAGAAAGGTTTTTGTTCAAAAACTGCTCAACTCTAGAAATCTTAGATTTTTTGTAAAATATCAGCTGCTTTATCAGATACACGGTAGAACTACACAGAGAAGCAGCAAATACAATCTTAAACTGGATATTGACTTTCTTCTGATGTGACTGAAACAAATATGTTTTTATATATATTCTTTGCTGCACAAATTACATCAAATTTTAAATTATAATTAGAGCAGCTTGCTGAGCTAAACCTATTCTTAACAAGCAACATACCTGACAATGGTGTAATAGTAAGGGTTTCCATTCTTTTCCCAGTTGCTCATGCACTCAAAAAGAGCTAAGCATAACTTAAAAATGTTTTATAATCACTAAATACATTTCCACACTGGAAAAAAAAAAAAGATTTTGTGAAGTAAATATAGCAGAAAATATTTAGTATTTTCTACATTGAATAAAATATGAACTTGAAAATATTAAGTAAATTCTACATTTGTAGGCTACTTGTAAAAATGTATGCTCTAGCTTGCAAGTAAATGTTATTTCTGATTGATTGTTATCTTTACAAAGCATCATGTATGAATCCTAAAAGGAGAAAAAATTGTCATACATATTTGCTAATTTTAGTCAATTTACAGGTAAATAAAATTAGTTAATTTTACGTAACTTTTCGAAGCTTGTGATCCCAGCATCCACCGGGTTTGAATAATACAGTCTGTTAAATGTACTAGCATTTTCTGCCTGGAAAGTTTCCTAGGTTTTTTTTTTTATTATTTTTTTTTATTGTTCATTTGTTTTTAAGTAAACCTCACTCCAAATTTTTTCAGGGCATGATTTTTATAGATTTTATTCATTCCCATGACTTTTCCATGCCTGGAAATAAACATTTTACAATTCCCTGATGTTTCCAGTTGACCTTGGGAACGCTGTGTAATTGTAAGTGATATGTGCACAACTGTATAGTAAGACCAACTAAACTTGTCTTGTCGCTGAACCATTTAATCACATTATCTAATGAATGAAACTGTTAAATGCATAAGCGAGGGGCCTGGATGGTTGGTTGTGGAAGGAAAATAAATAAATAAAAACATACATAGAACACTGAAATTAGATAGTAATTAAAGAGTAATTACTACATAACCGAGTAAAAATATATGTTTTAATATGACATTCATGTTAAATGAAAACTGGATACAAAAGACACATGTACTGAAAGCAAAGCAAACTGGATGAACTTTAGAAGTCATCAACTGAATATTAGTGTTGCCAAATAAGAGTGTGGGTGTTAAATACAAAAAGAAACATGTAAACTGATCATACATTTAAACAAATGTGAAGTATAAAAATAGCACAAGTTTGAAACATCAAATAAATATGAAAGCAGTGTTTACAGTATGTGACATTATCCATTAAAATATAGAGGTTGTGCATTGTTACACAAACAGTGGAATCTCTTCATATCTGCAAATCTACAAGATATGAAATTACCCACTCATCTTTCTAAATACAACTTTTTTTTCTTCACTAATAAAGAATAATGTACCATTTGTGAGATTAAAATGCTGGTTCAAATTGTGCTGCTCAATAAAGATCTTCAAAACATTACATATCAAGGCCCATATGCAAACGTACACTCAGACTGCAGTGTGAAGATATCTGTTGCTGGCAAGTATGAATGTCATACAGCGTAGTGTATAGACCTACTGTATAGATGCTGCAGGAAAAAAAAACATTTTCAAGGCAAACTGTATCACAATCAATTGCACAAGTGTTAAAGCTTGGGCAAAGATATGCATGTGAACCATAAAAACATGAAAGACATGTTTTTACAATTTCAAGTACACAAATTTAAACTATGTATTTACATATTTTTAATTGCTCATAAAAAATAGGTTTGTAATGAAAAAAGTGTTTCAAATGTGTTAATACTGATTTGCAACATTTCTTTTTGATAAAACAAAGAAAAAAGGCACTACAGACTGCCAGAGAAAAAGTCTAAACTGAAATAGTGAACCATTCTCCATTTGAGAAAATTCTTTGAACATTCTATACAATGAATGTCCATGGACCACGCACCCCCCACCAATCAATAACTGCTCCATAGAGTTTGCATTTGTCCATCTCATTTTCCAAACTGGCCAGGAAACACAGCTTCTGCTGACCATCAGTCATTGGTTGCTCAAGTCATGTGATCCATCTGGGTATGCTGATTGGGTATCAGTCCCTCACTTATGGGCAATTACATCCACGTAGATTGTTACAGTGCCCGTGCTTGAAGATAAGAACAAAACAAGACTTTGATTGGTTGGGACCCTTAAGAATTGTAAGCCAGTGAGGGGGAAGGGTATTAGGAAATTACATCATGAGTATCGCTGTTCGGCCTCTGTCTAATTGATACAGGTGGGAGAGGTTTGCCATAGAAATCTGCAAATGAAAGAGTCATTAAAAAAAAAAAAAAGAGAGAGAGAGATATAGGTCAGCAATGTCCAATTTTTCATAGCTGCAACAATAAACAAGGATTAAATAACTTCCATTGACTAAATGGTTAAACTACATGATTAAAGGGATAGTTCAACCAAAAATGAAAATGATCTCATCACTTACTCATGCTCATTGCATCCCAGATGTGTATGGCTTTCTTTCTTCAGCAGAACACAAAGATTTTTAGGATAACTCAGCTCAGGTCCATACAATGCAAGTGAATCATGACTAGACCTTTCAAGCTCCAAAAAAATCACATAAAAGCAGCATAAAAGTAATCCATATGACTCCATTGGTTAAATTTATGTCTTTAGAAGCGATATGATAGGTGTGGGTGAGAAACAGATCAATATTACAATGCAATACATTTCCACTTTCACATTCTAAAAGTGGAATATTGATCTGTTTCTCACCCTAAGTGATTGCATCGCTTCAGAAGACATATTAAACCAGTGGAGTCGTATGGATTACTTATATGCTGCCTTTATGTGATTTTTGGAACTTAAAAGGTCTTGTCACCATTCACTTGCATTGTATAGACCTGAGCTGAGGTATCCTTCCAAAAACCTTTGTGTTCTGCTGAAGAAAAAAAATTCACACACATCAGGGATGCCATGAAAGTGAGTAAATTATGAGAGAATTTTCATTTTTTGGGTGAATTATCCCTTTAAATTTATAGGTAAAAGTGACACAGAACAATACAAGCAGCATTCAAAATATCCAACCTGTGAGTACCAGGAAAACAAATAATCACAGCACATGAATAGAGGTGTTAAAATGATTATGTTAGAAGCACTTGTTAGGCACAATATCAAGGTGTACGGTTGTGGTATATTTGTTGGCTGATGACAGATGACTGAACTGGGAGGATGTGATGGGGGGAAGCTTGCTGTGTGTATGAAGAGAAAACAAAGCTTTAAAGACAGAATGATGGGAGACTGTTGCATGGTTAGAAAACAAAATGGGACAAAAGAATGTTAATGATATGGTCGACATGCCGGGCAGGGACTACACGCAATGACATTAAACCGACAATTACCAGAAGGTCTTGTATCACCAAGAGGTTCAAGTTTGGGGAGCCTAGAAACTTTAGGAGTAGCCCATCCAACTAAAAGAAAAAAGTGAAAGGATTAGCTATTCTGAGTCATTAACTTGAAGCAACACACAGGAGAGCAATGACAAAACGTTGGTTAAAACTTGAAACAATTTGCACACAACATTTAATTTTGAAAATGTCAGCAAATGAAGATAAAGAACAAGTGTGTAATGGAGTCTCTCTCTCTGACTTTCCTGAAGCCTGCTGTAATTCAAAAACCAATTCACATATAAATGGATTTATAAATGGATGAATTTTTCAAGTCTTAGAAACAAGCGGTAAAAAAGGTATTCATACCTGGCAAGGAAGGAGGAGGGGGATTTTTGGGTGTTGCTTCATCTACCCTTAGAGGGTCGACTCTGTGCTTGCGTTTGAGTCGTAATTTACTTGTTTTCTTCTTGGCCTGCTCCACAGCTCCTGATTAAAGGTGACAGAAACATTTAACCCATGTGTTGTCTTCGTTTGTGCTAACACCTTTTGTGTTGCCGGTCAAAAATGACCGGCCCACTAAGATTGATAATAAATCTTTCATATTGCATATATTATCCCAAGATATTGCATTTGCTCTTTTTGTCAACTTCTTTTTTAATAATAATAACTTCTTTTTTGAACATATTTAAAATATATATATTTTTTTTATTGATAGAAGGACTAATTGAACTAAGCTTATACCCAGGCAGTGGGGGGCATTCCCTGCATAAATTAAAAATAATTATAATTATGTAATAAATTAATAACCACTTGCTTGATCTAAACAAAATAGGCGTCATTTTAAAACTTTGAATCTGGACTTTACAATGCATATAGCTGATCCTACCAATTATTAAATAAAGCTTTTTAATTTGCTGGCAAATAAGAACTGTTTTGTTCTCATAATTTGCACATTTTATCACAACAATTATATTTAGATTTGGTAAAACCATAAAAAAAAGATGAGATAGCCATGTGTTACATACGTTGGAAAGGGCTCAATTAGTAAAATGCAATGAGCAAATGTGTTTTACTCAGAGGCCAAACTGCAGTGAGTATAAGTGTATGAAATCCCCAATGACACACATAAATATAATAAACAGGAGTGTCTTTTTATCAAGTTTTTCCTTATTAATTCCTGAAACATACATATAACATAGACAATCACATACTGTAACTAACAGCAGATTATCCTGATTCAAACAAGCCCAAACACATATGATAAGTGGATCTTCAAATATTCCTTAAAGGGTGAACATGAAAAGATAATGCGCAAAAGGGTGCTCAACATGTTGTGGGTCTGTGTGTGTGCGTGTGTGTGTGCGCGCACACATGACCGTGGACTTTGTGTTTGAATACACACATCCACATATGTGCTCATCTAAAGGATTTGGATGCTCCTGAATACTTAATATTTCTGTTTTTTTTAGTCTAATCCATTCATTTCCAATGGCGGATCACTATAGACCGGGAACACCACAGGGGTACCAAAGTGAAATAAAACCAAGACAATTTTAGTAAAATGATCTAAAAATGTGTGTGTTTAGATGCCCTGTGTGAACAAAGTCATGGAAGTTTATTCCAACTGAATGAAATAAACTTCAGTTTAAAGAAAAAAAAAAAAAAAAAAAAAGTTACGTTTTGACCAGAACACAATATAAGGGTTAAAGGACTTTATCCACTGAAAAGGCACTACATCCTTCTCATGCTTCATATGCTTAATGTAATAATTTACTCAACCTCATGTATTTCAAACATGTATGACTTTGTTTCTTCCATGAAGCACAAAAGGAGACACCATTCACTTTTACTGTATGGGGGAAAAATGCAATGAAAGTAAAAGGTGACTGAAGCTAACATCCTGAACAACATCTCCTTTTGTGTTCTACTGAAAAAAAGAAAGTCATAAGATTTGGAACAACATGAGGGTGAGGGCATGGTGACAGAATTTTTAGTTTTGGGTGAACTATCCCTTTAATGGGATACAAGCTTGTATTCTAAATGAAACCTTTAACATCTCATTACTCTCAAACACAGAGTTCACTATTAGCATTGCAGTTTAATAAGCTCTTTTTGAGGAGTGAGAGAGGACCTACCTGATTCTGTGCTCTCTGGGGTCTGTCTCTCACTCTCTTCATCATCCTCTTCTTCCTCATCTTGGAGGGCTGTCTGTTCTTGTAAACTGCCCTGCTGGCCTTCTTCGCTCTGTCTCTGCATCTCTTTCTCCTTTCTCAGCCTGTCTTGATTCTGAATATTTCCTTATATACTGAGGATTTGCACCTTACATCATAATATCCACAATGCATAAAGTTAATGTTTTGACTTTTTGATAACCAACCTCAGTAACAAAATTGTTTAATGGCTGGAATGGGTTAACCATGCTGACATCATCTAGCTCCTCTTTGACTGTCCTCCCATCTTGCTCCTGCTTGTCTCTGTACATGTAAAATATCTTGATCAAACCATTTTTTGCATTTTGAATATTACATAATTTAACAATAATATTCACACTGAATTTCCATTTCTATTCCTTTCATTTAAAGGGATAGTTCACCCAAAAATGAAAACATTTACTCACCCTCATGCCATCCCAGATATGTATGACTTTCTTTATTCCGCAGAACGCAAACAAAGATTTTCAGAAGAATATCTCAGCTCTGTATAGGTCCATACAATGCAAATGAATGGAGTCCAACACTTTGAAGCTCCAAAAAGCAGATAATCACAGCATAAATGTACTCCATTAGACTCCAGTGGTTTAATACATGTCTTCTGAAGCGATCCAATTGGTTTTGGGTGAGAACAGACCAAAATGTAACTCATTTTTCACTATACGTTTTGACAGCAATCTCCTTGACGATCATGATTTCAAGCTCGATTACACTTCCTAGCACCATCTAGTGCGCTGCACATGAGTCAAGCACAAGGAAGTATAATCGAGCTGGAAATCATGATCATGCCTAGAGACTGCAATGGCAAGATGAACAGTAAAAAAATAGTTACATTCTGGTCTGTTCTCACCCTATATCAATTGGAACACTTCAGAAGACATGGATTAAACCAATAGCCATATGGATTACTTTTATGCTGCTTATATGTGCTTTTTGGAGCTTGAAAGTTTTGGATCCCATTCACTTGCATTGTATGGACCTACAGAGCTGATATATTTATCTAAATATATTTATGTTCTGCAGAAGAAAGAAAGTCATACACATCTGGGATGGCATCATGGTTAGTGAATGATGAGAGAATTTTCATTTTTGGGTGAACCAACCCACTAAGAAAAGGATTCAGACCTAATTCTATAACATATTAAAAAAAAGAAAAAAGAAAAAAAAGAAAAAAAAAGGAATGTTCCATGTTCAGTACAAGTTACGCTCAAGCTACAGCATTTGTGGCATAATATTGAATATCAAAACAAAATATTTTCGACACGCCCCTATTTTTTCTTTTATTGCCGTTACAGTAAGGCACATTAATGGAGCCTGTCCATTAATGTTCAAATACACACAGTTTCAACACTACATTATTTTAGTGTAATCATTTTGCAAACAAGGATTACAGGGTTGACAACGAAGTTGTAATATTGTATATAACTTTACAAAGATAAGGCTGGTAAGCAGGAGTGGACTGGGAAGAGAAATTGCCCTGGGATTTTACATAGAAACTGGCCTTTTCTGCATATCGCTGCCCCCTTCGGCATAACGCGGCAGCTCAATTGAGCTTATCGCAGCCAGCCCACCGGGCCGCCTGGTTCTCCCAATTGGCCAGTCCACCCCTGATCAGCCCCAAAGTGCATCGGCCCACCGGGAAAATGCCCAGTATGCCAGATTACCAATCCAGCCCTGTTTGTAAGTGATTTTATCACACAACACATATGGTGTTTACATCTTTTGGCTGTACTTTTGAAACAGTGTGTATTTTAAGGTTTTTAGGCTGGTCCCATTCATTTCCATTGTAAGTGCCTTACTGTAACCGCAATGTTTACTTTTTTCAAAAACAAAAAGGGACGAGTCGAAATTATTTGTTGCAATAATCAACATTATGCCAGAAATGCTGTCGATTGAGCTTAACTTGTATTGAACCCAGAATATTCATTTTAATATTAGAGCAAATAAAAACTTCCCATATTAATATGAAATCATTTTTGAATTAAACATCTTCTCAAACTATTCCCAGTGACTATGTGACTGACAAGTTCATATTTGGCCTGTTCCAT
Organism: Myxocyprinus asiaticus; assembly: GCF_019703515.2. Lineage (NCBI taxonomy): Eukaryota > Metazoa > Chordata > Actinopteri > Cypriniformes > Catostomidae > Myxocyprinus > Myxocyprinus asiaticus. Next base: position 22,015,407 of record NC_059350.1, read on the forward strand.
TATTTTGAGTCACTATGACCAAGAAACACGTTAGTTGTGCACTAAATTAAAATGGAAAGTCTCAGCTTTCTAGTGATATAATTATGTTTCTAGTATTATGTTGCTGCAATATAATCATTTAAATGTTTGCTGAGAATTTTTTTACTTCAGTGCATAAATCTCAAAATGTGTTTCTGGTCAAAATGACTCAAAATGATGAAGCAGGCCACAAATGCTCTTGCCATATCTGAAAGAGGATACTGCCAAAAACTATAATCCAAGTGACATAGAGAGTATGTCCTGTCTACGCACTGACCTCTCCTCTCTGATCCGCCGAACTCTCTCTGCTCTTTCCTTCTTGTCCTGCTCTTCCTGGGCTTTTTGTTCTGCTGTATCTCTCTGCACACGCTCCGAAATTGCCTCGTAGTCCTTTGCAATATTGGTCAGGAGCCAGTTAAGGCCATTCTTGATGGATTTGTCCACCTTCTTTCCATAACCCAGCACTGCAGAGCAGGGCTCCTTAGGGCAGAGAATACAATGTTTAGCTTAGTTTTATATTACTTCTTTCCAACACTTTCTGATGTTTTGTAATTTCCTTTTTATTTAATAACTCCAGATCAAAACTGAAGCTGGGCTGATAGTAATTTAACTCACAATCTGACAGAGGCATTTATTCTCATTGACAAGTTTCTCCAATGACAGGCTTTCGATGATGTCTGCCTCAGCCAATGCACCATCTTGATCCTGTTTATTAGCCAGTCTGCAAACCAATCAGAAGAAACGAGAGGTTGGTCATAATTGCAGGCCCTTGGGTAAGCTGTCACAAACAAATGACCCAAGATCTGCACTTGAGGTGGACTGAATAATTAGCCTTGTGTTATAAAGCACTCTTGACACACTATATTTAGTCAAGGACATCTGCTCCTCACTCCTCCAGTTAATTAACAGAAATATAGATGATGACACACCGCCCTATTGCACTTGAACTAGAGGCGGGGCAATCATGCAAGAATGCTTGTGACTGATTTCAACATAACATTTATTAAATCCTCTGGGCTCATTAGCAAGCTGAGACTTGCAGGTGGTGGTGAAGATGGGCAACGAACATATCCAATCCCCATTCTCAACACGGTCACTGGAACAACATTCCTGTCCAGGGCTCAACGATAAGGATGGTTTGCTGGCCTGGGACCTGTTTGAGTGAGTTTCAGGCAGCCTGATCTCATGAAAATTACATGACAGTGGCAACACTGTTGCTAAATGAAATTAAGTGATTCATTACATTTCGCAGCAGTTTTAAGGTGAAATGTCCACTGAGGGGGGCTAAAAGCAAGTTTAATGTTTTCCCAAAAAGATTAGGTTAAGGTTAATGCTCTGTCAACTTTTAAATGAATAAAACCTACCTCCATAACCTAATAGTGTCATAAAAAGCAAATGTGAGTGTGAATGTGGTTTTTTTTTTTCTGTTTTGAAATGAACAAACCCAATGTCCCTAACCCTAACCGAAAGTATCACTGAAGCAAATGTGAGGTGAACAAAACATGCATCCTTACCCAAAACCCGACACATACACCTAACTGATAGTGTCATAAATGTTAGATGAAAAACGCAATAGCTGAAGAACCCACATCATTTTGTAGCACTCAGTGCTGTCACGATTATGAAATTTAGCTGACGATGAATTGTCAAATAAATAATTGTGATTATGACGATTAATATTCCGTTTTAGGGCTTTCACGGTTATGACGAATAATATTCTGTTTTAGGGCTTTCACGGTTATGACGAATAATTGTCTGTTTTAGGGCTCTCACTGTTACGACGATTAATTGTCTGTTTTAGGGCTTTCACTGTTACGATGATTAATTGTCTGTTTTAGGGCTTTCACTGTTACGATGATTAATTGTCTGTTTTAGGGCTTTCACGGTTATGACGAATAATTGTCTGTTTTAGGGCTCTCACTGTTACGACGATTAATTGTCTGTTTTAGGGCTTTCACTGTTACGATGATTAATTGTCTGTTTTAGGGCTTTCACTGTTACGATGATTAATTGTCTGTTTTAGGGCTTTCACGATTATGACAATTAATTGTCATACCAAATTGTTATACTTTTGTCATAGGTGTATACAGTATGTGATTCATAAACCTTAAGTCATTTATTCATATTTAAATTTTGCATAATTTTCTTTAACGCTTTAAAAAATTATGAATGACATTAAAAATGTATATAAAATATCATTACATTTCAAAATAATTAAAATATCTGTCTTTTTGGTCAACTTTAGGGGTTGATCCATATTGCATATACTGTACACCAGGGGTCAGCAACCTTTTTGACATGGAGTGCCATTTTTTATTTTCCTGGTCAATGGCTGTGCTGACGACCCACCAAAACAAACACATGCGCTTGTATGTGATTTTACAAAGTTTGAGTCCACTTGTGAAAATGTTTCTATTTTGCATTTTTCTAATTTAGTAGTTTATTTTTCATTAGAAATGACATTATCAGCATAACAGTTTGAGTGAAAAAGTTGTGCAAAGCCCAATGATTATGATATAATCATGATGCTGCGTGTGAATTTTCACAGAGCATCTTGTGAAAGTTTTCCTAATTCCATCACGTATTGTTCTGAAAGCAAAAAGAAACAAATGAAACATGTAATGTAGGTTGTCATCTGCGCAGCCTGACCGAAGCAAAGCGGGCGCGTTTACTCACGCAGTCATGATAAATTGAGTCCGCCTGGTAAATCGAGTCCCCATGGGGGTAACCATTTGTAATGCCCGAGCAAAAACCTATCATGTTATTGTGATAGCCTACACTTCAATGAAAGCGCAAATGGCTTGCACACGCTGCACGAGTCTGTTGGGTTTACTGCAATCTCGTCACATTTTATCTTTTTGTTTAGCCTCCCATTCAGCTCATGAAAACACGATGCGTGATCATGAGGAAGGATTACATCAAGATGTAGATTGGAATGCAGGTGCGGAACATCATATGAATAAAATATAATCTACTCCTCTTTCCGTTGCTGGCGTGCCAGCGATTACCCCTCCGCGTGCCAATGCTGGCACGTGTGCCATATGTTGCCGGCCCCTACACTGTAGTTGTTGGAAACCAGCCAACTTGAATAGCTATTATATTAAAGTATGCAATAGTAAAATATTTGGCCAAAATTATTCGCTTTCAAACGTTAAGGCTCTTCAATTAAACCTATGAGCCCTATTTCACATGAAGACCGAGATTCTGTGTTCTATAATCGCCATAGAAATAGAGTAAGTCGGCATGACACAAACTCCTGCGTGACATTAACACTGTGTGTATGAACCCACAATGACAAATAGCATTCGCCATAACACGATCGTTAAATGAAAATGAAACCGGGGTGCTTTGCATTCACTAAAATCTGTGTTTATATTTTCGCTGGAGTTTGGTGTGAACCTCCGCAGACAATGCTTGCATCACAGCACTTCAAGTCTGGTTCAGAAGCGGTTAATCTCCACACGCTCTTCAGAAGCTGCACTCAGTGCAGTCTGCAGTGCGGCTCAGTGAGACAGTCGGAGTTCAACTGAATGAGACACACAAACACACAGTTCATTCCATTATTTGGACAGTAAAATGTGATTGGAATTTTAAAGTGCACAATAACCATTGTTAGATCAAATAACTTTGATCAGACGATTATTTAATACAGGCCAGGTGGCGCTTCTATGATACTTTCAACTCACGTGTCAACTCACGTGCTGTACTGGTGTCGAACCTGGGTCTTCCACGTTCAAAGTCCGAAACTCTTATCAGTCATGCTTGAATAAGCTTGCATATCCAGTTAAAACTTGTATAAAGTGTTAATCTGCCATATCACTTGTGATTTGTGTGAAAGAGAATAAAACTCGTTCTTGTTGCACCTCTAGTGTATATTTCATAGAAAATTGCAGCGATATGTAGAACGAGGCAGGTAAAACTAATTTATCAAAAATGTATTTATAGTAATGTTTATTTACTATGAGACCAGGTTGGTTTCGGGCCAGTTGATGAAACTGTCACTTGCCCGATTGGGCCAGTGCTGCTTTACCACTTATAATCTTACAGTTGTTGATTTTGTACATGCATGTTTTAATGCCTTGCAAAATGAAACACATGGTTTTCTGTGATGTTCTGAATGTTGCTGTTGCAAATTCTTCTGATTTGAACTTATCACAAAAGCATATAGCAGCTAACATGTCTTGGAAGCATCAGTACAAATGGGTTGAAAAATTCAGACCAACCAATCAGTAATGTTTTGCATCTTATGCCATCGCTTTCTAGCAAAAGTCTATAAATGTATAGTTTTGTTGTTGCTGTATAATTCCAGCTATTGTTGCAAATTACAGTACAAACATAGTTTTTACTTTTTTTATATAAAGAAAATGTAACATTGACTTCGAAGTATAAAAAAAACATTCTGGCACATAAAATGCATTGTTTTGTGGTGGGACCAATAGAAATGTTGGCAAAGCAAGCCGGGCCAGCCAAAAAACTCCTTTAGCTCTGCTGTCAAAGAAACAGTCCTGACCCTATCCATAACCTAGCCCTAAAATTAGAGGGAAATGATAGGTTGATAAGAATGGTGTACAAGGCCCTAACCCTAGCCCTAAGCCTAAACCTAACATTACCCTAAACCTAACACTAAAATCTGACTGGTTGATAGAAATAATGTTCCAGGATTTACAAGGATGTAGATCCAGGAACATCTGCTACTTGGCAAAAACAGGGTCACCTTCACAATACAGGCATTCCCCAGGGTTATGTTTTGAGCCCTCTTCTATTCTTCTAATAAATACAAAGCTGTTAAACAGCTCCAACACAGTTGTGATGGGCCTGATCACAAAGAGTGCTGAGGAGAAGAATCTGACACTGTAATGTTGGGGTAATTCTTTTTTACTAAATACCAGTAAGAACAACGTGCCGATCGATAACTTGACATGAACCGCTTAATCTGACAGAGGCTCCTCAATACCTTTACTATCTCAGCCACCTGGGGAAATTGAGGATGGGCCCCCAGGTGCTTAGATCTTTTAACAGCTGTACAATTGAAAGCGTTCTGTCAGGTAGTATAACTTCATGGCAGTGGAGCTGCACCACACAATACTGTAAAGACCTGCAGTGGGCAGGGTATGGTAAGTTAAATCTATCAATAGTGTTTTGCTACCCAACATGTAGGATACCAGTATAAGTGGAACCCAGCCACCCATTCAAATGCCTCTTCCATTTGTCACGGTCCTGTCACCTTGTCAGATTGGGTCTCTGTCTCACGCTTTGACAGAGACACAATCTGACAAGGTGACAGGACCGTGACACCATTATTTCCAGAGTGTATTCAGAATCAGATCATAATTGGATGTGTGACACTAACCATTCTTTACCCATGGATACTTAACCCCACCTTTCCACACACAAATCTGCATATCTCATCAGTATGTACATAAATTTTTCTGTTCTTAATTTGTTTTTTGTATATGGCAGTGCTATATATTTGTTGTGTATAGGGCTGCACAAATAATCATATTTTAACAGTGATCACGGTTTCTGCCTCTCCCGATTAATTAAGCATAACCGTGTGTGGTATTAGTGAGCTATTAGGCAAAAAAATAGCAGCCAGGTAAAGTTGCAAATTGTTAGATATTCTCATTATTGGCTGTCTCTATAGATAACAGACCAAATCAAAAACTCTTTAGAATTTCATTTTCACCTCACCGATCACACTCTCTTCAGAAGTTCGCTATGACCAATCTGTATTACTTTCAAGCAAGCTCTGAAATATAGAGCAGTGTCATATGGCTCGTATATGCGCCGCTGTCTGTAGCATATTACACATGGTCTCAGAGCATTTCTTTGAGCAGATGTGCTCAGAGTTCAGTTCGCTTCAGATTTACTTTAATTACAAATATGTCTGGCCAAAATACAAGTTACCAAACAAATCTAAAGTAACTCCATGACACCGGGGTTTTGTGGACCAAAGAGGAGATGAGTGCATTTCAGCATGTTTGGAATGAGGAGCACAAAGCTGTTGTCTTCCTTCAGATCTCCACCAAAATAAGAGCTTGAGGTGGCATAGCAATGCTGCGTGAACATAAAAAATTATTACAGAAATATATTAGCATTGTACATAATAATAATAATAATAATAATAATAACAACAAAGTATTATGTAAGGAATAATTATCGACGAACCGTTGAAGTATTGAAAAATAATGCACTCCTGAAGTGGTAATGCAGTCACGAAGCGCAGCAGTGTTTTAAAGCACTTAATGGAGTAACAATGTAGTGCTTTGTGTGTGAGCGAGCGAGAGAGAGAGAAACTGAGAAACTGAGAGAGACTGCGTGTTGGATTACCTGTGTTTGCAGCGGCTCAGCAGTTACATCGCTTCAGATTGCCAAGATGTAAGTTTATGTATACTTCTCAGCAGCAACGTTGTCATATCTCCATCCTTGTATATAGCTTTTCCGTTGCTAAACAACTGTTTAAAACCCACTGAGTCACAGCGGTGTGCTGACATGAAGGCTCTGTTTGTTTCTCACGAGTTTGTGTGTGTGTGTGTGTGTGTGTGTGTGTGTGAGAGAGAGAGAGAGAGAGAGAGAGACACAGGAGGAAGGGAAGCACAAAGATGCTTTCCACAGATATAAATAGCCATTTCGGATTATATAGAAACTGTTGTATTGATCAAATCGTGGGGGTGCATTGACATCTAGGCTCTGTTTGTTGGTTGTGACTTGAGTCTCTATATGTGTGTGCATATGTACGTGTGTTTAGTGTGTGTGTGTGTGTGTGTGTGTGTGTGTGTAGTGTGTGTGAAATAAACTGAAATAAATTTAGGATATTATAGCCATTGTTTGTCATTCTGATCCAATTTAATGAACCAGTGTTTTTGTTTTAATTGGTTATTTTGCTGTGGTAGCCTGTACAACTCTATGAAATAACGGAAATAATTTGGCGAAGTGATATGGAACCGTAATGCGGTCAAGACCTTGAACTACTTCATAGCCGTGCATTTACTGGAAAATAATTGCACACCTTAGAATCAAGCATTCAACAGACCCGTGGTATAAATTACAATAACATAATCTTCAAGATGATTGGATTCCAAAAATAATGAAAAGTGAGCTGAGACCCTATCAAAAAGTGTTTTACTTGTTTATTTATTTTACATTTTCTTATTTTTAAAAACAGTGATACCATATTCTTTTGATTTGGGCTAAAATAAATGAGCAATATATCTGCTGAAGTGTAAATCTGTTGAAGTTCTAAAAGGACAGAACAATTTTGATTAATAATAGTTTAATTATCATCTAGTTGTTTTAACTATTATTGTGCAGCCCTAGTTGTGTATTAATTTTATCATTGTCTACTGCATCTACTGTTCTGATGTATTAATGATAAAAATGAGATTTAAAAATTCACTGCCATCCCAGTTGAACAAGAGACAAGTAACCTTGCGCAGTAAATCGAGCAGTTCTCTGTTCATTTGTCTTTAAACTGTGTGCATTTTTAAAAGTCCATCTCATCTTCCATGTTTGAAGAACTGTGCAGATCGGCCATTAAGTCAAGTTCAACAATAAGAACAAGTCAATCTTTAAAAAAACTCACACTAATACAGGTTTGCCAGCAATACGAGGATGGCGGAGGACCTCAGCCATTGTGTCTCTCGTCTCCTGGATCCTCTGGACATCGCTTGAGTCCACAACAAACACCACTCCATACGATTCTGAGTAGTAGTTATTCCAGATGCCACGAATACGCTTTCCACCACCCAGATCAAAGATTGTGACCTGAAACTTCCCCTGCTTTAAGTCCACCTTTGAGAAGCCCACAGTAGGTGCTACATCTGAAGGACTTTCTATGACAGAAATGTACACATTGTGAGAACGCTTCAATGCTTATAAAATAAATAAATACTAAATAACATAAAAAAATCCTCAAGAAAATATTAAAGTGAAGATTTACCTCCCTGAATACCTCTGACAGTGGCTGTTTTTCCTGCATTGTCCAATCCCACCATTACAAGAGTCACTTTCCTGTAAGACAACAGATAGAGCTTCATTTCATTTTCTGTCACCCACAAACTTGCCATATGTCAAGACGGTCCCTCTAAAGAGAAATAAGGGTTTTTAGTAAATGCACAGAATGAAAAGTTCATTAGTTTATTAAGACAAGTTAATGCACTTATTACCTCTTGCCGAATATGTAAACTTCACATTAAGTTACGAACCCACCCACAGCAGTGAGCCAAGACAAGCTAAGCCTGTACGTTAATGCATCTTCTCTTTATACTGGTAAAACACACTGTGATAAAATGGATGATTCAGCATACCACACACAAAGTAAATAATGCTGCCTTTTCCTACACTAATGACATCCAAAATATACATTCTATGAAAAGCGATCAGGGGCTGTGGAGACAGCTGTTTAAACTTCCAGACTTCCAAAAACAATATAGGGCTTAAGAGGCATAGCAAGGCATCAGCGGAATAGCACAACCTTTTCAACACCCTGTTCAACCCAGCAACCTTAATATAATTCTAAAGAAATGTCAGACAAACACATGGGCTAGACAGCATAAACAAACATTGAAGAGACCACCATTTCACAAAGGAAAATAATCTTAAATCCTTACGGCTACCAAACACATAAACACACCCAAAAAGATACTTAACTGCGGCACTTGCGCCGCAGGGACATCAGGCGCACTATCCAGGTGACAGTTCTCTGCAGCCAGGAGGCCTTCATAGAGACCAGGAATAAGGCTAGATGCCAGTTAGCTTTTCCTGGTCTTCAGTTGTTTTTGTTCACACATCTCTCTTCTGGCCCTTGATCAGCTCTGTAGCTGAGGGATTAGCTGAGGATTTCTACTTAGCCCAACAAGATCAGAGATGGGTGCTAGAGGACACACTTTGTTCAGCCAATCAAATGAAGCCAATATGTTAGACAATTTGCCGTCACCTGTGGGCCTAAGTGCTGTCAGTGGAGAGCTAGTCTCCTAAACATCACTGGCACTTTTGGGGCCAAACATCTCCATTGCATACAGACGACTGACCCAGATTTTGGCTTATCAAGCCTCCTGTTACAGGCACAGCAGGTGATGCGAGTACTCAAGATATTTATCACTTGGGTGTAAGGCTTTGCCAGACTAGGAGTCATTTGTAAACATATACAGTGGAAGGTGCAGGTAGGTTTCATTACAGGTGCCCGATGTCTCTTTAACACTGCAGTATGGGAGAGTGTGATAAGCAGTTTAAATTGTTACCTTGGTAATAACAACGAGAGAGTAAAACGAAGTAAAACTAATAGGCTACCTTAAATTATAATTTAGGGTGTCTCCCATCAATGGAAATAAAAAAACTAATATGGGTAAATGATGTGACGCTAATTATTATTGTTTTTATTTTATTTTTATGGATCTATTAAATTATTCAAAAATACATTAAACATGTAATTTAAACAAAACAATTACTTGAACACACCTCTGCTATGATAAACATGCTTTCAATTTCTAAGTCATTTTGATATTTTTCTGGGGCATAAAGTAAAAAAATGTGGTGTAACCATCTGGAGACAGTAAAATAAATACAGATTCTTGAAAACTTCTTTAAAAAAAACATTTGCAGTCGTGCAGAATAATCTTTTACTATATTATTATATATTATTTCTTTAAAAAAAATAAGCAGTGAATCAATTTTATTGATTTATTATTTTATTGATTATTGAATTTTATTTTAAAATAAAATAAAAAACAAATCAGAGAGGACCCTCTTAGACTCTCTTGATAGTGCTGTCATGAGAGTCTAAGAGGGTCCTCTCTAACTTATGTTTTTTTATTTTATTTTTGTCATAGAACAACAAAATGGTTACCTGCATGTAGGTTACACCACCTGACTTTGATTTGGTTGACAACAGGTTTTCAGATATTAGCTAATATTTTAAAATAAAATTGATTCACTGCTTTTTTTTTTTTTTTTTTTTTTAAGAACAATTTATAATAATATAGTAAAAGATTATTCCGCATCACTGCCTACATTTAAAAATATTAAACAAATGGTGTAACCATCAAGTAAAATATTTTTTGAGTCACCATTATCAAGATGTTTTCTTAGGGTTGCTCCATTTGACCTGAACAAACTGTGCTTTTCATATTATTTTTCTAATTGGAACTCTTACTAGTAAAAATAAAATTGTAGAGCTCTCTAATTGAAATTTTTACTAGTAAAAATGCTATTATGACGAGTAACGCTTAGAACATTAAAAGATAATTTGGCCTTCCATAGATATGTGACACTGGAATTTCAACTAGTAAGAAATGAATTGCAGATATCTGTAATTGCGTTTTGAATGGGAGTGAATGACAGATCATTGTGAAATCCTACTAGTGAAAATGCAATTACAGATATCAATAATTACAGTTTTTACTAGTGGAAATTCCATTTTTGATATCAAGAATGTGCATTTCTACAAGTGAGGACGTCATTTTTTTATATCAATAATTAACATTTTTACTAGTGCAAATGTAATTACTGATTTCAAGAATTGTCGTTTTCACTAGAAGAAATGACATTCCTGATATCAAGAATTAGCATTCTAACTAAAATTGTAATGTAATTGGCATATCAAAAATGTATATCCTGTGAATGATTAAAAGTCAAAAGGGCTTGCCATAGGCAGCTGTAAATATGCACATGCCCTTTCTAAGAATACTGTCACATGACAAAAAATTTGCAAAGTTTCCTAAATTTAAAGGGATGGCACATTGTATCCCATTGTCTCCTATGTGTATGTTAAGAGTAGACTACTTATCAACAGAGTATACCAGACATGAGGAATTCAATGCTGAAATGGAAAATGACACCAGCTCTAATGCAACCTCACGAGGAAACGATGGATATACTTCCTGGAAAATGCACTGGCTGTTTTCTTACAATATGACATTGTTTATAATCTGTTTATAATCGCTTCCCTCTACCTCTCTACAACACGTAACCTAACTGACTGTATAAATAAAAAACAGTCGATTTATTTGGAGTTTGCTGCAGGATTGCTCTGTCCAGAGCATTATACATGTCACAGATAAATAATATAGAGTAGGGGGGTTCTTTGACAGATGTGTGCAGGTATACAGTAAATATCTCAACTTTCTCTCTGACACAAGCGATTAAAGTTACAGACACTCACCTCGCAGGCTCTCTCCACCTTTTCAACCAGTTACAGCAGTTCGCCATCAGGCTGAACATCTCACCCAACGCTTGAATCGAGAATTATTATTTCATGACAGCCGCTTTGGCTTATTGGTGCGTTGACCGGCAGTCTTTCGTTGTATTTTCTTATCAAACCGTTATCTGCTAGCAAGCTTTTATCTGCTTGCCTGAACACCTTGTAAAGATTTGAGTGCAGGCATTTTGTTTGGTACAACTAGTGGGAAATGAGAGCAAATCTAAAGATTGTCATTTAAGATAAATCATTGAATATTCGTACTGTTACTTCGTAAAGTGAAATTTCATAGGTTCAGTTACATGTTAAATGGTTAACTGGTTAGCCAAATACAAGCTACTAAAAGACTAATGCAAACAGACACCCATCAAAATGAAGTCAGAGTTTAAATACAGATTAATCAAGCAATTGTCAACAACACTCAAACAAAATAACAGCTTGTCATTTGAACTAATTTTAACCTCGCTCCCTTTGCCAATCAATGCAGCCTCAATCAAACTTGACTGGCTAACCAGTTAGCTACTGCATACGACACATGAAAACTATTAAATTGCATATCATATCATCAAAGCGAGAATTTGATAGGATATTAACTATGCGGTAAAATTATAAAACCTTTCAAGGGTATTACTTTCCATTTTATGCCGTTTTTGCAGACGTGGTGTTTTTCTAACTGTTAGCTTTCTAACAATCCGCTTTGTTTACCAAGCTGAATCTGGCTGCTATGGCTGCAGCCGCGATTGCTTAAGGTTGTGGTTGCCAGGTGTTTGTACTCACGACGCAAGATATAAACCAACAGTCTTTTATTTAAACAAGGTCTTTGCTTTTTACCTTGTTAGCATATGTGTGTAGTCTGAAAGCCTGGTTGATACACTTTAACCCTTAATTGTTAATGCACAACAAATCGCGATAGTGTTTAGAGCTGTTTAGGTTGTAGTCCAAAAACCCGGAAGAGAATTAATCATGGGTTCCCTCGGGATTTTCCTATGGGTTTTTATGAGGGGAATTTATGAGTAAAATAAGGTCTGTGATAAACATTACTTGATGATACGTGGATGTTTTGTTCAATATAAATTACACAGTCATAGGCTTACATGAATTTTGAAGCTGTACTGAATTGCATTCTTAGTTTAAAAAACACATAGTGACTTCAGAATTCACGTTTGAGATCTGAAAGTGTGTAATTTATCATTAAGTTCACCACAGACCTTATTTTACGCTTACGTTTAAAAACCTCATTGGAAAATCCAGAGGGAACCAGGGCGGATTAGACTTCCAGGTTCGCCTGCAAATTGACGTCACGGCTGAACATCCCGGAAAACAATTCGCAATGGGATCCCTCTGGATTTCCCTATGGGTTTTTATAATGGGGTTTTTGAACTTGAGTAAAATAGGAAAATCCCGGAGAAACAAATAGGAAATTAGACTTATAGTTTCACCTACAAATTGACGTCACGATTGAACAGCGCTACTGAAAGCGAGGAGAAAGAAAAAAATTCAGTGCAAAATCTGGTCAGTCACCTGGCAACACTGTAAAACGGCTAAAATGGAATAATAGCGCCTCCAGTGGAAAGAGTTGTAAACAAAAGTATAGCTAAATTCTTTTAACATACCAGTGGGTCCATCTCTATGGCACAGTTCTATCTGTGGGGGAAAAAAAAACAAAAAAAAAAAAACAATATTAGCATGTTTTCTCTGAGCGTGTACATGACTCAATTGCAATGTAAAATAAGTAATCAGGATGTCTTACAGTAAACAAATGCACTCCACTCCCCTTCAAATATGTTTATTTATTAATCAGGACAAAAAAAGGCTTTTGATATATAAACCCTGCCACCCAATCCAATTATATGCTATTTATATTCTTCAAACATTTACAGAAGATACAAAACAAAACTGAATAAATAACACTGTTGCTGTTCTTCAGTGGAACAGCTTTAAACATGCCTCTTTTTGAGACAATTTAATCCTCCCCTTAAAATGTTCTTGATTCTTAAGAGAAGTCATTTAGAATTTGTAACACCAAATGTCCAAAGAGTCTGTGTGGCACATATACACTCCCATGTTATCAGAAGAATTTGCAATCTTGCGAGCTTTGAGAGTAGGCCTTTTAGCAGCCCAACCTGCTTTTATAGACCAACAGTTCTTCAGGTGTTTACAACTACTTGAAAGTCCTTCATAAAGACTTGGTGTTCAGATCTTCCAAAGCATCCACTGAATTACACATAAGCAAGAAAAAGACATTTGCAAAATGCAGTTAGTAACAATTTACAAATATGGTCACAGAGCAAGTATTTTCAAATAAGAAAAGAACTTATTTAGAGTGTGCTTGCAATACTTGAGCTTGAACAGCCTATGTGTTTCATCTAGTATTTCTGCTCTTAACACTGGCATACAACTGACTGCCTGACACAACATAGCCAAGCCTTTCATTAACCACCAGACTGAGCACAATATTTTGTGCTTTCTTAGCAGAACAGGTACAAAGACCAGAAATACAAATTACTCTAGTAAGTCGTGGTTCTGGTTGATCTCTGACAACCAGGAATTGAAAAGACAAACAAACAGGCGGACAGCAAGTGATGACAATAGTCAAAAAGCAACTTATAATATAAGCAACTTAAAAATATAATAATATATTAAAGACAAAATTATTGTTTTGCTAGCAAAGCAGATGACCTATATATATATATATATATATATATATATATATATATATATATATATATATATATATATAAAAAATCACCTTGTAGTCCAAGTGTCACGTAAGGTTAACCGTGTCAATTTTGAACATCAGACTTTTACAATGAGATTACAGAGCTCAACCTTGGCTCTAAAAAAATCAAGCAGCAAACACATTACACTGAACTTCAAACAATGATAGTTTGCTTCCTATGTAGTCCTTAATATAAAGATATAGAATGAGAGATGTTTTAAGCACATATGGTAAGAACTCTGATTGCCAACAGCAGCATTTAGCAATGGGTCTCACTGATGTGACCATTGCCTCAGTAGAAAGGCCTGGTTCTGCAATTTCAGGAGGCACCTGCAAAGACAAAAACAAATTATGTAATAAAATTATAGCAATCTCCTTAAAAATATGAGCATAGTTTAACACTCAATAACAAACACATGCGAATAATAAAAAAAAAGGTTACTTACTTTCATCATCCGAATCAAAGCCGAAGAGGGATGTGCATTTGTCCTTGTGTGATTGCAGCTCTTTCTCACTGCTGAAAGACTCAAAACATCGAGAACAACGCTGCTTCGTAGAGTTGGTTACTGCTTTTGAAACAGAGCCCAGTAACTTTGAGTCCATATGTGGTTCCTTCCAGCGTTTTGGCATGCTAATGTAAGACTCATCCAGATAAGCAGAGGGAAGAGGGCGAATAAATTTTTGAGTAGTAGGTTTTTCTGTTGGTTCCTTCTCCTTAATGGCTGCATTGAAAGGTTTGGGTGGAACTTCTTTGTCACTATCACCATGCCCATTAACAAGACTATTGTTCTTGCTACTGTCAATTGCAGACCCTCTATTTAGGACCAAAGGTTTTCCATCATCATCTTGAGTTGCAGAGGTAGGACTTTTTCTCTGGACTAGGAGACCTTTTGAAGAATTTGTTGTTGACTCTGGCTTTACCTCCATTCCATCTTCCTGACTTAGAGGAACTATGCGTTCAGTAATTATGGGCAGTGTATTTTGTTCCAAATTTGCATTGAGTCGGTAATGAGTTTTCTCATGTCTATACAGCTGCGTAATACTTTCAACTTGCATAGTGCAACCAGGAAAGCAGCACACTGCTCTCAAAGGATGATGTCCTAACATGTGTTCTGAAAGCTCCATTCGTGTTTTGTACCTCTCCTTGCAGCCTTGATGGTAACATGGGAACTTTAGCTCACCTTTGTGGGAAATCACATGGTCAAAGAAATGCTGTAGGTTGAATATTTTCCTGCTACAGTAAAGACATTTTTCTTTAGCAAAATGAAAAAAGAACACAAGTGCCTTCTTGTCACCATGGTGGTGTGACAACACATGTGAAAGGACAAGGATTGACTTTGCAGTAAACATACAAATCTCCACAGGGCATTTGACCTCTGTAGATGCTCCTGTTTCCTTTCCCTGGAATGGTGTGAATAACTGTTTGGGCTTTGTCGCAATCCAATTTTTCTGTCCAAATGCATTTATATCCTTAACTGTTGTAGTTTTCTCTTTTTGTTCTTGCTTCTTAGAACCATCATTCTGACTATTTGTTATCTTCCTCCTTTTTACAGCTATAACATCCTCTTTATGATCTTCAGGTATGATCTTCTTTGCCAGCCCAGAGTTCAGAGTAATTTTTTCTTCATCTTTTTCTTCTGTTTTTAACCCAATCATGTCTTTGTGATTAAGGTCAGCTATCTCTACATTCTCAGATTCAGTCTTGGCATCACTGTGGGTTGCACAAATTTGTGTGCATTGTACATTCTCCATTTTGTGCTCTCTGTTGTCCTGTGTTAATGATGTCTGAGCCTCTATCACGTTTATCTTTTTTCTTCTTTTTCTGATCAATCCATTTATCCTGTGAACAAAGTTGCCCTTGGTTTTAGAATTGTCTTCCTCTGGTGTTGGTGCTTGCATAGTTTTTGCTCTCTTCCTTGCTAATTTCTTCCTAAACAATTTCTTGTTCTCATCTGTGGACTGAGACCTCCCTGCTAAAACCCTCTTTAAACGCCGTCTCTTCTTCCGGCAAACCTTCTCCTTTCTTACTTCCAATGTACCGGTGGAATCTGAATGCTTTGCTAACCTTGTCCGCAATCTTACCTTAGACTCTGAACTGTCCCATCCCTTATGCAATTGTGCAATTTCCAAACTGCAGTTTAACCTCATTTTAATATTTCTAAACTTATTCTGCACAGGATGTTTAACACGTTTAAGCAGTGTAGTCTGGACATATTGCATGGCTGTCTCAGGCAGTTCAGCAATACTCTTGCAAATATTTTCTTTACAAAGCCCATTGGACTTTCTCAATTCCTCAATGTGCAGTTTAATATGGCGTGATGGTCTGCGTCCATGAGTGTAACATTTGTGACAAAACATGCACTTTCTGTCAATCCGAATATGCCACAGTGCATGTCGTAGAACCCAATGGTTTTTGGTTTCTTTATTGCAAAGGCTGCAGTTAAGCGAAAGCTGAGGAATTCCATCACTTGAGGGGATGAGGTCAGGGACTAGACTATCAACATCTGCATTTGTGTTCTGTAATGTCTCCTCAGATGTTTGTTGCACCACTGGCTCCTCTGTATTCTCAGGCACAATTTCAGAGGGAGCAGCAACCTGAGTTTCACTACAAGTTGTAAGTGTATTATCAGGGACCGTCGTCTCTTTAGTGAGAAAAGGAGGATCCTCATGATGACTGCTGATGTTCTCTGGCATACTATCAAGTACAGGAATGGTGTCAGCTGTGGTAAGTGTGGTCACTTCTAGTGGAAGACCAACACTAATAATTTCAGGACTAACAGTGTTGTCTGGACATTTGGTATCAGCAGCTTGGAGACTTGATAATTCAGCATTAGCTTTTTGCTCTACAATGATTTCTTCAATTGGCCCAAGAGTGGCTTCAACAGGAGCGGAGGTCGCTAAATTTGTACCTGGAATTTGTGTTGCCTCAATCTCTACTACAGTTTCAACCTGTGTGGCATTGGCAGGTTCATTCTGTTGTTCAGAAGACTGCAAAGGTCTTTCTTGCTTGGATTCATTATGGTCTGGCTTAACCTCTTTATCACTGCTTAAAATGTCCACTGCTATTCCTTCATATTCAGCCACTCTTGAATATGTATGGAATTTTCGAACCATTGAAAGGCCTTGCTCCCGAAAAACAAGCTCCTCCTTGACCCTCAAGTCTTTTTTGCTACATGGAGTAGATTCCGCTGATATTAACTCAATAAGAGACATAGCACTGTCAGAAGGCCATTTCAGAACCTCTGCAGTTTTCATTTTCTCAGAACTGCTTTCAGTCAAGTGAGGGGTCTCCGTGGAAGCCTGAACATCAGAAAAGAGGTCAACTTCATTATCAGGGTAAGAAAGGCTCATTGGGATTTCACTGACTGGTACCTCAACTGAAATATCCATTAAGACATTTAAGTGCTTTGGTTTCCTTCCCGGTTTTTTGCCTTGTCGAGGTACACTGTTTTCTGCATGGGCAGCTAACTCCTCCAAAAGCCATTGTGGTTTCCTACCCCTGCGATTCAGAGTCTTCCTCTCTGCCTCCCGGGCAAGGAATCTCTGACGTCTGCTATTAAGTTGCCTGGCATGATCCTTAGCCAAGTCCACTTGTCTAAATGAACGTCGAACTGGACAGGCCTCTGAATCCTTCACAAGGTGTGTCCCCGGCTTCCTTCCCCGCTTTTTGCCTGGAGGTTTAGAGGATGTTTCACCTGAGGCAGAATTGGTCTGCGTTTTCACATACTCCGCTTCTTGGCCATTTCTGTTGGTAGGCTTTTCTACACCACTGATAGTCCTGTTTGTGTCGTCAGAATGACACTGACAATGTCCTTTCATACAGTAGCTTGGTGCCCACTTGTCCTTTTGCATGATTTCGCACAAGGCTGCTTCAGAAACCTTATCACTCATTAGCTTCAGACAGTTTTTCTCAATATTGAGAAGGTTCCAGAACTCAGGGTCAAAGTACAGGCCTTTCTTCAGGATCTGGAGAATCTCAAAGCGAACATTATTCCCCACTAGACTGGTATCTGCATGGTACTGTTGATCGGGGTGAGAGTACAGGAGGAATACATTCTTGTATGACTCAACAGTTCGCTCTAGGAAGAATACCAGCAGCGCACAAGCCCTACAGACTTCAAGGTCATTAGGTAGTAGATATGCAATGGTTTTGTAGATGAGGGACTTGGTGACTGGATCATTCTTTAGGTCAGTCTGCAAGGCTTGTGCACAAAGCTCCACACAAAACCCCAGGCCAATTTTTCCCAGCTAAAAAAATAAAAACACAAATGTTATTTTATTTTTTAAATACAGTAAGCATGCAAATTTTAAAATATTCTGTGTGTACATTTACATGCATAATATCCACAGTAAACGGATGACAATATATTTTCTCACCTCTGCCAAAATCACCTTCATAAATGGGAAAATTGCTTTTAGGTTGGTGGCTGACTGAATCATTACTTTACATTCCTCTAGAAATGCCTGCTTTGAGGGGTTCACTCGCAAGTAAAGTCTGCTCCATATGAAGACCAAATCCCTGTATAGAAAAATATACAGAGATGACAAATTAGACTCTACTTTATTAAACTATAATTCTGTGAATCTGCATCTTCAACATTATTCTCAGCTCAGGTTTGTTGGAATTAAAACATGAAAATATAAAATAAAAAGGCAAGAACACAATATCCCACTAGGCAAAAAAGCCAATAATATTTTCCTTAAGTATAGAAGTCTACAGAACTTGTAAATTGTATTCCACTTCATAAAAGTTCATAAATGTGAGCTTGTGAGACCTACCAAAGGTAGTACATGTCTCCTCTCTGGAGCTGCTGAGAGAGAAAGCCTTTACTCAGCATCAAAACAGTCTCATCTTTCTGCTCATTCTCTGCCATGCAGAGTATCTCTACAGCATCCTTCCCATCGATATCAGCCATCTTTAGAGAAAAGATCAAAGAACAGAGTGATTTATGGCCATGCTCATCCTGAGGTAAAGGGATCTTCCAATATTTTCAAACAAACAAAAAACTCTCATACTTGGCCATCCACCATATTATTCTTAGATGACATGTAGGCTAATCTTATCCTCTGTGCTTACACACACAAAGCAGTCCTGAGCACAGCTCATATTTTCACAAAATCAATTGAAGTTAATCAACAACAGAATGAAGAAATTGGATTCAAATTGCAATTGTGTTTTTTATGGAAAAACAACAAAATGCGGAATATAATCATTGTTAAACTTAACCAGGAATATTCCTTGAAAGGAAAGATGCTTACTGACAGTATCTATGGCATGGCAAAATTATTTTGACTTGTCAAAAACAAAAGAAAAACACATTTACAGTATTTGCAATTAACTTACAATGGAAGCTTATAGAGCAAGTGTACCAAACTATTTGAAAAGGAGAAATGTGAAGTTGATATTTTTGTTAAAGCATTCTTTTAGTCAAAACTATTTTAAAATTGGATATTGTTTGATATTGAAGCTGTAGTTGATTTAACTGTCCTTTCGATATGAAACTACTTTTCTAGATGGATGAATGTTTGGTTGTGTGTTACCACTGGGATGAAGTTTGTCAAGGCCACTCTGGGTCTACTGAAGGTAGGAATATGCATAACTACATATACTTTTAGAATCCGACTAGTCAGTGGATGGCAGTTGTTTTTATAGTTTCTACATGTGTTTAGGATATTGTTTTTCTATAGATTTTAGAAACCAATACTACATCTTACTATGGAAATGAGAGTTACCACAATTAAACTCCGGATACTATTTAACAAAAGGACTTTAAAGCCTGGGCAACCATGAATTAAGGACGTGAGTATTTCTCCTCTGTAAATATGTTCTGTTGTAATGAACTTTAATTGTTGGAAAAAGTTAATTCAATAATTAAGAGCCTGATGAAAGGAAAAAAAAATATCAGTTATGGATTCTTACTGTCAGAATGTTTAAACAAAGCCCTACATAAATTAGGTGTTAACTATTTCTTTCAGATTTTATCATTGTTTTTATCAGTAAATTCACATCTGTATCCCTTCTCAAAATCAACGCTTTACTGACAGATGTGCATTTCTAAGTGAAAAAAATATGAAATATTAATACTGTTAACTGCATTTGCGATACAAAAATAATATCCCTATTACTGGTTTCTGTCCTTTTTTTTAATTATTTTTTTAAACCCACATGTGCTACCAAATCAGGTGCTGGTGCCACCATCTGTAAAACTTGGTGGCACCAGTGCCACTGCTCTAATGTTAGTCTGGAGCCCTGATAAAGCACTGCTGCTAAAAATATTAAACTCTTCTCATGTTCAATCAAACCGGTGTGATTAAACTAGGCTGGTTTTAAATTTTTTAATTACAGCACGCATTAAAGAACTCACACTGGGGGATTAGGAAAAACTCACGTGCAAAAGATTTATAAGTAAAATTAAAATATTGATAAACTAGTCAACCTCACTAGTCGACTAGTCAGTAGGTGCTGACAACAAGTCGACCTTATTGACCCATCCCTGACTTAGACTTAGTGTTCTGAGTTTGGTTCTTTCAGAGGACTCAAGTGTGAACACCCTTAAATTTTAAAACCATTTTTTATCATTGCCTTTTTGTTCAAGTCTTGATATCCAAGCAGCATTAATATGAAAAGTTTATATATCAAACTGCAATCTTAATATTTGTCAAAATAATAATAAAGTCGTGCAGTCATACTCATGACATGATTTGGAAAATTGGACATCATTTGCACATACAAAGTATGTAAATGCCAATCTGTAATCATTACAATACTCACTATTTCAAAAGTATAGTCACAAGGCAAACAATATGCCTGTTAACATGATTTTAGTGTGATAAAATCGCTTACTAACCTTTTCCGTGTACAGTTATAGCCAATTTTACAACTTTGTTGCTATGACGATGTAATGCCAACAAACCCTAAAAATATTGTAAAATGATTATATAAAGGGAGGGATGAGTCGAAATGATTTTTTTGTGTGTGTGTGTGTGTGTGTGTGTGTGTGGTAATCAACATTACACCCCAAATGCTGTCGATTGAGCTTAACTTGTATTGAACCCAGCATATTTCTTCAAGCACATGAATGGCTGGAGTCAGAGACTGACAAAAAATCTCATTGTGCTGGGTTACAAAAACTGCTTGCGACGTTAATCACTGATTTGGTTTGCTTTGTCGCCTTGGTGTAAATAGGCCTTAAAGATCTGGATTGTTTAGTCCATCAAGTTAATTGTGTGCACCCAAGGTAGTATGGGCTGAACCTAAACATCTTCAAGTTCTTTCAGAACTGTTTTTATTCTATAATACTTCACTTTTAAAGGGCCAAGGGGAGGGGGGGGTGTTGAATAAAACAAATCAAATTAATAATCTCTCACTCACCTCTTTGTACAAGCGTTCATGGAGAGAAGCTCTCAAAAGGCAGGTGAGGTTGGCTTGCATGAAGTATAGATGCCTCCCTGCAACAGAGTGCTGGCTGCATCTCTTCGCCAGCACTATGGCCTCCTGAAGTCTCTCACAGGCCACCAGGTAACGCACACGCAGCTCAAAGAAAATAGATACTTCTGAGCTCAGATATCTTTCCACTGCGAACAGACACAGCAAATATAAAAAGAAGACTGATGCAAAAATAATCATTCCTAGCATTTCCTCCAAAACTGCAATTACAGAACCAAGGCAACAACTGCAAAGAATACAATGTATGATCAACTACATATACAGTTTAAGGCCAATTCACACTTCCTTAAACACCAACAGACACTTCAAACATTCTAAAGTTGGCTGTTGTATTTATAATGTTGAGAAACATACCTGTCGTGTTCACACTGATACAACAAACTCCAACAAACGTGCGTCTTTGCGTGACGTTGTTCGCCTTTGAAAAAGATGCCTGACAAGGAAGAAGTTGCGGATGAAGCCAAACACGTGATTTAATATATAAATATATATGCTTGGTTGATTAAATATGTTTAGCATGTGTTCAATGTGACATTAGTCTATATAACTTCATTCACAGAGTTCCGTTGAAGGACAGCAATCCAGCGGCAAAAATATTTTACACAATAATTTATGTCTGTAAAATGTGGGAAAAGTCGATATTTTAATTATTACAGATATATTACGGAGTTCAGTTTTTGCATTTTCTGTGTAATTTGACACTGTTTTGAGAAATAATCTATTTTTCATGCGAGTGAGAGGAGTGCTTCAGTACAAATCTATCTCCATCCACGTCTCGATAAAGCCTATTAGTATGTCTACTCCCTTACCGGTGTCATCCACACAAACTACTGAAACAAGCCAACCAACACTAATATACCATTGTGTTTTCTTTATTTTGAAAGGAACGGAATGCTTTAACAAGTTCGCACCAAAAATAATAATTGTGATCTGATCTCAGGCTTTGCCAATGCAGTTGCGCCTGCGCATGTTAATTTTTTTTTTAGTTGACGGGGACACTGACCTCACTGTCATGGCAACGATTCGAGATGAAGTCCGATTACGTCAGAGTTTGTTGGAAAATCATACCAGATTGCTCAAACATTCCAAGACCCGCCAAACGCCAACTGAACATGTTCAATCGGTGAAAACAGACGCCAACAAACTCCAACAGGGTAAACACACTGATCCGACAAAACCCAACAACTGCTGGATGTTGGTGTTTCTTGGCGTCTGTTGGGGCAGTGTGAATTGGCCTTAGGGAAATGCAATTTGAAGACTACACTGTTCTCACATTAAGATGTTTTTGAACAAAAGCTTGATTGACTGACCATTCTCTTGTGGTAGCTCTGAATCCTTGAGAATAGCCTGAAGAACAGGGCTTGCCCAAGGCCCTCCATCTTTGATAATATGCCTGACCTGCTGAAGGTACACATTCTGGTGCCTTACAAGGTTCATGTAGCAGTCCTAGTTACAAGGGGGGGGACTCGTTTTAAAACTTCAAACCACATGTATAGAAAACAATATGGGCAACAAACCACAAAAAGCACTTGAAAGTCCTGTGCTAAGGGATAAAGCATAGCCTCAATTGGAACATTACATGACACGTCCCCACAAAGGAAAAATACTATTCAGACATTCGTTACCTGAAATGAGTCAAGAATGCCTTTTAAAGGATGCTCGACGAATTCATCTTTTCCAAAGAACAACAGCAGTTCAAAAACACTCCTGCAGATAAAATAGGTGACACTATTCTTTATCTTTCATCACTGCAACAGGTCTTAAATGAGATTCTAGGCAACTTCAGTAGTGCATACTCACAGGGCCAGGCTACTCAGGGTGTATCGCACATGCTCACAGTCTGGGGGAAAGGATGTCGTACCCTGGACAAAAGAGCACAGGGCACGTCCCAACACCTGGAGCTGGGGAAGAGGCACCTGCCATCGCCCTGTTTGCTCCACAACCAACTAAACAGTGAAGAAAAAGAGAGAGAAGATGTAGAACAAAATACTTAGTGGGTGAACCAATATGGGTTTTTAATGGCCAATACTGATATTTAGACAGCAGGGTATACACAAATGCTTGCATTTGAAATAACCCTTATTTTACACAACATTTACTCAAAATTAGGGATGTACCAATGGCTGTCATTATTTATCTGCTAATTATTGACCAAACTAAAACCACTGGCATATCGGTAATAAGCATGAAAATGCCGATATGAAAAACCGATGGTTGATTTATAAGTAATTAGTAACTCACTTTTTTAAAACTCTGTGAATTCAAATACACAATCCAGAAATGATTATAGCCACAATATGAAGAAGGGTTGGCACTCCTAAGAACATAGCAGAAAAAAATGGCATAAACAGACGTGACAGTTGTGAAAGCGGAACTTACCTAATGGCAACATAATGAGGAAAAACACTCAAACGCTTTGAAACCAGCCTACTTTGACTTCTGAGATATCGGTATGATATCCATTAATGCTGCATGATTGACTGATTGAATTAAGATTGAAATTGCAATACGGCCTTGTGTGATTACTAAACGTTAAAAGGCTGCGTTTTAAACTGCAAAAACAGAAGTGCAAAAACCATTTTAAAAGTACAAAATAACCTTTTTTCATATAAATTATCATTTTATCATATTTAGTCATTTTTTTGTATTTTTTTATCTTATATGTATCCTTCACTGTGGCTCTCTTTAAAATTTTGGCCTGTCGTGTTCAACAGATCCAGTGTTCGGTGGAAATTATTTACTGTTAGAACAGTGAAGAAGGTTTTGTACCTCTTTGTAAAATATTAAGTATTCCAAAGTAAAACAGTGATCTGATAACAAAAGTTGCAAAATATTGTTATCGGTATCGACCTACTGTTTCTTGTTAAAAATCAGTAACATTTTCGCATCCGTCCTCAAAATTCAATAGAATTTTTTTTTTTCCGAAAACAGAAAATGTGCACTAAAATTTGACAACTAACTAGATTTTGGATCTGACACTAGGCGGAATTGCCACTTCTGTTAATCAATCACACAGGTAAAGTTATCGGCTAGTTAGTTATCGTTTATCTTATCAGCTAGATAACCCAGCTAGCTAGCTATAAATAACTCTAGCAAGTTATCGCGTAAAGTTAATGCCGATTATCTCAAAAGGCCAAATATGGGCCGACTAATATTACTTTACAGGGCCGGCCCGTCCTACAGGTTACCGCCTGGGGCCCCACAAACACGTGTAAAGCATGTGAACATGTCATAGAATTTAAAACACTGATGACTTTTAATCTGAAATTCTCCGCAGTCCAATGGTTTCCAGAGTGCTTATACGCTGGATAACGTGCAACGCGCGTGGACCTAATCATTTAACATACAAATCACAATGACGGTGAGAACTAAAAACATCCTATTATGTATAAAATGAGCTCTGAATAATCACAAAAAGACAAATAACTGAAAGTGGCAAATAAAATAACAGCAGCGTATCTAAAATCGGCAAAGTAAAGCTAAGCACTACACACTAATCTGCATAATTTATTCATAATAATATATAATAAATCATTGATGGGAACTAGAGCGCGGCCTCTTTTCACAGTATTATTAGACAGGAAGGAATTCAGACACTGCCAATATAAAGACGCAAAAACACTCACACAGAGTGAAAATATGAGCAATTAATCTGGAAAATCCTATCTGCAAAGATGTCAGCTCTCTAAGAGGTGTGCTTTTTCTTTACATTTGTTTACAAATATATATTTCGAGGTGTTGCGTTAATAGGCCTAGTTCAAATATGTAATTTTGTTTATAAAAAATTATACATTGCTGTAGTTATCTTATTTTCCCAGATGTTTTAACTTTTATTAACTTTTGCACACATTCTGGCCAACTTTTTATTTTCATTGATTTTGTTGCTCTAAATAAACATTTCAAGCATTTTCAGCAGAATTTCAAGCATTGTCAGCAGTGTCCTATACAATTAAAACTATCTAAAACTATTTTAAACAGCATTTTCTTATTTAGTGTGATTTTAATGGGTAACACTTATGGTTGTATTTGTTAACATTAGTTAACATGAACTAACAATGAACAATACTTCATAATTTTATTTAATGTTAATGTCTACATATACTAGTCAATTTTTAACATTAGTTAATACAATATGAACTAACATGAACAAACAATAAACAATTGTATTTTTATAAATTAGCATTAGCCAAGATTAATAAATGCTGGACAATTGTAGTATACATTGTTAATGATACCAAATGCAAACCTTATTGTAAAATGTTACCCAGTAATTATCAGACTTGCAGTTTCCATGACCTCATTTAAATTGAGACACTAGTTTATTTGCACTTCTAAAAAAAAATAAAAAATTGAAAGGTGATCAAAATAAGGCGATAAAATGGTGACTTGTCAAAGCACCTAAAATACACATATTCCTTTATGCATGCATGTACATTGGGGAAAAAAAGCTATTGGAACACGTTATTTGTTATCTACCGAGCTATATTAGTGCTTCTTTTTTAGTGGTTTCTATTAAAAAACAATTCTGCTCATCACATTTGTAGTGGTTCTAAGGATGTTTTAAAGTTATGAAAATACTTTTAGGAGCTCCTAAAAGAGTCAATCATTGCAGTCAAGAGATTTACTGGCATTTTTATAGTTGGTCGTTGTCATTTAATGAAAGAAAAATGGACTAGTGATACAAATTAGGCAACATCAACCCAACTTTTGTAAAACAACCCCAAAAGTTTGTTTTCTAGGCTGAAATCTCTATTCATTAATTCGAGAATCCTTTGAATACAAATAAAGAGTTAAATAAGGGCACAGTAGAAAAAGAGTATTTGCAGACAACCACTGCTGACAATGACAGCACTGTCTGCTGCTGTTTTTTCATCATTTGATACCGTACATACTGAGTTTTCAAACTAAGTAATTACTGGTATGAGATACTGTGAAGTCTGAAGAAGCTGATCTTACGCAGCCTGTTTGTTTTGGAATGTAACTTGGTGAAGCTAACCGTTAGCCACCGACCAGGCTAATGCAGATAAATCAATGGAAGTGACAGGCCGTGACTTACAAATAGCGATCAGGAATGCATTATTGCTCTACTGAGCTCCCTTTAAACAGTATTTGCAAGGCACTCGTAGTTATAGTGCTTAAAGGGAGCGTGATGTGTGGCTGAACGGTGGCTGTGCACTGGGGGAGGGGAATATGCTGACATGCTGCTAACACTGGTTAGCACATCTCTGTTTGCTTTCTCTAACAACGTACGCTCGCTTTAGTCCCCCGTCTTACCTGGCAAAATCTTTCACAGTACGCCTTGCTCTGGAGTCCGCGTTCGTCGCTTGCACTAGTCTTCAACAAACTCTCCAATTCTTCCTTAACCCTGTCAAACTCTAATTCACTCTCTTCTTCCGCCATACTGCTTGTCTAACCCAGCGCGTACAACAGCGATCACGAATGTTACCATGAAGCTGAGGGCAGCCCATCTAAAGAACGTGATTGGTGGATTGTCCTGTCAATCATGCACGGTGCAGTAATCGTCTTTTTCGTGATTGGACGATGGTCCCGTCATTCAAACAGTTGGATACTTGATTGGTCAGACAGGAACGTTATGTTTTTTTCTGTATAGTAGTGAACGCCCCAAAACAAATAAGTTTTGTTAATTATTTTTTAAGAATGCAATTTTCAAGCACAAAGCACGTCTATTTTCTTGCCTCAATGACTCCAACATGTTTAACATGTATATGTGAAAAAAATAATTTCACTGTATATGTGCAAATGTATAATGTGTGATAAATATAATTATAAATTATAATTATAATTTTAACAATTATTCAGTTTTGTTCCTTTGACTCTGGATTTATATAAATAAATGATTATAATAAATTGATTTATTGAATGATAATTCATATAAAGAAGACATGTAAACTCAAAATCGTATAAGCTGTGACCAACTGGGTAATTTAATCACTTTTATGAGTAATCTGATGATGAGCAATCATTTTCCCAAGTGCTAGTCCACAAATCACTTGAATCAATTGATTAGTAATTAGCCAATCGCTGATGGATAATCCTTGACAGGATGGTTGAGGAGAAAATATAACCGAAAGCACATAGAGTTTCTTGTTGGCACGACATATCCACAGTGATTCCCTTTATATAGGCATACACCTGTATTTTCTTTTTTCCATTGCGACTTTTTAAAAAAAAAAAAAAAAAAAAAAAAAAAAAAACTGTGGTTTGATTTGTGTCTGTTTAATTGGTTGTAATTTACAACTCTCAAGTAAGTAGAGTTTATTTTGGAGACTTATAAATTTACTTAGTACTTCACGTATTTCTTTGGTTTACTGTTTTATTTGGCTGACTGTTATTATCATTCCATTGCAGTCATGTCTGCTGGGTTACAGCTGTTTGGGACCACACTGGGTATACTTGGCTGGCTGGGTATCATCATATCCTGTGTGATTCCTCTATGGCGTGTGACTGCCTTCATGGGAAACAACATTGTGACTGCACAGATTGTGTGGGAGGGACTGTGGATGAGCTGTGTGGTGCAGAGCACTGGTCAAATGCAGCATAACGTGTACGACTCCATGCTGGCTCTTCCCCGAGACCTACAGGCCTCTTGAGCTATTGTTGTCATTGCTTCCCTTGTTGGTATAGTAGCCATATTTGCCAGTTTTGCAGGTGGGAAATGTACCAACTCTTTGGCAGACAGTTTCATGAAAGCATGGGTTGCTGCAGCAGGAGGGGCCGCCTCCATCACTGCCGGGGTTTCGGGTTTGGTGCCGCCTAGTTGGACCGCCCATAAGGTCATTGCTGACTTCTACAATCCACTAGTGGCACATGCTCAGAAGACGGAGTTTGGAGCTGCCCTCTTTATCTGCCGGGGGGGCGGCAGTTCTCATGTTAATTGGAGGAGGCCTCCTCTGTGGCTCTTGCCCTGGCGGAAGAGCGTTGATTAGGGGTCGATATAAACCAGCATCTCGGAATGGGAGAGAACATTTGGAATGTGTGAGTGCAGAGTGTTTCTGACTGTTATGAGAACTGAAATGTACTTGTTTCATATTTTATTTTTTTAAATGTATGTTTGTCATCCTGTACATGGAAAGCCTTTCAGCCTGTTGCTGAATTTGCCGTCAATGGCACTAATAAGATACTTTTTATCCAACAGGGGGCGGTCTTCTCAAATTTTAGTGTTGCATACGTATGAAAATTATTCCTGTGTAGGTTTTTTTTTTTTTTTTTTTTTTTTTTTTCTCTCTCTCTCTCTGTGTAGCAACATGCCTTAGTTTTGGATAAATGTTGTAGAACATTTCTACCATTATTGGCTAAGGTGGGTGGAAAGATTCAGATAATTTGAAAACCCCTTGACAGCATGCCCCAATATAAACAGCCTATTGTATGCTTTTTGGTGAAATTAAGAGGAAACAATTGAGACATATATGTGTATATATATATATATATATATATATATACACACACAGAAATATCAAACTATTGTGTTAAAGTATACCTTCATTTATATTAGTGGTTCCCAAACCTGTTCCTGGAGGCCAGCCCAACACTGCATATTTTGTAAATCTCTCTTTTTCTGACACACCCAATTCAGGTCCTGGAGTCTCCACTTACAAGCAGATGAGTTGAATCAGGTGTTTAATTTGGGAGATATCCAAAAATGTGTTGTGTTTGGGGGGCCTTCAGGAACAGTGTTGGGGAATCACTGATTTATATAATTTACGCTTTCATGTGTGCCATTGTGGTTCTACTGTGTTCACTTGTTACCGAACCGGTATTAGATAGCTATATCAAAATTTTTGTTTGATGTTAGAATTCATAAATTATTCTTTAAGAGGATTTTGAGCTATGTGTTTGAAACCAGCATACAAAACCACTGGTAGAGAAAACAAAAGATTTGGCTAATTTGGACCCTGACTTCAAACCTTACAGTTACTGAGATAAAGCCCTTGTGACTTCCATATAACAACCCTTTATGTGACTTCCCTAACAACACAACTTCTCCATGTGACCGCTAGCCCCGGTCTTCCCTACCCAGATAACCTTTTACATAAGCAGTATACAAAATAATACTGTGTGGAAAATTGTATTTAGATTATTGTATTTAAAAAAATGTAATACCTGACCTTCCATTTCAAGCGTGATGAAGTAATTTCAGCAGGTTTTTTTTAATTAAATGGGTCATGACATGAGGGAAAAAAAATGTTCTTGATATTTTGACATATAAGAGGTCATTGTATTATAAAAACATACTGTAAATTTCAGATCTTAAAACTCAAAAATCTTTCCCTAGCCCAAAAAGAGCATTTGTTGTTTCCACCCTGCAAAAATGACTTGTTTGGAATTCGGCTCCATGGTGACATAGCTCATTTGAATAGTCCCCATCCCCACCTCCACAATATAGGTAATCATCACAGTGAATAGAGCAGCTGAGGTATCCCAACACTGAAAGTTGTTTTATTGTTACAGCTTTTTAAAAAAATGCAAAAAAAAAAAAAAAGGTGCTCATCTAACTAAAGAGGAGGTGCAACCAAAAATCGAAATGCCATACTTTCAAAAGGAGGAGGTGCAACTCTCACTCTTTAAACAAAATTAGAGATGTATTTTTAATCAAATAAAATTGTATGACATTTCAGCCTCCCTCAGGGCCTTCATCAGATGTCTGATGAAGGCTCTGAGGGAGGCTGAAACGTCATGTATATTTAATCAAAAAATTTTTGTTTGCTTTATCCAACAAAAGATTTAAGATGTGGAGTACGATCTTAATAAGCTGAAGGTGTTCCTGTTTGTGGAACAACTGCATCTCTGCATAGCCTTCTGAAGGATCCCAATGTTAGGAATAAGGACTAACCTTTGTTCGGCCCATTTCTCTACGGATTCTTTTGAGAACTATTATAATTCAGACTTTGCAAAGAAACTTAAATTAAAAGATGGAGCAGTGCCAACTATATCCACACAAAAGTAATGCTGGTAAGTAGCAAATTTAATACTACCGTTTCATCTGTCTGTGTTTGTTTGATACAGTATGTAAGGAATTGGTCAGCCATTTTTATTGCAAAATAAACCATGGTCAGGACTCCAACGCAGAGTGAATCGTGTTTATTACACGGTTACTTACAAAAGAAATATATTATTGCTCACTAAATATTGATTTTGATATTAAATAATTTGTGTAATGTAAGAAGAACGTGTAGCATGGAGTGCAACGATAGACACATGTAAAGTGTATGCTTGTAAGGCTGCCAGCTGCCTCGTGCTAACCAGGACATCCGCTATTTTAGCGACAATTAATGTGTTTGGATGCCCATTGTCCCATATTTTATCAGAGACTGGACCTGCACCAACGGTCAAACGGTGAATCAATGAGGGGGCTCGACCCCACCCGGTGAATAATCCCGTATTTCCCAACACAGGATACGTATTGAAGCAGTGGGATGAGGCAGGTAAACCCGAGGACCGACTGTCCCTTATAACTCTCCCTACGAGCTGGATCCAGATTTATTAATCCTTTACATTCACAGCAAGTGTTAGTCTGGACTATTTTGCTGTTTATATAGCTTTATTAATATTGGGGAGAAACAGTGTGTTGACACTGTTTTTGGTTATTTCAGCTGAACAACTGTTGTAATTTATTTGTGTGCTTCACATAAATTGGGACATAGCTATCAATGATTGCCTGGACTGAGTACCTTTTGGTGATTTTGTCAATCGCTTGCACGTTTTCATTCTAGGTAAAAAAAATAAAAAAAAAACAGTTCTACACACGTAATTTTTCTCTGAAAACCGAACATTTCAAAGAGCCAAAGACAGGGTAAAAAAAAAAAGGTCAAGTAATACTACATTATAACTGTTTTTGTGGGAAAAACTTTACCAACATTATAAGTGAACCTCAAGGGAGAAAAACAAAACATATACAAATATATATATATTACATGACCCCTTTAAACATCTTCATGATCAGACTGCCAAATGTTGACATTTTTACACAAAATGTAATAAAAATATTAGATAACTGGACTGCACTTGTTAAACATGCAACATGATGTCATGTTACAATGTAGCTGTTTGAAATGTGTATTATGGAATAATGTCTATTTAAAAAAAAACATTAGGCAGTTAAGTGTATACTGTGCAGCATTCATTAAGCTAGTATTCCTTTATGAACATAGACTAATTGTGTGAGGTGGAATCTGGTACTGGTAAATTTTGCGTATAACAGACTCTTTTGGGAACGTTAGTTTACAGAATGGCAAGTAAATTAAATTGGCATATAAACTCAGCAAAAAAAGAAACATCCCTTTTTCAGGACACTGTATTTTAAAGAATTTTGTAAAAATCCAAATAACTTTACAGATCTTTATTGTAAAGGGTTTAAAATTAAAAAAAAAAAAATTTCCATGCTTGTTCAATGAACCATAAACAATTAATGAACATGCACCTGTGGAACGTTCATTAAGACACTAACAGCTTACAGACGGTAGGCAATTAAGGTCACAGTTATAAAAACTTAGGACACTAAAGAGACCTTTCTACTGACTCTGAAAAACACCAAAAGAAAGATGGCCAGGGTCCCTGCTCATCGCGGTTTTGTCTCACCAAGGGTGATGGACGGACTCGCGTTAATCGTCGAAGGAATGAGCGTTACACCGAGGCCTGTACTCTGGGGCGGGATCGATTTGGAGGTGGAGGGTCCATCATGGTCTGGGGCGGTGTGTCACAGCATCATCGGACTGAGCTTGTTGTCATTGCAGGCAATCTCAATGCTGTGCGTTACAGGGAAGACATCCTCCTCCCTCATGTGGTACCCTTCCTGCAGGCTCATCCTGACATGTCCCTCCAGCATGACAATGCCACCAGCCATGCTGCTCGTTCTGTGCGTGATTTCCTGCAGGACAGGAATGTCAGTGTTCTGCCATGGTCAGCAAAGAGCCCAGATCTCAATCCAATTGAGCACATCTGGGACCTGTTGAATCAGAGGGTGAGGGCTAGTGCCATTCCCCCCAGAGATGTCTGGGAACTTGCAAGTGCCTTGGTGGAAGAGTGAAGTAACAT
The DNA here is from genome assembly GCF_019703515.2 of Myxocyprinus asiaticus. Lineage (NCBI taxonomy): Eukaryota > Metazoa > Chordata > Actinopteri > Cypriniformes > Catostomidae > Myxocyprinus > Myxocyprinus asiaticus. The sequence goes on from NC_059350.1 coordinate 22,047,837, forward strand.
CTCGCAGCAAGAACTGGTAAATCTGGTGCAGTCCATGAGGAGGAGATGAACTGCAATACTTAATGCAGCTGGTGGCCACACCAGATACTGACTGTTACTTTTGATTTTGATCCCCCCCCTTTGTTCAGGGACACATTGTTCCATTTCTGTTAGTCACATGTCTGTGAAACTTGTTCAGTTTATGTCTGTTGTTGAATCTCTTTATGTTCATACAAATACTTACACATGTTAAGTTTGCTGAAAATAAAAGCAGTTGAAAGTGAGGACATTTTATTTTTTGCTGAGTTTATAAACTGTGTTTACAATACATTGTGCACTAGATGCATCATTTTATAAAATCCTCCGTTTCAAAATACTCAGTCTTTTCAAGAGAAGCAAATTAAACCATACATCAAAGTATTTACAGGCACTATGCAAGCATAATGATGCAATTTTCAAGCAACATGATCACATGGGAAATCTGCATGTTGCTTACGAATGTTCATGTACCCTGAAATCAACCCCCATATACTGCTGAATTATTGATAAGCAACATCCCCCATTAGGCATTTTTGTAGCATTTTATCTGTGGTCACCTTTATCTCTAGTATTACTGATAGCGTTTTGTGCAAACAACCTTCGAGACATGGGTTCTAACCCCAAGGAAACCACTAAATAATCATGTTTACATAAATGTCATTTCGAGGTTGCATTTTCACACCACCGATGGTTAGATTTAGGACTGGGCTTTGGGTTTGGGGGTATGGTTAATACAACTGGAATTCCTGATGAATGTCTTACATAATTTTCAACAAAACATTTAACTTGCTTTTGGTGCCATTCTTTGGGCATTTCACCAGAAAACAGGAGCCCACACGTGCCCATAGGGTGACCAGACATCCCAATAAAACAGGGAGAGTCCCAAATTTACGAGCCACGTCCCAACGGAGGGACAGTCGGGACACCTTTTGTCCTGATAATAGCAAAATGTCAATGCCAATAGCTAAAATGTTTTAGGAAACTGACTTCGTTCTTTTTCTGTCATGAGAAACAAGTGACGAATAACGAGAGAATTGTTCGTTTCCACAGTTAGAATCAGCGGTACTTTCTCCAAGTAGCTCCCAGCCTGTGCTAAACTTTCCCCCTCACTGCACCCTCCCACCTCTGCTGCTGTCTGTCTATCCATGTAGAAAGTCTCCTCTCCTGCTAGAATCCAAATCCAGGGATGGATTGATGATAATAGCGCCATACAGTACTGGTCAAGATAATGAAATGGCAAAATAAAATGCATCCTCGACATACAGCCTACTATATCCTCTCCTCTGACGTAGGCTACAGTCAGTAGAATCACACACATGTACCAAATGAGCCAAATGTAAATTTTTCATTTTGTTGAAAACAACTGTACAGAATTGCAACTAGGGCTGGGTATTTATACAGATTTCCCAATGCCGATTCACAAGCTCTTGATTCGATTCCGATTTGATATAATAACGATTCATAAAATTTCTGTTACATTGTCCATTTTACTTACATATGAAAGAAATTCTCTCTCAGCTAATACTCTCAATTATAAAGGGACCCAAGTACAATTAAAAAAAATAATTTTACAATTATATTTTCATTAGTTTTTCCATCATGTTGGTCACATTTTAGCTTTTGAAACATTTTCAAATTCAGTGTATTCCATCAAAAAATGTCTTATTGCATATATTACATGTAAATAGTACAAATGAATTGTGTAAACAATAAATATGTAACAAAAAATATATATGTATTTATACTGATATGTAGAGCATGTGCTAAATCAGTACTTTCTCTTTAAGACTACAGGTATCAGCCAGTGATCGCATATTAACGAGAGAGGACGCGTATGTTTTGTTTTAGCACATCCATGCTGTGTGTGATCAGAATTAAGTTTTTTTTTTTTTTTATTAAGTCAACAACTGACTGTAAAGCACAGTAAGGATATTAAGAGAGACATTATTCAATGACAAATGGATTGTATGGATCACATCTTTGGACACAGAACGAGTCAAACCAAACTTTTACTGTCAACACAGTGAAAAGATCATGGTGCTGAACTTTTTCACCACTATACTACTCAATCACTGGTGAGTGAAATCTGAACATTTAACAGCCACTGGCTAATCACAGACATTTTTAGTCCCATATCGCAAAATTTGGTCACATATGCAAGCGATTTACTCACATTGTAGAGAGTTGTGCATTCGTTCAAACCAAGATCGCAATGCATTGGAAAATCTATATTTTTACCCAGTCCTAATTGCAACCCTATCATGGAGCTGTTACTGGTTTATTTACTGCTCTTCACACACCATGCAGCAGTCTTTGCTTGTTAATTGTAATCCAGTACTAGGGAGCTGTTAAAGTGAAAACATGTCTTTTAACCAGTAACTTTAATATCCATAGCACACGTGAATACATTTAACTTGAGTAAAATTACCATGTATTCGGTGCTCCTGTTGCGCCCCGTTTTTTTGTCATGGTCATCTGGTCACCCTCTGTGCCCATATGTTTAACAACACTTCCAGCTTCGGCCACTGGGGCAGTGTAGATTTCAGCAGCAGAACTTTCGACATGGCAAGACTTGTGTATCTGCAGAACAAAAATGGGCGTTTCCCAATCAGTGGGCATTTTCAAACCGGGATAGGCTTTTTTCAACCACTATACAGGATTTGCCTTCTACACTGAGATTCCCTACTTTCATTGGATAGTTGAAAAATGCCCATCCCAATTTGAAAACGGCAAAAGATTGGGAAAACACCCATTACTGTTCTGCAGAGACCTATACTTTGACCTGTCATCAAATTCACAGTGTGATCAGTCTGTTTCAATACAGTTTCCAGCTATGATAAATGTGTAATTCTTGCAAACATCCGCTGATTTACAGGATGACAGTATCTTAGGATTTTGTCAACTGAGAAGAGAAACTTTATTTTTCTCTTTCAGTGACTATAATTTTCTTTTCTTTTTTACAAAGTTCCAGCACACTTTAAAAGTTCACTTGAGTTCATTTTACAGGACGTTGCAACAACAGAGGGGCAGAAGTTTCTTAAAAGCCTTCTTAAAGTCCTCATTAAAAATGGTGTATATTAGTGGATTGATGAGGGAGTTTAGATATCCAAGCCAGGTGAGGAAATCTGCAAGCACAGCAGAGGTACTGCAGGTCAGACAGATATTGACAATCACCTCTTTCAGGAAGAACGGTAACCAACACACCACGAAGGCTCCTAGGATTAACCCTAATGTTAAAGCTGCTCGTCTCTCCCTAGCCCCAGGGGTCCTGCGGACCCTGATGAGATTCCCTGATGAAGAAGTGATGCGGCCCCTTTCTCCATCTGTTGATGGATCTGAAAATGACTTCTCAATTGGGCTGAAGATATCTGGACTGAGGGAGGTATCTTTATCAGAACTCATTCCAGAAAGCATAACACTGCTCACTGTCTGTTTGGCCAATCGACTGCTCCCTCTACGGTTGCGCAGTGTCTCTGCTGCCTTATAGATCTTGTAGTAAAGCACCAGGATGAGGGTCAGTGGAATATAGAATGCTCCAAAAGTGGAATAGACAGTGAAGGCTACATGGTCATGCTCTATCCAGCAGTCCATGACTTGCCTCTTCCCATCTTTGCGTTCCACACTGGGGAATTTCCTCCACACTAAAGGTGGTAGAGACACTAGCACAGACAGTACCCACAATGCAAAAATGGTTATGATTGCTCGTTTACACGTGCGTTTCTCGGAATAGGCCACGGCATCAGTGATGGCACGGTATCGGTCCAGGGCAATAGCAGCCAGGTGTAAGATTGAGCAGGTGCAGCATGTAACATCGACACCCAACCACAGGTGACACACAATCGGACCAAGAACCCACGTCTCCTCTGCGATGTAAACGATGCTAACAGGCATCACTAGAACAGCCACCAGCAGGTCTGTCACAGCGAGAGAGCAGATGAGGTAATTAGCGGGCTGGTGGAGCTTACGGGTGATCAGGATGGCAGTGATAACCAGGCAGTTAATGGCCGTGGTGGCCACAGCCAAAAAAGAGAGAGTCAGGGAGAGGAGGATCTTACTGGGGCTCATCTTGCTGGCCAGAACATCAGAGAAGTCCACAGCTGAACAATTGATTGGGTCCATGTTTACAGTATTTTATAGTTGTTACCTGTGAAATTTGGATAAGAAAAGTGTATGAGTAAGGGCAAAACTCATTCCCATTTCTACAAAAGTTTGTAAAATAAGGTTTATACAGAAAATTATACATTACACCTCTCAGGAAAACTTGTTCAGTACATAATTATACGCTAGGGACCTGTTGTGTACCTTTAAAGCTACATTTAGGTTTTCTTCCTCTCCTTACAGGCACAGATATGTACCAGCAACAAGGGTACCACCCAGTGACAGCCTTTTTCTAAAACAGTACCATTTTTTCAAATGCACTCAATGAACACTTTATTAGAAAAACCTGTACACTTAATTATTCATGCAATTATATAATCAGCCATTCATGTTGCAGCAGTGAAATGCATAAAATCATGCAGATATGGGTCAGGAGCATCAGTTAATGTTCACATCAACCATCAGAATGGGGGTGGGGAGGATGTGATCTCAGTGATTGTGGCATGATTATTGGTATTTCTGTAACTGCTGATCTCCTGGGATTTTCATGCACCACAGTCTCTAGAGTTTGCTCAGAATGGTGTCAAAAACAAAAAGCATCCAGTGAGCGGCAGTTCTGCAGACGGAAATTCCTTGTTGATGAGAGAGGTCAACAGAGAATAGCCAGACTGGTTCGAGCTGACAGAAAGGCTACGGTAACTCAGATAATCACGCTGTACAATTGTAGTGAACAGAATAGCATCTCAGTATGCACAACATGTTGAACCTTGAGGCGGATGTGCTACAACAGCAGAACACCACGTCAGGAACTTTATTAGGACTATAGTTATACACTCATTTAACACTTTAGGAACACTAAAGTAAAATTATAATAATCAGGGATCCCATTCTTTTTGGCCAATGGTTCCCTTTCAAGAAACTCGAGCGGCGTATGAATGCTATGGGACACCATCTGAGTGTCACGTGGTCTGAAGCCCTTATACAATCATGCCGATTTATTGGCTGATGGCGCTTAAGCGACGGCCATAGGGAGATACACTATATTGCCAAAAGTATTCGCTCACCCATCCAAATAATTGAATTCAGGTGTTCCAATCACTTCCATGGCCACAGGTGTATAAAATGAAGCACCTAGGCATGCAGACTGCTTCTACAAACATTTGTGAAAGAATGGGCCGCTCTCAGGAGCTCAGTGAATTCCGGCGTGGTACTGTGATAGGATGCCACCTGTGCAACAAGTCCAGTCGTGAAATTTCCTCACTACTAAATATTCCACAGTCAACCGTCAGTGGTATTATAACAAAGTGGAAGCGATTGGGAATGACAGCAACTCGCCCACGAAGTGGTAGGCCACGTAAAATGACAGAGCGGGGTCAGCGGATGCTGAGGCGCATAGTGCGCAGAGGTCGGCAACTTTCTGCAGAGTCAATCGCTACAGACCTCCAAAGTTCATGTGGCCTTCAGATTAGCTCAAGAACAGTGCGTAGAGAGCTTCATGGAATGGGTTTCCATGGCCGAGCAGCTGCATCCAAGCCATACATCACCAAGTGTAATGCAAAGCGTCGGATGCAGTGGTGTAAAGCACGCCGCCACTGGACTCTAGAGCAGTGGAGACGCGTTCTCTGGAGTGACGAATCACGCTTCTCCATCTGGCAATCTGATGGATGAGTCTGGGTTTGGCGGTTGCCAGGAGAATGGTATTTGTCTGACTGCATTGTGCCAACTGTGATGTTTGGTGGTGTGGGGTTGTTTTTCAGGAGCTGGGCTTGGCCCCTTAGTTCCAGTGAAAGGAACTCTGAATGCTTCAGCATACCAAGAGATTTTGGACAATTCCATGCTCCCAACTTTGTGGGAACAGTTTGGGGATGGTCCCTTCCTGTTCCAACATGACTGCGCACCAGTGCACAAAGCAAGGTCCATAAAGACATGGATGAGCGAGTTTGGTGTGGAAGAACTTGACTGGCCTGCACAGAGTCCTGACCTCAACCTGATAGAGCACCTTTGGGATGAATTAGAGCGAAGACTGCGAGCCAGGCCTTCTCGTCCAACATCAGTGTCTGACCTCACAAATTCGCTTTTGGAAGAATGGTCAAATATTCCCATAAACACACTCCTAAACCTTGTGGAAAGCCTTCCCAGAAGAGTTGAAGCTGTTATATCTGCAAAGGGTGGGCCGACGTCATATTAAACCCTATGGATTAAGAATGGGATGTCACTTAAGTTCATGTGCGTCTAAAGGCAGATGAGCGAATACTTTTGGCAATATAGTGTATGTCAGAGGCACTATAAAGGCGCTCGCTTTCGCACCGAGTCAGATTTTCAGTTCTTCAGTGCACGATTTTGTCTAAGTCCATGTTTGTTTCTAGTGACTCACATCTAAGCGAGGATTATTAATTCTCTTTTGAGTGGTGAACACATAAGGATGTCATTTATACAGCATAAGTTTCAGAGCAATTTTAATTGGGTTTTTCCAAACACTACAAGGGACAGCAGTGCTTTTTGAGGCTCGCAATTTCTCACCACAAGGCATTATCAAATCAAAAAATCAAATCAAATCCCTTTGTTTCTCAACCATATACACAAGTGCAACAGTGGGTGAAAGTCTTGGGTGCGGTTCCAAGCAACATAGCAGTATGACAATTACAATAAACATCTGATTAACACATAACAGTTTACTCAACACAATATACACCTAATAATATACAATATACAGTATACACAGAATAAGAAGACTGTATACAAAAAAATTAATAAATACACTGTACCCCCTCCCCATGTAATCAGTGGAAATAAATATGAAGTGTTGTGCTGACAGCTGTTGGTTGATAGTCAGTTGCCAGTGTGTTATTAAGTGAAGTATAGAGTATGGGTCCAGTCGGAGGCTAATAAAGTACGGTGCTGATATATGTATCATAAGCGATCAAGAATTCAAAAGTCTGATTGCTTGGGGGAAGAAGCTGTCATGAAGTCGGCTGGTGTGGGTCCTGATGCTGCGATACTGCCTGCCTGATGGTAGCAGTGAGAGCAGCCCATGGCTCAGGTGGCTGGAGTCTCTGAGCTTTTTTTCACACACTGCCTGGTATAGATGTCCTGAAGGGAGGGAAGCTCACCTCCGACGGTGTGTCTGGCAGTTCACACCACCCTTTGCAGGGCTTTGCAGTTGAGGGCGGTGCTGTTGCCATACCACGCGGTGATGCAGCCAGTCAGGATGCTATCTACAGTGCTGGTGTAGAACCGTGTGAGGATGGTGGTGGTTCATTCCAAACTTCCTCAGCTGTCTCAGGAAGACGAGGCGCTGGTGAGCCTTCTTCACAATGGCCTCAGTGTGGATGGACCATGTGAGTTCTTCAGTGATGTGGACACCGAGGAACTTGAAGCTGCTGACTCTCTCCACCGGTGCTCCATTGATAGTGATGGGGGCTGTGTTCTCTGTCTTTTCTCCTGAAGTCCACCACAAGTTCCTTGGTCTTACTGACGTTGAGGGAGAGGTTGTGCTCCTGACACCAGTGTGTCAGAGTGTGCACCTCCTCTCTGTAGGCTGTTTCATCATTGTCAGTGATCAGACCTATCACCGCCGTATCATCAGCAAACTTAATGATGGCATAGGAGCTGTGTGTTGCCACACAGTTGTGTGTGTACAGGGAATACAGGAGTGGGCTGAGAACACAGCCCTGCGAGGCTCCAGTGTTGAGGGTCAGTGATGAGATGTTGCTCCCCATTCTTACCACCTGGCATCTGCTTGACAAAGTCCAGGATCCAGCTGCACAGCAAGCTGTTTAAAACCAGAGCATGGAGTTTCACATCAAGCTTGGAGGGCACTATGATGTTGAATGCTGGGCTGTAGTCTACAAACAGCATTCTCACATGTGTTCCTTTTTTCCAGGTGGAAGAGAGCAGTGTGTAGTGTAGATGTAATGGCATCATCAGTGGAGCGGTTGTTGTGGTAAGCAAACTGCAATGGGTCCAGTGATGGAGGCAGCACAGAGCATATGTAATCTCTGATTAGTCTCAAGCGTTTGCTGATGATAGGTGTCAGATCAACAGGATGCCAGTCATTTAAGCAAGTGATTTTGGATTGCTTCGGTACAGGCACAATGGTGGACGTTTTAAAGCATGTGGGTACCACAGACAAAGAGAGGGAAAGGTTGAAAATGTCCTTAACACCAGCCAGTTGGTTCACGCACACTCTGATGACGCGGCCCGGAATGCCGTCTGGACCCACGGGTTTACGGACATTCACCCGTCGGAAAGATAGGGTTACATCCGCTACAGAGATGGAGTGAACTAACCTCAGTAGCTTCGGCCGCAAGAGCTCTCTCCGCGAGGGCAGTGTTATTTCCCTTGAAACAAGCATAAAAAGTATTAAGCTCATCCGGGAGAGAGGCAGGAGGAGTTTTTATTCCCTTTGAAGTCTGTGATAATAATTCCCTGCCACATGCTTCTAGAGTCGGTGTTGAAAAGTCCTTCAATCTTGTTCTTGTACTGGCGTTTGGCTGCACTGATAGTTTTGCGGAGGGCATAACTGGCTTGTTTATGCTCCTCCGCATTCCCGGAATTAAAAGCGGAGGTCCATGCATTAAGTGCCGCACGAACATTGCTATTAATCCACGGTTTCAGATTAGGGTAGATCTGTATTGTTTTGGTCGGCACTACATCATCTATGCACTTCCTGATTACGGTATCATCGTAGACCTCGATGTCGTCATCAGAGGTGGACCCGATCATCTCCCAGTCCACGTGATCTAAACAGACTTTTAGCCCAGAATCTGATTGGTCCGACCAGCACTGGATCATTCTGAGAGCGGGTGCTTCCTGTTTCAGTTTCTGCCTGTAAACGGGCAGAAGCAGAATGGAAGAGTGGTCCGATTTGCCAAATGGTGGGTGGGGGAGGGATCTGTAGCCATCCCAGAAGGGAGAGTAGCAATGGTCCAAAACCCGGTCCCCTCGTGTGTTGAAACCGATGCGTTGGTAGTATTTCGGTGCTATTGACTTGAAGTTGGCTTTGTTAAAGTCCCCGGTCACAATGAACGCGGCCTCAGGGTGCACGGTTTCCTGCTCACTTATACTCCCATACAGTTCCTTGAGTGCCCGGTCTGTGTTGGCTTGTGGGGGGGGGGGGGCGAGGGATGTACACAGCTGTGATAATGACCGCTGTGAATTCCCTCGGTAGCCAGAATAGCAAACACAGAAGCATGATAAATTCCAGATCAGGAGAGCAGAAAGTCTTGATAAAATGTACGTTCTTCTGATCACACCAGGGTTTGTTGATCATAAAACATACACCACCTCTGCTTTTACCTGAGAGGTCTTTCACTCTGTCCGCTCGGTGCACCGAGAACCCCACGGGTTTGATGGCTGAGTCTGGCATCTCCGCAGACATCCAAGTTTCTGTAAGGCAGATAATGCAGCAGTCCCTCGTCTCTCGTTGGAAAGAGATCCTTGCTCTCAGAGCTTGTTGTCAAGAGACTGAACATTTGCCAGTAGAATGCTGGGTAGCGGGGGTCGATTTGCATGACTTCTTAGTCTGACGAGAACAGCGGCTCTCCTTCCCCTTTTCCAGCTGCGTTTCCACAGCCGGGCTGCCTAGACAAAGGGCTCTGCTGTCGTGTTTGAAAACAGCGGGTTGGTACTGAGGTATTTAAAGTCTGATTTTCAGTGTGCTATTGCAGAACCAATGTCCAAAAGTGTTTGTCTATCGTAGACAATAAGGGTGACAACATCCAAGACAAAAAACATAAGAATTGTAGACAAAACAAACAAAAAACTGCAATATTGGGTCGGAGCTTGCAGTGCAGCAGCCATACTCGGCGCCATCTTGAACTACTTAACTTGTTCCAGTTCCAAGGCCTCCAGATTTGGAGCTCTGTGTGCAAGAGCCATTTGGGATTTCAGATTTGTGTCTGAGAGGATTGGAGTGCGAACTGTCATAGGATTCTTCCGCGTGTTTGTTGCCCTCCCCCTGAGCAAAAGTGGGAGTCGGCGGTCATTTTCAGATGAACAAAGCATGTGAAAGAGATACTATGCGTGTCTTGAGCCGTCGTCATTACAAAATGCTGTATGAGAGAATTTGTTGTTGGAAGGGAAAAAATTGGCCCCTTTGTCCCTATTGTCTTTTTCTGTGTTGTTCTGGGAGAATGCACATGAATAAGGCAATGGAGGAGTGGCCTCAGCCTTTCTCTCTCTCTCCCCTCCCCATTCGAAGCTAACTGCTCGTGGCGGAGGGGATTATGCATGGACCGGTGTGCCTGGCCGCAGAACGAGGGGGCTGGAATAAGAGAATATTCCTCAATGGACTGATGACGAACCAACGCGTGGAGTGCTTCATCTGTGTCATTATTCTGTTGGGATTCTATCAGGAGATGCGAGGTATTTAAAAAAAAAAATCCCATTCATGGACCATGTGGGCAATCTGGCGAGACGAGTGACGCACACTGCTATCTCTATTCGATTTTTCAGTGGCGGTATGGATGTCGCTATTTTCAGTCAGCTTTTGGATCTTCACACGATAGTTTTGCAGTCCAACTAATTGAATCGTGTTAAAGAATGCCTTTGAGTTAATATTGGCTCCATTTGGACTTTCCCTCGTTTTTCCCCCTGAAGCTCACTCTGGGGAACGAGTTGGTCAGGGCGATGCTTTTGTTTGTGAGGGTGTTTCGTGCCATCCGGGTACTACATGTTGTTCCCCCATTATATGCCAGGACCGGTTTAGTGTCAACTCTTTTCAGTACACCAATTTAGCTCAGTTTCCCCCGTAATTTATGCTGGTGAACAAGCATTGAATATTTTCACTTTGAGTTTTGCTTCTGCCTCCATGGCCAAGGGTCTTGGGCACGCATAATATAACTCAATGTACAATAAAAATAGGTCTACACACGAGCCTGATGGGTTTGCTGTGTAACAAAGGATGAGCCCACATTCAGTGAATGAAATTGGACTGTATAAACGTATCCGTTTCTCTCCTGTTTGCCCTTCGGTCAGTATCGGGATGAGTTTGTCGTTGTACATGCCTCAAACATCTGACAACCAAAATATGGTTGCGTTTTTCCCTGCAGCTTGCTGAGGAGCGAACATTTATAAAAAAATTTAAAAAAAATAAAACGCTTCCTGAATTCAGCCTCTGCCTCCATGACCAAGGGTCTCGAGACATGCATAACAGAATTCAATGTTCATCAAATCAAGTGTCCAGAAAACACAGTGAACAGAAGCACCACACGTTGTCCCCCCATAAAGAATGCTGGGGCCATTGTGGTGACCCTGCTTGCTCTCAATTCCCTCATGTTTGCACATTCTTCCCCGTTCTATGCTTGGGAAGATGGTTTATCTGGTGTTCTCTGCTGTAAATACATTCAGAGTGACCTCTTTTAATTCCCTGATCGAATTGGCCTCTGTCTCCATGACCAAAGGTTTCAAGAAATGCATAACAGAATTCGATATTCATCAAGCACAAGTGTACACAAAACACAGTGAACATAAGCACCACACGTTGTCCCCCCATAATGTTGGGGCCGTTGTGGTGAACAGTTGTCTCAAATAAACATTCCTCCCAGTGTTCATACACTTTTCCCCCTTTCAAAATACTAGGGAAAAGGTTTATTCTGTCAGTGTCCCTGCTGTAGATACATTTCAGGGTGCTCATCATTTATGCCTAAATACAAGGCAAAACATTATCAAATTCCCTTCAACCAGCCACAGTATTTGAGGAGTGAAGGCATCCCTCTCCTGTGCCACTGGTTCTGGGGCTATCGCCAAAGGTAAACCAAGCGCGCCATCTAGTAGTTACAGGTCGTGCTGCAGGCAGGAGCCATGATTTAATTCCTCTGTCTGCCCGTCTGTTGGCTTGGCAGCAGCTGAAGGGCATTTCAAACTGGGTACTTTCAATGATAAAGCATGGTTATGTCATTCAATTCAGGTCGCTTGCGTCCCATTCTGGATTTGAGACGTTTGAATTTCACTCTAATTCAGAATGCTGATGCAGAGACAAATAATGTCACAAGTGCAGCCGGGGGACTGGTTTGTGACAACAGATTTGAAGAACGTTTATAATTTTTTTTCCATATTCAAATTGCACCGAAGCACAGGCAATTTCTCTGATTCGATTCTGGGGGCAAAGCGTCCTTATGTTCGACTTGTACTGGCACTACGCATTTTCACAAAAATGCTTGGATGCATTGTTGATGCCCTTGAGGCTTCAATGCACTGCGTTTGGAAATATCTCGACGATTGGTTGGTGTTAACCCACGCGGAGACTTTGGCTGCCCAGCAACGAGATGACGTTCTCAGCCATTTGAGCAATCTAGGGCTGCATGTAAACCAAGAAAAGATTTGCCAGGGCAACAGACCAGTTTCTAGGAGTGGAGCTGGACTCAAGGCGATGCCGACACACCTGTCTCCAGCTCGCGTTTTTGTCATTACGCCAATGTCTAGTGATGTTCAGAGTGGGACGCGTTCTCCCTGCGAGAACATTTCACAGGCTTTTGGGGCTCATGATCGCAGCTTCCGCTGTCAATCCCTGGGCATGTTGCATGCGAGTCCTTTTCAGTGATAAATGAACTCCAAAAAGGGACTTCAACCACTGACACATGCATTCCGTCTCTTCAAAGTGATGCGTGGGTGCTACCAAACTGTTTCCATGGAAACAGACCCACCTTCTGATGTCGGGCGTTCCATTGGGACAGGTGTGTCGCCGCAAGGTGATAATGACAGACACCACCTCCACAGGTAGGGGCGCTGTATACGAGGGTCGTCCAGACTATGGGGTTCTTTTATATTAAAAGAGAGATATAAAATGCACATATACACGAAATGGGAAGTTTAAAAAAAAATATATGTAGAAAATTATAGAAAATAATTTAGAATGTCATGAGCCAGATGAATCAAGTCACCAAAGTTGCAGCAGCTTACACTGATATCATGAAGTGTGAAGTAAAAAAAACGAAAAAAAAAAAAAAAAAAAAACATAACATCCTCCAAGTCTCATACCAGCAAAACCATGACATAAATCCAGAGAATTTGTGTTTACTTCCCTTTCACACAATATGTTCACATCAAATGTAAACTTAAGCAGTCTCTTTGGTGAAGACTTCTTAATCCAACAACCACCTCATATGAACATGAGAAGATTTTCTCCATTACATGCTACTTTTTTTAAAATATGCTGTGCACATTACTTAAAAGGTTTCTGTTTTGGGGCAAAGGATTTATTCTTATGCATGCCAAGCTGGATAAAAGCATCTTAAAATGTTTACCATTTGAGTCACTCCTGATGAGGCAGAAATCTGGCCTGACAGTTAAATACTGATAACATTGAGACGTTAGCGACGCCCTGTCAATCTAAAATGCTCCGCACAAGTTTAGTGATTAATTTTGCACAGTGCAGTAGAAGCATACCAGTGAGCACACCAAGTGCTCAAAGCAGGGAATGGATGGCCAACCCTGTCTTTATCAATGCCAAGCCATGCTAGTGATCACATTAACACGATCCCAGCTATTTGCTCTTGCCAATAGCTCTTCTGACTTCCAGCTGCTGGTTAGAGGGGGATCAGACCGTTCTAATCAAGCTATTTAACAATACACTTCTGTTCACTAATGATTTTTTTTTTTTTTATATTAAAAGACCTTTATGGTGCAATAAACAGGGCTTAACATTGTTTTAATAGACATTAAGGTATTTTGAATATCAGATTAGTGCTGTGTACAGCAATGTGTTTTCCAGTATTTGTTTATGAACAAAGTATGGAGGTCATTTTCAGCTTGATCTTTTTTGCTTGCACTTCCATTTAAGACCTTTGACTGACAGTAATGTCAAACACGAAGCTTGCTTGAGTAGGTAAAACAAATCATCAGGTGGTGTTTCTGAAAATGACACCTCTAAAATTAACCTCTTCAACTCTGGGGGCGCTATGTCATGAGAACAGTTAATGCTTAATGTTCAAGTCTCTGAACACATAAGTCAGGCATATGTGGTATAGTTTGAAAGCTTAGAATCTGAACTTTTCAGAGATAACCAGCACTTATCACATAAAATAAGAAAATAAGGCCTGAAAACATTCACATCAGAAATCAGTGAAACCTAGAGGTCATGTGGTAGAAATATTAATATGAATATAAAAGTCTTTCAATTAGCACGCATATACACAAATCATATCAAATGACAGCTCTCATTCTCAGGAATGCGACTGTACAGTTTATTTTGTTGCCCTAAAAATACAGTTCAAAAGACTTTCAAAAAGAAATCACAAAGTGAAATATTATTTCTGACATCAAATACAAATGTCTCTTATATGCGCCGATCACAGCTGCTGTAAGCCCCAAATAGGTAAAAATTCTGTATTTGCCTTTACCTTAGACAGTTTACTAAAAATGTGTCATTTTTGATTTGTCTGTAAGCTTGCTTGTGTGAATAATACAATGCTATATCTTAGACATCCAGAACAAAATATGCGGGCCAGCAGGAAAAGCATGCCAAACAAATCACTGGGAATATATGTTATCGACTATTGATTGATAATTTTCAACATACATTGTCACAAAGGGGAGGATCTCAGCTTTCTTATGACACCTAGATTGAGCTTCTTGTCCACTCAGAGCGTGAACGTCTCCGGTTAAACATGTAACCTCGGTTCCCTGAGATGAAGGGAACAAGACTGCCTTAAGCACTATGTGGAAGTCCTTCTAGACGACCTTGTTGAAACCCTTATACAATCACGCCAATCCTCTGATAGGCAATTGTGTCTGAGCCCTGCCCCTTCAGGCGCGCAGTTGGCCTATATCAGCGGGCGCTCAGTCACCATTTCTTCAGAATTTTCTGACTGAGGGACAAGAGTGAGTCACTCGACTATGAAACTCTGTAGTGCGGACAGCTTTGGCAATATCTCGTTCCCTTCATCTCAGAGAACCGAGGTTACATGTGTAACCGGAGACATTCCCTATCGATTCAGTTCATTCGACATTTCCGCAAGTACTATGGGGAATGGTATCCCATCATGCTGCACTACATGACATTACACTCCCAGAGTTATGAAATCTGTTTAGATTTATAAGGAGTCACAGGCCACAGGCAAATGATTTATAAGTCATATTAAAGTGTATATGAATAGTCCCACATGGCAGATGCCAGATGGAAATGAATGTAGTCTGGGATCTATATGAACCATATAGATATACACTGTATGGTTTATTAACCCTCTCACAACATGGATGGAAAAGTAGGTTTTATTTCTTATGGGAGTACTTATGACTTTTAAAAAGGGGCAGTTCAACAGCCTATAATTAGGTGGCTGTGCTGATTATAGTTGGTAGCCCACCCGTAATAAAGGCTTGGGCTCCTGCTTGAATGTAAGAAGCACTCTATACAGAGAGGACTTGAGATGGATGCCACATCCAGGTTATAAAATCTCATGAACATGTTTTGTGAGGACATTCTGCTGCCAAATATATGTCCTGTAAGGACACACCATTTGTCCATGTCCATGAAGAGGTCATGCCTCTGGTTGAATGCGCTTTGACACCAATAGGGCAATTCGTGCACTGTAATTCATAAGTGAGGGCAATCGCATCAACGATCCAGTGGGAGAGCTTTTGTTTGGAGATGGACATTCCATTGCGAGTCCTCCATAACAAATAAAGAGCTGATCCGACAGCCTAAACTGATGGGTGCGCTCAACATATGTATGCAATGCTCTCACTGGGCATAACATATGCAAAGATTGCTCTTCATCTGAATTAAATGGTGAGGGAAAAGAGGCTTGCAAACAAACCACCTGAGCCCTGAAGGGCATGGATAAAAACTTAGGCACACAGCCTTTCCTAGGTTTAATAGTGGCTTTTGACAGATCTGGACCAAACTCCAGGCATGAGCTGTCAGTCGATAGCGCCTGCAAGTCACCCACTCGTTTAAATGAGGCCAAATCCAATAGGAGTGCTGGCTGGGGATGCCAAATCATGCCTTATGCTTGAGAGAGAAGGTCTCTCCTCAGCGGTATTTCCCATGGAGGGCCATCCAGTATTTCTATCATCTCTGGAAACCAGGACTGATTGGGCCATTTTGGCACAATTAACAGAACTTTTGCCATGTTCACTCGGACTTTGCTGATGACAGAATGAAGGAGGCACATGGGGAAAATGCATACTTGGCCAGCAGGGCTTAGAATATGGAGTACCAAAGGGGACAGTGGGCATTCTCCATGGAGGCGAATAGGTCGACTTCCACTTTACCAAATATTTCCCAAATCCTCATCATTGTCTGAGGATGAAGTTTCCCTTGGTAATGCTCCCTGGCTTGACAACAGATCCACTCCAAAATCCAGATGGCCTGGGAAATGTGTCACATGCAATGAGAGATGACACCTGCTCCACTGGAGGCGGCATTGTGTCATGCTCATTAATTGTGGTGATCGGAGTCCGCCCTGGCGACCTTTGCAAGCCACTACTGTTGTGTTGTCCGAACAAATCAGAATGTGGTGATTCACGATGTGGGAATGAAAACCTCTCAAATCTAGAAAGACAGCCAGTAGCTCTAGGCGGTTGAAGTGCCACACCCGTGCAGTAGTCCTCCCAGTCCTCCCTGCACCTGTCCAGGAGCCAAAAGCACACCGCACACCAACCTGTATTGGATGCATCCGTGGTCACCACTTTTCTTCAGAAAATTTGACACAGCATAACATCCTGTTGGTAGAAGGCCAGCGTGGTCCATAGTGCTAGGGCAGCCAGATAGCGGCGAGTCCCCAAGATGCGCATGTGCCCGAGGCTCCAGGTGTGATGTGGAACGTGTTGCTTGAGCCAGTACTGTAGAGGCAGACCAAAAGGAAGGACTTTGAATTGATATGCAGTTCCCTCGAACGCAATCTCAAAAACCGCTTGTGACATGGTGCAATTGGTACATGAGAGTATGCGTCCTTTAGATCTACCGACGCAAACCAGTCCCGAGGACGGATGTGCGATAAGACCCGTTTCTGAGTTAACATTTTGAATGGACGCTTCACGAGCACATGATTCAAGCGTCTCAGATCTAGAATGGGCCAAAGCCGTCTTTCTTCGGAACTAGAAAATAATGGTTGTAAATCCCACTGTGTGTGTCGCAGTCTGGGACAGTCTCTATCGCATTTTTTGCGAGGAGACTGTGAATTTTTGTGAGGTGGCCGGCTTACAAACTGAACCGTATAACCATGCTTGATCATTAACACCCAGTCTGACACGCCCATGAGGGCTCGTCACGTGTTCGTGCAGCAGGATAGCAGGCTTATTGATTCGCTCGCTATAGGCAATAGAGCGCCGCTCACCATAGGGAAATGATTAAGCATAATGTGTGGGGTGCATGAAACAAGAAATGGCCCTTTTTCTGAGAATATTTTCTCTTTTGTGAGAACAACCTCTGTTTGAGTAATACACACAGAAGCAACATTTTGAACAATGTCCTGTTCCCGATGAACAGTAACGAGGAAGAGGGGAGAAACACTATGTGCCTCGAATTGAGCCTTCTTCGGCTCTGGGCTGTGAATAATGGCAAGCTTTGGGCTCCTCTTCACGGGGCTGGGCAAGTCAGGAACATTTCTGTTGCCCAGCCGGAGTTTTCCTTTGGCCCGTTTTTCACGCTGAGGCAGTGGGTGCTTACACTTGGGCCATGGTTTGCGTGGCTTCACTGATGGCTCAGTAGTAGCTTTCAGTTGTGCTGGGGCAGCAAGAGATGGATTCTTTGCTGGGCGCTGACCGGAATTAGATCGGAAGCGTGCCGGGAAAGGAAGTGCTACTTCTCTTTGGCAGAAAGTGTTTCATTGCTTGAGATTGCTTTTGCGCAATGATGAAGCACTCTGAAAAGACTTCTATGGCATTGCCAAGGAGGCCATCAAGGCTTTCTCTGCATCACGCATCTCCGTGAGAGTTAGCCAAATATGCCGATCCAGAACAATCTGGTTGCTCATCGCTTTGCCGATAGCCTGAGTGGTAGCTTTCGTTGCTCACAGCGCCAAATCTGTAGCAGTGCGGAGCTCTTTGAACAGCTCTAGATCAGAGTTTTGCTCATTCATTTGTTTAAGGAGCTTAGCTTGAAAAACCTGGAGCCCCGACATGCTGTGGAGTGCTGAATCAGCTTGGCCTGCTGCTGTATAAGCCCTTCCAGCCAGTGTGGATATCAGTCGACACAGCTTGGAAGGGTGGGTGGGGTGGGATTTCCGTCCCATGGCAGTATTACGGCAGAGGTGAGCAGCGACCACCTGTTCCACCGGGGGAAGCTTTTAATAGCCTTTTTCATTGGCTTAGTCCACTTTAGAGAGGACAGCAGCACCTCTGACCTGAATGGCGCACACCAGGTCTTTGTGAGCTCCGCATGGACTTCAGGGAAGAATGGTGCGCTCCTCCGGACCACGGTCTGTTGACAACGGCTGGTTTGCAAAAACCAGCCATCCAGACGAGACTTTTCTGGCTCTTCTGGAGGGGACCACTCAAGACCGAACTTTTCAACTGCCCTCGTGAGGATGGTCTTCACCCTCGTTGGGGAAAGAGGCGGCAACATCCTCCATGAACCACTTGCCCGAAGCTGCGGTTGACACAGCATCATCCCCATCACCAGAGCCACTAAATGTAATGAGGTTGTGCACTCCAATAAAGGGCCGGAGCTCATAATGCGCATATTGCACAGACAAGGACGTTAGATCGGAAGTTCGGGAGGCTCACAGGGCTTGCGCCGGCACAAGATCCTCCTCGAAGTCTTCCAGCTCAACCTCACTGCCCCGCCGTGCCTCCTCGTGGTCTCTCAGGACTTAACATAGAAGAGGCAGGTGGGAGGGCACGAGAGGCTGGATCTTCCCTCAGAACGAGGTCGATTCTAGAGCGCAATGTCCGGAGATTCAGTCTGTCTTCATGAGAGCTAGTTGTGCATAGGTGCAGCCCAGGCAGTAAACACAGCTCTTCAAGTGGCAGGATGTTCCATTCACATAGGATACATTTGTGGAATGACATCTTTGAAAAGATGCATATCACGCAAGCGGCTCTTTTAGTAAATATTGAATATATATAAAATTTTACAGTAACTCCAGCCAGAGCCCTATGGGAAGCAGGTAGGAGTCTTCGCTGAAGCGCCTCGTTGATCAAAGAAGAAAATCTGAAGCGAAGAACCTGTTCACCGAGAGTGACTTTGACGGCGATGTGGAGAACTCTTCACCGGAACACACAGGGGAGCGGAAAGCACCTGCACAGAGAGGCTAAGCACAGGTGATGAGTCTTCCTGTCCGTGTCTCACTGAGAAGTTCCGTCTGCTGTAAGTGTATATCGACGGCGAAGCAGAAAGGGTTCCAAGACAAAGACGAAGTTCGCAGTCTTGAAGAAAATTCAGAAGAAATGGTTACGGAGCGCCCACTTATATAGGCCAACTGCATGCCTAAAGGGGCGGGGCTCAGACACCATTGCCAATCAGAGGATTGCCGTGATTGTATAAGGGTTTCAACAAGGTCATCTAGAAGGACTTCCCCATAGTGCTTATAACAATGTCGAGTGAACTGAATCGATAGGGAACTGAAAATTAGACTGTCTACGGACGAAGCGATGTGCACATCTGTGAGGGCTAAAATGCGTTAGAGCACCACCTGCAATTCAGATCAGCATTTTGTGATGGAAGGTTAAGAGGAAAAATATTTTTTAATATAATATCTTGCTGCCATCTAGTGGAATAAGACTTTTTGGAGGGAGATGGCATAAACAGAACAAGAATTACATGCTTACAAAGCTAGGACAAAAAAAAAAAAAAAAAAAAAGAAAATTATGTGTGTGTATATAAATAATTCTATTCATCATAAGTGTAAACATATACAATATTATTTATGAATAATTGGAGTCATCTGTAAATTGTGAGCTTTTAAATTAGAGTGTGAAAAATTGCTGGCCGCAGGCAAAAATGCTCCAGTGTTTAAGAGGCTAATGTATAAGATAAAAGCTATAAAGAAGCATATAATCTCCCCAGATGATCCATTCTAGGTGTGCAAAAAACAGGGACCTTATATCTCACACCAATTTTTCCTTGTTTTGCACTTTATTTAAGGTATTTATATACTTGATGTGCCTCACAGACATTTAAATCCCTGCCCTGACAATTCCCCTCCTCGGAGAGTCTCGTAGGACTAAAAGGTAATTACGATGAGTTACAGTGAATACATATACCTGATGTATTTGAAAGTCTCACAGTTCCTTCCCATGTGGGACTTTGTTCATACACGGAGCACTAATATGCTGTGGCAGATTCATCACTGTTTATGTTGCTGGTTTGGCATCATCAGTCTTCACACGTTCATGTGAAATATCTTCAATTACAAATCAGAAACAGTAAACAAATACAGTATGGTCACACAGAAAACAGAAGTAATGGGTAAAATTTGTGAAGCAAATCGTTTTGAGAAATTAATTAGTTTTTAATTAGTGATGGTTGCATGGAGGAGATATTTGAGGAGGACATATGAAATATGGTTTATTTGTTTCAATCTATTTCAAAGGCTGATGCACTAAAGGTTTTTAAAGTATCCATTTACTGGACCTCACTACAGGGGAGAATGTATCCACTCATTAAGTTCCATTTATCTCAAATGCTGATGCAACCTCTCTGAATGTTGGGATTTCACTCAGGACTTTGAGTTTTTAACCACACTAAAAAAAATGTGCCTAGAGTAAATACTTCTTATGTAACCATGTCTCAAGAGGTTATTCGATTTTTCTCCATCTTTGCCTCAGAGAGTAAACAACAACAGACTGTGAGGATGAGATATCAGAATACAATGCCAACTGCAGAATGACTGAATATCTGTTCAGCACCAAAACTCCTTTTGGGTTTTATAGTGGTGATGGCAGTTCAGGCTGTAGGCAGCCTGGTAGCAATGACATTCCCTTTAATACTGTTTAAGTCTCTGCTATACTATAAAAATTAATGTCTTGGTTATAAAAGCAAAGAGCACAAAACCAGACCAAGCTAGCGCAGGGAGCTAAAATGCTAAAATGAAGCAGCGATATGAATGTTTGTACACAAAGGGCCACCTGGGGTGCCTACAGGTCTTGTTTGATCTCGGTTCAGATGGAAGTCAACAGATGGAATGCTTCCAGGCAGCAAAATCTTTATGGGCCTTATCACAAGATCACTACAGACTGTCTGACCAAACAGCCTCGATCAATAATGGCACACGCCTCTGAAATGAGCTAGAACAACATCAAACAGACTCTCGACCTTCACAATCGAAGGAAATGTAATTGTCTCAATTTACGTAGCTGACATTTCTCAATCATGTGTATTTAATTGGAGTGTGTGAGGTGCCAAATAAGATTTGTTTTTAAAGTTTTGATTATACCAGCTCATGGTCAGTGGATTTTTGTGGTGCACCTTCAAAAGCCAAAGGAAAATATCTTAGAGCTAACCATACACAGGTATTCTGATGCATAAAATACATATACAGGATTTTCTAGCTTCAATATCCATGAAAATCACAAGGTTCCAAATCAAACTTCGGGTGAAATGAATGGGATGAAAATACTCACTGAGCACTTTATTAGGAACACTACGGTCCTAATAAAGTGCCCGACGTGATCTTCTGCTGTTGTAGCACATCTGCCTCAAGGTTCGACATGTTGTTCATTCTGAGATGCAATTCTGCTCACTACAATTGTACAGAGGGGTTATCTGACTTTCAGTCAGCACGAACCAGTATGGCCAATCTTCGTTGACCTCTCTCATCAACAAGGCATTTCCGTCAGCAGAACTGCAGCTCACTGGATGTTTTTTGTTTTTGGCACCCTTCTGAGTAAACTCTAGAGACTGTTGTGTGTGAAAATCCCAGGAGATCAGCAGTTACAGAAATACTCAAACCAGCCCGTCTGGCACCAACTATCATGCCACGGTCGAAATCTCTGAGATTATTTTTTCCCCCATTCTGATGGTCGATGTGAACATTAACTGAAGCTCCTGACCCATATCTGCATGATTTTATGCACTGCACTGCTGCCACATGATTGGCTGATAAGATAATCACATGAATAAGTAGCTGTACAGGTCTTCCTAATAAAGTGCTTATTGAGTGTACTTTTCATTAACAATGCTTCATTTCATTAAGTTGCATGAATATAACAGTAAAAAAAAAAAAAAAAAAAAAAAAAGATGCACCAAAGCAAAATGTGCAATATCAATTGTCTCAAAATATTCAATGAAACATTACAAAATATCGGCTCATAAAAATAAAGAATATTAGAAAAAAAAAATAAAAAAATAAAAAACTCATTATCCATACACCTCCACAGGAGATTTCTGCAATTATTTTGAATTAAGGATTTTCATTTTTGTTTTAATGTGACCGTTTATTTGGCTCATGAGATATTTCATGCCAACCTCACAAGCCAACTTTCAAAACCCCATTTCTCATCCAGAAATTGTCTCTATAGGGTATTAGCTGAAATACTAATTATATAGAACTAATTGTAAATCATGTCATTTTAATATGCTGTCTGCAACCATGTTGGAGATCTTCACAAAAGCAAAAGAATTGGTGTTCTACTAAAAAGCAAAAACAATGATACGTGGTCAAAATGATACCTACCTTAATGCCTCATTTTATCAGCCCTATGAATATTTGCTTGACATTTCATAGATTTCACATGCTTGGCCAAAAGCAAACTACATTAATGTCTTTTGAAAGTGAGCTTTTCTTTTACTGCATTTCCCTTATTATTATTAAAATTCTTTACTTTAAATAGGGAAAACAAATCAGAGTATATTTTACAACAGGAACTGTGCACATAATGATGTAAAGGGAATAATTTATTATTATTATTATTATTAATTAATTTGGCAGAAATTAAATTCAGCATGATTAAATGTATCTCTTTTGAATCATTTTAACATTGATTTTTGTTTTGATATCCCCTTTAACTTATGTCAATGAATAAATTCATAAAGCCAATCAGAAAACAATTTAGTTCTGTTGAGGTCCTGTCTGTACATCTGTGCTGTGTTTTGGGGTAGTGGCCATTCACTTTCACCTGAATATTTTGATAATGGGGAATGTAAATAATTATTTGTAATGAAAGTAATAGGGGTTAAAGTCTTGTTCACATTATATGTACTTTTAAGCTCCATTCAGACCGATTAGTTTTCTAAACAACATTTGAGTTACAGTTATTATCACCCGACGTCTGTGATTTCATGTATCGTGTTTATTACATAAGTAGGAATGTCTGTTTTCTAGATGTAGTACAGAATGTTGAATGTATTTAATTCAGGTAATTAAATTAACTTATCTTTTAAACTGTTTAAATGTAAAATAACTTATAATTTATTTATTTTAAATAATTATTTAATTTGTGATGTAATTATTAAATTATAACATTATAAAAACCTTATTAAAATAAATTTTGCATGGGTTTATACAAGTAACTTCTTATAATAAACCCACTGCAATAAACAAGAATTTTCTGTGAACTACATAATTACAACATTACGTAACTGAGTGGAGAAATTAAGGTTAGTAGTTTACCTGACACTGATATTACAGCAGTTTCCACGATTTGGCTCTCCTTGTTGATTTTATTTTTGAATGGCAAATATTCTACATCCATATTGAAAGGTGCGCAGCAGGCAGAAGATTGGCATGCATAAGTATGGTCTTAACGATAGTTCATGTAGGTCAAAATACATGAGAAGCATTGTGAAAATTCAATATAAGCAAATCACAGACATTCACATTGGACGGAATTAGATTTATCAGAGGACCCATCAAGTTAGCCAAAAAACAGTAGGTAATTTGCTGTTCTCACAGATGTTGTGTGAGAAAAACACAGACTTGTCAGATTCAGACGGGATTAAAATCACAAAGTAGATCTATGAAACACTAATTTCCCTAACCTCCTCAGGGAAAATTAGTCCCATACGAATAGGGTTTTAATTATGTATTATAGTCAGTGCTTGGTAGTAATGGATTACATGTAATATAGATTACATAATCAGATTATAAAAATAAAAGTACTTATAATTAGATAAAATTACATTTTAAAATACTCAATCAGATTAGTTACTTTTTATGAATTGCATGATTACATATTGTACATTCAACAAATCTTTGAGTTCTCGAATGGAGGGGATTGGTGGAATTGCAGAACCAATTGCATTAGTGCGGTAAAGTTAAAGTTTTGCAAACTGTTTTTGTACTTAGCTTCCCAGCTTTACCACAGATGGATGGTGTTTGTAATGCCAAAATTGCCGTAGTAAGAACTTTAAATGCCTTTATTTTGCTCAGGCAAATAGCGAGTAAAACAGATCAAATCAATTCTGTGCGACATAAAAAAAAAAAAAAAAAAATTTAGTCAGAAGTAATCAAACATTATCCAAAAGCAATCAAATTAGACTACCAAAAAATTTAATCCAAAAGATTACACTACTGACTACAATTTTATCCATGTAATTTGTAATCAGTACCAAATTACAATTCAGAAGTAATCTACCTAGCACCGATTATGGTATATTGTGTTAATAAATTTATCAGCAGCTATATCACCCTGTAGCTCAAGACTGGTTACCCACTGAAGCTATGCAGGGCTGAGCCTTGTCAGTAACTAGATGGGAGACCTCCTGGGGAAAATTAACTTTGCTGCTGGAAGAGGTATTAGCGAGGCCAGCAGGGAGTGCTCACCCTGCGGTCTGTGTGGGTCCTAATGCCCCGGTACAGTGACAGAGATACTGTCTGAGGTCCTGACTCTCTGTGGTCATTAAAAATCCCAGGACACTTCTCAAAAAAAAAAAAAAAAAAAAAAAAAGTAGTGGTGTAACCCTGGTGTCCAGGCCAAATTCCCCCCATAGGTCCTTATCAATCATGGCCTCCTAATAATCCCCATCCATGAATTGGCTCTATCACCCTATCCTATCCTGTCCTGTCCTCTCCACCAATAGCTGGTGTGTGGCGAGCGTACTGGTGCACTATAGCTGCTGTCGTATCATCCAGGTAGATGCTGCATACTGGTGGTGTTTGAGGAGAGTCCCCTGTTCACTATGTAAAGCGCTTTGAGTGTAGTATCAAAAAAAGTGCTATATAAAATGACACATTCATTAATTCATTCATGTTGATAAACAATGGTAATGCAGCTAAATTAATTTAGGCTATTTAAAAAAAAAAAAAAAAGTACATTCAAAAAGGCTTTTTTTTCTTCTTCAGTCTAATGCACTTGACTGGCCCAGAACAAAAATTCTGTTACAACATATGGCAACTAGGTATGTATATGGGCCAAATGTGCAGGATATGCAAACATAACACAAGGATGTCACTCAGTCAATAAATATAGTGTTTTTATCTTCTTCTATACTGCAGATACAAGTTATTTGTCATTTTAACATGGCTCTGAAAAGAGATTTATCACCTATTCTATCCCAAAGCGGTTTCTTTTTTTTTTTTTTTTTTTTTTAGGGGACCACCTAACAGTGAAGTTATTTTTATTCTCTAATAAAAGCTGATGAATCATACAGACTGTCTCTATACTACATCTTTTTTTATTTCTTGTGGAATATTTTAGCTGATCCCTGAAACCATTCCTTGGTGTTTCAAACATTACCACTTGATATTTTTGGATATATCCCTTTCCTGCTTTACAGATTTGTGAGTTTCCCCAAAATACGTACATATTTAGGTAATACAGAACACTGCAAAATATTTTCTCATTTTACGGAACTAAACATTTAATTATAATTTTATAATAAACAATTATATATATATTTATATTGAAACTTAATTGTTTAAATGTCTGCATGCTTAAAAATGTTAGCAATAATGACAGAGGAAAATTGTTTAGAATTTAATAAACCAAATTATTTAACCTCCACAATTTAATATTCTGCATAACCTCCCACTGCAGAAATGACAGATTTACAGAAAATGACAGTCTTTTTGGGTCTATGCATCCCCTTACACTGTTCATGTGACTTTAAGCCTATTCTTCCAAGTAAATGTTGCTCCAGGTTGTTTAGGACAGTCTGATGAGGGCGACTTTCGTCTGCACTATATGATTTTAATCAAGATAATTAACAACCTAAATAATAACAGGTCTATCAAAAGACTTATGACCAGATATGTCCTGACACTGACAGTCAAAAGGATTGAAGAAATATCTTAATATATACAAATGAGAGTAGATGAGAGAAAAGATGATCTGTGTGACCATAGGGACAAGAGTTTAACTGGCAAGAAGGCTTCCTAGCTTATGAGAACTTAACTGAATATGGGTAAGAAGACAGAAGCTACTGTAAATAATTCCTTTTAATAATCTGAGTTCTTTTGGACCAAAACCCTTTGGGAAATATGGATCTCTGTTCTCTGTTTTCATTCTCTTCTCTGGTTGGAGTGAGAAATTCCACGTGGATTTATAATTCATGAGATGTTCTGGAAGGTTAAGCACATTTAAATGTAAATGAATAATCAATCTGTATGCAAATCTAGATGATTTTTTAATTTATTTGTCTAGGAAACCTGTGGTCGTGTCTCAGTCGAAACCCTGAAAATCGTTGTATTTGCTATGAGATCAACATGTATATTTTATCAATATATAAAATATAAAAATACTACAGCCAATATATATATACACTCAATGTAAAGACATATTGTTACAGATTCTGAGAGCATGACACCGAGTGAGAATAGGCTACAAAAAGTATTTTCCTCATCAACAAACAGGTAGTCAAAATTGACTTACGTTTGGTGATTCCAGAGAGCAGGTTTAACGTGGGAAATATGAAGAAACCTTTTCAGAGCGTTTTCCCTGGAAAAAAGAATTCTCCACAGTTGATGGGACTGACAGTAAGCGTGACGGATAGTGTTCGGAGCTGCGCGAGACTGCTGAAGTTCTTCAGATGAGAGCGTGAGCGATTCATCTAGCGCGTGGGAGCCGCGTGCTTGTGGAGCGGCTGGCAGGTACTAATGAGAGGGAGGTGCAACTCTATGATCGAGTTAAGAATTACTCAGCAATTACATCGAGTAGCCTAATAGATAAACCCTCACTTTTTTGCTTGTTCACAAAAGCTCTGTCAACTAGCTAGAGAAAAATGACTTCCCTACTAGTCTTTCGACATCCATGTCTTTAGACATGCTGTGTGGAAATATCTATTTTATGGTGAATATTTACACCCCAGTGGTCTCCTTTGGAGGATGCTATCCAAGGTCCTTCCAGGTTGTTCAATTGGCAATAATTAATTTCAGCATGTAAACCTACTGCAATCTAGCAGTTATGTAACCAGTGCAACTAAAAGAGTCATGCCCATCAGATAATACGTCAGCCCTCAACAAGCTAAACATAACCCAATGAATGTCAGCACCCCTCAGTAAACGATAGGGTTCCTGCCTGATGACAGCTTATAGTGCATTCTATAAATATAAACTATGGAAGACTAGAGCACATGGTGGCAATGCATTCTAATATATGTGCATATTTACCCCGAAAGTGGAGATGGAACGAAGATTGGGTCCTAACCGGTGCAAACGAAACATATCAAAAGTTTTGTTGCAAATGTTGAAAGAGGAAGTGTAGAGGAAGGGAGGTCAAAATGGCAGGGAATTCGAATTTTAATAAGACGGGCATGGAGAGGGAGGGAGATAGAGAGATAAAGATTGGAATCTGAACAGGAAGAGTCTCTGTAACAAGACTAGGGCTTGCTTGAGAGACAGGGAAAAAGAGAACGAGACAACATGATGCTCTCGCACGACCTGTCACTTTCCTCTCATTCTGTCACTCTTTCCCCTGAGCAGATTCTTCATTATAGCTGATCTCTGAAATTCAGATCCATCAATCTGAACCTCATACAAAAGGAAAACCTAAAATTCCTCTAGTGGAACACTGTTTCCGTAAGCTTTGTTTTCCACTGATGTCAAGACCTTTCATTGAACCTATTGAGAATTGGCTGTTTACTTCGGAACATTTTGAAGGTTTAGCTATGCCTCTAGGATATGTGCAAAGGTTCCCATATGGATAAATTATTTTTGTTTTGCCACAGCTTAGGAATGTTCTTAAAGACATAGCTCACCCAGACATTCTGTCATTATTTGCTGACCCCCAAATGCTGTTATTTTTTTTTCAGACAGACTTGCACCCTGGTGTAAATAGCACCTGCCATACAGAATGGCTATTTGCACCCCAATAGTCTTTTGGAAACATAGACATTTATGACAAACTGCATTGTAAGCATCACTGCAGTGGTATGGGGTGTAATGCTGGTGTAAATGTGCCTTTTTGTGAAGGCAACACGGGTTTGAATCCGCCTTTGTCACACTTTTTTTCCTATTCTGTTTCCAATCTCCAGTCTTAATATTTCTTTAATACTACTTATAATAAATAAATAAAAATCAATATAAATGTAGTACCTAAATTGTAGTAACCATGTTTTTGGCATTTTACAACAGTAATATGGTGTTACTATAGTAACCATGTTTAATTTTGTGGTTACAATGATTTTACTACAAAATACCATGGTGATACTATTGTTACTGTAGTAAAACCATGGTTAATTTTTTTTAAAGGAAGGTTAGGGTTAGGATTAGGGGTTGGGACTGGTGAAGTAAGCATACTGTAAGTATCCAAATGTATTAAATATAAATGTAAGTATATTAGTTAATGTTGACATTGTGTAGGGGTTTATTAAGGTGGAACTGCCTAAACTCTCACCGAATGCACAAATGACTACAGACCCATTGCAGGATTGATTACAACAGCGGACAACCGCGTACCTATTATTGCAGTGCACGTACAGTGTTTAGGCTCTCACTGGTTGATGAGCTTATTTCCTCAAAAATGACCACATGAACAAGTATGTGGAAAAAAAGAGGTAAAAGATGAATTTCTCAGTTGTTTCCAAGTATTCACTGAATGATTATTAGATACGTCGCTGTCAGTTATGGGTTGAGACAGGTGGACGTGTCCTCGCCACTTTTGGAAATAGCTTTTGTCAGGAATGTGTATAATTCAGATGAAACATCTCCAGTTTTTAGTAGGAGTTTCCATTTCATCTGTGTGTTTTTTGACTGGCGATCCGGTGCTAGAATGTGTTATTTTGAATGTTATGATAAGTGTTTGTTGCAGCTGTTATTGGTGTCGTTTAGTGTCGGCAGTTTCTGCAGCTCGTGCTCTTTTCTGTGTCCCCCATTGTGATGGCCTTCTCGGCCATATTGTTTGTGTGTTTGTAGAGTGTGTTGTCTTTTTCTCATTCTCTCCCTCTCTCTTTATCACTCTCAGTTGTGTGGTAACCAGGTGAGCTGATTGTTGATGGGGCCAGGGGCATAGATTCCTGGGGGGAGGGGGGGGGGGGCAATAATCAAAACAAGCAATTACAACCCCCCAATATTTATAGCATTATCAATGGAAACATATAAATGCTTCACACTGCAACCCCCCCCCAATGTTCAAGACAAATCTACACCCTTGGATGGGGCGCACCAGTGCGCAGTGTGTTTCGTCCCTATATAAAGTGTTTCATGGCTGGGTTGTGAAATGGGAGATGGGTGTTCATGAGCTGTTCCATCTCTTTCATGGGCGCTCAGGCGCATATTGACTTTTTTTCTGGGTTCCCGCTGCTGGTGTGGAGAGTCTGTGGTTGTTGCTGTCTGAACTTCAGGGTTTGCTTTTTTTCATAAACAGAACTGTCAATATGTGTGTCAGTGTTTCCGCTACTCTCGTGTCCCTTGCATCTTTTATTGCATTTTATTTTTCAAGTGAAACACCCATCCACTGATGTACAGATGCAATGTTGGTTTATTAAAAAAACAAAAAAAAAGTAATATTTGGGCGAATTAAAATCCAAAACCTCTAAACACTGGCAAAAAAGTGGCAAAAATGTACCACTAGATCAATCAGTCATGTTCTTTATTAAAGTGCTGATCAATGTATTCATCTACTGACTAACTAAATCCCAAGACTGATAGTGGCAGATGCAGAGATGAAACTACCATATTATGTGAAATATTTATTTGAGTGCTTGAATCGATCATTAAGAATGACTGTTGATCAAAACAACGTACCGTGCATAACCAGTATTCATGAGTTTCATAGCACTGTCCCCACAGTTCAATTTTCCGTTAAGTTTTATTTTTATTTAGGCCTAACTTTGTGTTAATCTTCACTTTCAAATGGATTATTCCAGTTGTTACAAAGGTGATAGGCCTACAGGACTTTTATTAGCAGAATAACATGGTATATGCATGCATTTTCCATCCATGGGTACACTTAACAAAATAAAAAAAAATTGGCCTGCATGAGGTGGTGACATTTAGTCCAATATGCCGGTTCTAAATGTCAAGCTAAGGAACATTTAGAATTGGTTGATGTGTTTAAAAGACAATGTATTGGTGCTCTGGAGATATAAAAATGTGCTACTTATTTTTTATTATGCAAAAAAAAAAATTTTTTTTTTTTAATGTTGGCAAATCAGAACTAAAATTGTTACTATGTGGTTCCTGTGGAAATGCAGTTGTATCGCAACATTTTTAATTTGATAGTGACTCCAATTAATGAACTGGTACTTACTTGTTGCAATCAGGCTTGGTGAACTATGCATTGGCGCTTGCTTTGGTGCTGCCACCCCTTATAGTCTGCATGCTACCCTGCACAGCAGTGATGCCCCTATACTGTATGTTAGTATTTAAATAAGGGTGCAAACAGTATAGCATCTACCATTACTTGTACCAGGGTTGGGGTGCAAATAATATTTGCCACTATTTGCACTATGGTATAAATAGCATCTGGCTTATTTCTTCTTTGTAACACAAAAGTAGAAGCAGCTCTTTTCCACACAATGGCAGTTCAACAGAGCATCTGCCAAGTTCCATAAATGCCAAAAACACAACAAAAGAACCATAAAAACAGTCCATATGACTTGCACTCTGTGTGTTCTGAAGCTATATGATAGCTTTGTGTGAGGAACAAATTGAATTTTAGTTTGCTATTCATTGAAAATGTTTCCCTTCACTGCAGTTCTCAAATGTTCTCCATTCCACATGAACTGATGCACTGCATTCAGAACCAATGGCATTTTTGAAGTCAGTGGTGTCCAACATGGTACATGCCAACATGCCAATTTTTATCTGAAAACACATGAAAGACTTGGAAATAGTCAAATGTACTACTTTTATGGTGATTCTTATGCGTTGTTTTTTATTTATTTTTATTTTTTTTTGGCACTTAACAGCCATGGTCATCCATGAACTCTCAACATGATCACACGAGAAAATGACCCTATTCTGACAAATTACTGACACCATCCCCTATCAGAAATTTTTGCATCAATTTAAATGTGTTTTCCTTTTCGGAGTGACTATTTGCTTTAGGTGTAAATAGCACCTGCCACACATCACCGCTATTTGTACTCAAATAGTCTGGATGAAACAGAAATTGAAGACAGACAGTACCCATTAGTGTTGCCGCAGTGTATTCTGTAAAGACAATGTGGATGTGCTCTTTTCATGCAGACAACTCGGGTTCGATTCCCCATTTTGTCCCACTTTTCCCTATCCTGTTTCCACTCTATTTTTATTTATTTATTTTTTTTATCCCCTTTAACCACGAGGAGGTTTCCCCATATGACTCTACCCTCCCTAGCAACCGGGCCAATTTGGTTGCTTGGTAGACCTGGCTGGAGTCACTCAGCACACCCTGGATTTGAAATCGTGACTCCAGGGGTGGTAGTCAGCATCAATACTCGCTGAGCTACCCAGGCCCCTCCGGTTTCCACTCTTAATATTTCCTTTAATACTACTTATAATAAAAAATAAAATGAATATAAAGGTTGATTTTCTCGCAGTGATTTAGTCACAGTGAAGGTTGGGGAGTTGAGAGAAAGATTTGATCTGGGTAAAATTAACCATGTTTTTTGGCGGAAGCCATAGTTTTAATGCAATTAACCACGGTGTTACTACAGTTATATGGTGTTAATATAATAACCTGGTTAATTTAGTTGTTACTATGATTTTATAATATTTTACAAAATACTATGGTGATACTATGGTTACTTTCGTAAAACCATGGTACATTTTTGTAAGGTACACTATATTGCCAAAAGTATTCGCTCATCAGCCTTTAGACGCATATGAACTTAAGTGACATCCCATTCTTAATCCATAGGGTTTAATATGACGTCGGCCCACCCTTTGCAGCTATAACAGCTTCAACTCTTCTGGGAAGGCTTTCCACAAGGTTTAGGAGTGTGTTTATGGGAATTTTTGACCATTCTTCCAGAAGCGCATTTGTGAGGTCAGACACTGATGTTGGACGAGAAGGCCTGGTTCGCAGTCTTCGCTCTAATTCATCCCAAAGGTGCTCTATCGGGTTGAGGTCAGGACTCTGTGCAGGCCAGTCAAGTTCTTCCACACCAAACTCGCTCATCCATGTCTTTATGGACCTTGCTTTGTGCACTGGTGCGCAGTCATGTTGGAACAGGAAGGGGCCATCCCCAAACTGTTCCCACAAAGTTGGGAGCATGGAATTGTCCAAAATCTCTTGGTATGCTGAAGCATTCAGTGTTCCTTTCACTGGAACTAAGGGGCCAAGCCCAGCTCCTGAAAAACAACCCCACACCATAATCCCCCCTCCACCAAACTTCACAGTTGGCACAATGCAGTCAGACAAGTACCGTTCTCCTGGCAACCGCCAAACCCAGACTCGTCCATCAGATTGCCAGATGGAGAAGCGTGATTCGTCACTCCAGAGAATGCGTCTCCACTGCTCTAGAGTCCAGTGGCGGCGTGCTTTACACCACTGCATCCGACGCTTTGCATTGCACTTGGTGATGTATGGCTTGGATGCAGCTGCTCGGCCATGGAAACCCATTCCATGAAGCTCTCTACGCACTGTTCTTGAGCTAATAGTCGGCCACATGAACTTTGGAGGTCTGTAGCGATTGACTCTGCAGAAAGTTGGTGACCTCTGCGCATTATGCGCCTCAGCATCCGCTGACCCCGCTCTGTCATTTTACGTAGCCTACCACTTCGTGGCTGAGTTGCTGTCATTCCCAATTGCTTCCACTTTGTTATAATACCACTGACAGTTGACTGTGGAATATTTAGTAGCGAGGAAATTTCACGACTGGACTTGTTGCACAGGTGGCATCCTATCACAGTACCACGCTGGAATTCACTGAGCTCCTGAGAGCGGCCCATTCTTTCACAAATGTTTGTAGAAGCAGTCTGCATGCCTAGGTGCTTCATTTTATACACCTGTGGCCATGGAAGTGACTGGAACACTTGAATTAAATTATTTGGATGGGTGAGCGAATACTTTTGGCAATATAGTGTATGTTTAGGTGTTGGTGTTGGTGTAGGGCAGGGTTTCCCCAATTAGTTTACACCAAGGGCCAAATTCTGTCAACAATATAAAATCAAGGGCCACCGCCATGTTATGAAAAAGCGTTTGTGCTGCTGCTATTATTATTATTATCATTATTATTATTACTATTGTTGTTTTAATTATTAAAAGAGTCACGGCATAAATATGAATATTTTTTATTAGTTCTTTTTATCAGTATTAGTAGCCTGTTTTATTCAAACAATTATGAACATTTTGTTTGTATACAGATACACAACATTTTTTTTGCATTATTATTGTTATTATTCTTAAGGATAATATCACAAAGTATTGCAATAATTTCAATAAAGAAAAGACAGTGAGCCAGTGTTTTCTTATCATTTTTAATATTAGGCCATGCATCGTATTTTATACTGTACAATACATGTTATTGTTAATATGCACTATTCAGCTATTCCAAAAGAGTAGTTGGCTCCGGGAGTCCGTTTGAAATATACTCTTTGCAAAATACATGTGCAAATATAAACAGGATGTATATTTATGCAACAGCGCTCTTTAATAATGTTACTCGCATAAAAACACAGATTATATACTCCTCAGAATTCATCAACACCATGGAAAGAATGAATCAGTCATGCCAAATTAGGTAAATAAATGCTTAATCTCTTGCACTGCCAGCTGGGCAGGAGACTGGTATAAATGTTTGTAGAACAGCAGCAGCGCCGCCTACTGTACAGAGGTGAAATAGTTTTTCATTTACATTTTTTAAGGACTCTCTGTATAGACCTTTCGTCGGAAGTTTGTCTCGCATCACGGATTTGGTGTGAACATGCCTTTAGAGCAGGCCAAAAATTTGTCTCTTACGGACCGGATGTGGCCCTTGGGCCGCCTAGTAAGGAACCCTGGTGTAGTGTGTCTGTGGGATTCTAAATAAACACAATAAACATGTTGCACTGATGTCCTTATACTGTATGTTAGTATTTAAATAGGGGTGCAAATACTATCTGCCACTATTTGCACTTTGTAAATATCCCTGCCTTACCTTTTTCTGTGGCGCTACTGATAACGTTGTGCAAGCAGCTTTAGAGACATGCCTTCTGGTCTCATGGAAACCAGGAACTAATCACGTTTACATAAATAATAATGAGCATGATTCTGAGGATGCAAGGTTAAATTATGATTCCACTGATGGTTAGGTTTTGGGTAGGGGTTTGGTAGGGCATCGGGTTGATAATATATGTATTCCTATTAACTCTATTATATAATTTACAACTAAAAATACAACTCGCATTACAACTTGCTTTTGGCACCACTCTGTGGACATTTACCCAGAAACTGGAGCTCATGCGTAGAGCAAAGCTTCCAGCTTTGGCCACAATAAGTGCATGATGATTTAGATACCATTTGAATCCATAACAAGGGCGATGTGTCCATTTTAAGAAGCAGAACTTTTGACCAACTATCGTTGTATTCACAACTATCCTTTTATAGGAAAGCGTTGTGTAAAGATTCTTCAGATTTTATCCTTTTGTTTCACGTAAAAAATAACAGCATACTGATTTGGAATTGTAACGATGCTGGCAATGACAGGCAGACGATGATGATGAAGTGTAGAACCCAAGTGCAGTTTATTACTAGAAGCATGAAAACCAAAAACGTGACTACAAAACATACATTTGACTAAACTAGACTTGAAATAACATAACTTCACCTGACTTGACTTCCAAACAACATTACAACACACAATATCTGACAAGAGACAATGGCAAACATGAGGGCTTAAATACATGGACAAGGGTAAAAAGACAACCAATGAACAGACAGAACTATAAACAAGACAACAAGACTAATATTCTTAAACCAAATGACAAACTAGAACTAATAACGAGTTAACAAGACAATAAACCAATGAAAATAAGACACATGAACATGGAGAGAAACAGGATGATCACATGACTTGGAAACAGGGAATCACATGACATGGCAGGGAAACAGGAAATAACATGACATGGAACACTTTTCAAAATAAAAGACATTAACACAAAACATGAACAAAAACACATCTAGACATGACATATCCCCCCCCACTAGGGGCGGCTCCCGACGCCCCAAAACATAAACACAAGGTTCACTGAGAGGGAGCTGGGGGGGTTGGTGGGTGGCCGAGGTGACTTGACATGGCTACATGGCATGACGTGGTAACATGGTACGGCAGGATCACTGACTTGGCCATGGTAGGCATGGATGCTGACTCGTTGGCCGTGGCTGGCGTGAGCGCTGGCTCATACAGCAGAGGCGGGCCTGGACCATGGAGCAGAGGTGGGCTTGGCCGTGGAGCTAAGGCTTGCTTGTGACATGGCATGGAGCAGACTGAAACTTGGCTGTGACATGGCATGGAGCAGACTGAGGTTCGGCTGTGACATGGCGTGAAGCAGACTGAGGCGTTATTGTGACGGGCTCAGGTGTTGCTGTGACATGGCATGGAGCAGGCTGAGGCGTTGGCGTGACATGGAGCAGGCAGAGGCATGGCTGTGACATGTCATGGAGCAGACTCAGGCTGTGACATGGCATGGAGCAGACTCAGGCTGTGACATGGCATGGAGCAGACTCAGGCTGTGACATGGCATGGAGCAGACTCAGGCTGTGACATGGCATGGAGCAGACTCAGGCTGTGACATGGCATGGAGCAGACTCAGGCTGTGACATGGCATGGAGCAGACTCAGGCTGTGACATGGCATGGAGCAGACTCAGGCTGTGACATGGCATGGAGCAGACTGAGGCGATATTGTGACGGGCTCAGGTGTTGCTGTGACATGGCATGGAGCAGGCTGAGGCGTTGGCGTGACATGGCATGGAGCAGACTCAGGCGTGACATGCATGGCATGACATGGGACGCTGTCTCGGCGGCCAAGACGTGGGACCCTGGCACGGCGGCCAAGACATGGGACGCTGGCTCGGCGGCCATGACGTGGGACGCTGGCTCGTGGAATGTGGCAGGCTTTGTGGGAGTGCCGAGTCCCACATCAGCCACTCCCACAGTAAAAGGTGAACCACTCACCAACCATTCCATTGGATTTTGCCTCCAGGCATCATGGAGCTGACCGGCTCATTTAGCCCAAAACTGAAGAAGTCTTTGTGGGCCACCTCATTAAAATCCACCCTGCAGGCCAGAACGTAGAATTCCTCAACATATTCCTCCAGGGGATGATTCCCCTGACATAGACGAAGAAGCCGAACTGCTGGGTTCATTTTGCGGTCAGGTATTCTGTAATGATGCTGGCAATGACAGGCAGACGATGATGATGAAGTGTAGAACCCAAGTCACTACAAAACATAAACATGAACTACACTTGACTATAAAACAAAAAATAAACATGAACTTGACTTGACTAAACTAGACTTGACTCGACTTGAAATAACATAACATGACTTGACCTGACCTGACCTGACTTCCAAACAACGTTACAACACATAATACCTGACAACAGACAATGGCAAACATGAGGACTTAAATACATTGACAAGGGTAAAAAGACAACCAATGAACAGACAGAAATATAAACAAGATAACAAGACTAATAAACTTAAACCAATGACAAACTAGAACTGATAACGAGTTAAACAGACAATAAACCAATGAATACAAGACACATGAACATGGAGAGAAACAGGATGATCACATGACTTGACATGGAAACGGGGAATCACATGACATGGCAGGGAAACAGGAAATAACATGACATGGAACACTTCTCAAAATAAAAGACATTAACACAAAACATGAACAAAAACACATCTAGATGTGACAGGAATGACAGTAAATAATCAATGACAGAATTTTTATTTTTGTGTGAACTAAGATCTATGTAACTGCTTGCTGCCTGTCTAGCATTTTACATTTACATTTATGCATTTGGCAGATGCTTTTATCCAAAGCGACTTTCATTGCACTTATTATAGGGACAATCCACCCGGAGCAACCTGGAGTTAAGTCTTGCTCAAGGACACAATGGTGGTGGCTGTGGGGATTGAACTAGCAATCTTCTGCTTACCCATTCTGTGCTTTAGCCCACTACGCCACCACCACTCCACCTAGCCTTTGAAGTGATTTCTGGAAAGTGTCAACACATTCATATCAACCACAACTATAGTATGGACTATCTGTATGGACTTTTAATTGTATGACAGCTTATATCTGCCTAAATATCTCAAAATCCTGATCCTCTCTTATTTTATGCTTTTGAAATGTTAGTTATTTAGACATCTTTTTGGTATTTGTTGAATAGAGAACATCTCTGAAGGACACAAGAAGGTCAACAGGTTAGGTTTATTTAAATGGGAAATTGTATATTTTAGATCTCCAAGTTCAAGCAAAACATTTTCTTGCTTCATCCCCTTGGTGGCAGACTACTTGCCATCAGAATCATACAACAACAGACAAGGTGCTGAGTTACATGGAACAGTACATCCTGAAAAGACCTTCCTACCCATCTTGTGTCGAAGTGCTTTAAACCCTATAAACATATATTAAAGCTGACGTATGTAACTTTTTTATGTAAAATACTTTCTCCTATCCCAGCTTATAGGTGCACTCAGTAATTTTTTCCTCATTAAAAAAGTGTAACTCCTAAAGACATAAATTTTAATTTTGCAATGTTCAGTATGAAGGAAATCATGACCACTCACATTAAAATGAAGACTCCAGTCATATCAGTAAACTTATAATAGCTGTTTTATTCTACATGGAGAGGGTCCGCACATGGGGGCTGCCTTGTTAGAATCACATGACTAGCTGAATACTATTCGCTTAATCTCAGTAACCATCCTGTTATTTGACACTTTCACTCATTGATTAAAATAATCATGGCTGACTGTGAAAACTAAATTTCTACAATGGCATCAGAAACTGAAAACTATTGATTTTAAATTATGCTGCATCCCCGCCACTAGGTGTCAGTGTAAGTCCAAGATGACACAAAGACAAAAGTTAAAGAGTGCACTTTTAATATACGCAGATACAACTTTAAATAAGCCATTGACAGGTTAATTTTCTGGAAAACTGTAAGCACTGTTTTCTGTGGCGATCTGAAGATTGCTCCATTTGTTTTGAGAGACCCGCTTAGATCTGCCCCAACAACATTACTCAACCAATGGCGTGAGTTGGACTATCACTTTGTTTGACCAACGGTAGATGGGGGGCGTATTCTGAAAGCTGTTTTGAAAACAAAGTTTATTTTTGCAATTCCGTTCTGTGGCACTAGTGGTGCAGAAATTACATACTTCAGCTTTAAAATTAGTGTAGTTTATTTTGCAGTTGAACCGTACTAAGAGCCTGTCACTAATGTAACTTTGTTAGGTTAATGTTAGTCTCAAAGAGTCTAGTCAACTTTTTTGCTTATTGCAACATAGTCTCAAGACAACTTTTTTATTAACATTTTTATTGATTCCATCTACAAGACAAATAAACAACATAAAATATGGAATCAGTTATATAAATTAAAGAGCACCTATTATGGTTTTTCAAATATTACCTTTCATGTAGTGTGATTAGCTGTTTGTGAATTTAAAAAAGTCTGCAAAGTTTCAAAAATCAAAGTGCACGACAAATGGAGTTGACTCCCAAAAGAAAGAACCAATTCTGAACACCTGAAACGAGTCGTTAGTAATTCCAGACTTACTTCCTGTACTAACCTATGTAATTTGTTAACAAAAAACCCACCTCTGGTCTTCATTGGCTGCTCGCAAACAGCTTTGACCCGCCCTCAAACACTACACTAAGCGGTAGACCAATCATAGCAGAGTAGGCTCTCTGAAAGGAGGAGTTTAGAATGAATCTTTTAGAACGGATCATTGAACGAGTCGTTTTTGACACTGGGAAAGAAAGGTAATGCTACAATTTAAATTATATAAAGTGTTTTTTGACCTTGGATGCATGTAAATCATAATAGGTGCTCTTTAAACCCCTCCCCCTGAACACAAACACCCACCTGACACAAACACGCACTACAGTGGTCACTTACAATACAACATAAAAATAAAAATAAAAAAAACCTAAAAAAATATATACTTTCAAAAAACAAGAATGCACATACACATCAAACTAAACATTTAAAATTCCTCTCCACTGCCCCTGCTCGAGAACCCACCAAAAAAGCCAAATATCCACCCCACTTCCTATTAAATAAATCCCATTTTCCCAACCTTCTAAAAATCGCCTCCTCCAATGCTGCCACCATCTCAAGACAACTCTTAATAATTCAAACGAGATGGCGAAATTGTAAGATATCTTACGACTTGACTCGTATGACTTGACTTAAGACTTTAAACTTATGAATGTTAATAATATAGTTTGTTGGTTAGTTTATTCTTCTCTATGGGAGTAGAAGTTTTATGTTTCCGTAGAAGCTAACTCGTAAAATGTCTTACTATTTACTATTACTACGACTTGTCATGAAAGCGAGTTGCCTTTTTCTGGTCAAGAACTGCTCATTTAGACAGGAAGATACGAACCGACTGACCGCAGCTCAGTTTCCGTTCATGATGTTTGAACAAGCTGGTAAATCTGAAATCTATGAGACCCCAATAATATCATTCCAATAATAGTGCATCAGTCTCAACAAGGAATTAGTTGAAAATGAGTGTAGACTTATGTGTTTATCCAAAAGTAATAAATACAGATTATTTCATGGACATACCTCTACAAGTGGGATTTGCATTTGTGCTTGAGAATGTCCCATTTTCTTACTAAGCCCCTCCAAAATTAAATAAAAAAAATTACCTTTCAATGATTCAAGACCACAAACCCAGCCAACTTTGGCAAATCCAGTGCTGTAGAGTGCTGTAGTAGTTATTCCTCGCACACACTCATTAAAACATGAGTGTGTGCAAGGTATCTTGTAAACACGACATTGCTTCCTGGAGGATTGATAAAAAATTTTGCATTCTGACCCAAAAAATACAGTAACTGGTATGTGGGTGGGCTGTTTGAGGCTGAGACTGGGTTAAGGTGGCTTGTCACTGAGCAGATGCTAAAATAACTTGCAGTATACAAATTGCGGGGATAGATCATTTAGTGCAATCTGGACTTAAGTGCATTATTCATGAGCAGAAGGGTGATAGGCTTCTCTCAGTAAATCTCTGGTTAACAATGGTATTTGCGTCTCAAGCTCAGAGGTGCATCAGACACAACACTTACATAAAGTGTCAGTACTGTTAGTACAAAGATGTTATGATTAAATGCCTAATCAAATCTTACCGTAAACAGCATAGTCAGACTGCAAAATTCACCACAATTATATACGTTAGCTGGATGGAAGTGTCCCAGTGGAATCGTTTTTGTGCTGATATGCCTACCCTTTTGGTGTGTTGAGTTACCCCATGTGACGTGTGGTAGACAGTCAGAGATAAAAGTGTTGGATCTGACAACCACCTCTGCTATGAATTTTAGCTTCTTTATCCACAGAATCTTGTTGCAACGAGTTCACAAGATCAATGCTATAAACAAACCACTGTAGTTTGGTGCAGACTTTTTGGCATACTCTGCCAGTGTTATCTATTGTTTTGTGTGTAACCAGATGTAGTTCATCATCACATTAAAAGGATAGTTCACCCAAAAATGAAAATTCTTTCTTTATTTACTCACTTTCATGCCATCCCAGATGTGTATGACTTTCTTTCTTCTGATGAACACAAAATATTTTTAGAAGAATATCTCAGCTCTGTAGGCCTTCACAATACAAGTGAATGGTGGCCAGACATTTGAAGCTCCAAAAACCACATAAAGGCAGCATAAAAGTAATCCATAAGATTCCAGTGGTTTACTATATGTCTTCTGAAGTGATGCAAGCCCTTTTTTAATATATACTATAAATCTCCACTTTCACTTTCACTTTCAGAATGTGAAAGTGAGAGAAATATAGTAAAAAATGCTTAAATATTGATCTGTTTCTCACCCACACCAATCATATCGCTTCTGAAGACATAGATTTAACCACTGGGTTCTGATGGATTACTTTTATGTGGCCTTAATGTGATTTTTGGAGCTTAAAATGTCTTGTCACCATTCACTTGCATTGTATGGACCTACAGAGCTCAGATATTCTTCTAAAAATCTTTGTTTGTGTTCAGCAGAAGAAAGAACGTCATACACATCTGGGATGGCATGAAAGTGAGTAAATGATGAGATAATTGTCATTTCTGGGTGAACTTTCCCTTTAACTATGAACATGTCCTACTAATGCCACATTTAGTTATGTAAAGACATTCATACATTTTTAAGTGTGGCTTAAGCTTGCAAATACTTTTTGGGGCCACTGTATGTGAAGCAATACAGCAATAAGTGCATGTCGATTAGATACCATTTGAAATCATAACAATGGCGATATCTATACCTCATGAAAT
The DNA here is from genome assembly GCF_019703515.2 of Myxocyprinus asiaticus. Taxonomy (NCBI): domain Eukaryota; kingdom Metazoa; phylum Chordata; class Actinopteri; order Cypriniformes; family Catostomidae; genus Myxocyprinus; species Myxocyprinus asiaticus. The sequence continues at coordinate 22,089,634 of NC_059350.1, forward strand.
GTAATGATTTCACAGGTATTTCAGGCATTGTTGCTAGGCAATGTTGATGCAGATGGTAAAAGGGATGACAAAAATAAGACAGACAAGTTTATCCATTGGTCAGTGGTAGAGATACACTTTTGTGTGAATGACGTTTCATTATTTAGTTGTATAGTTACTCCCTCTTGCCGATTACCACTAATGCCACTGAGCAACACAGTTGTGTATCATTACAAAATAGCTTGTTAATCGTGTTAACACCATGTGTTCTCAGATTTGATATTATAAAATTTATGATGATATAAAATATAGCCCATGGACGAAACATTGGCTATGCTATTCACGAAGACTTTTGTGTGATATTACAATGATTTTTAAGCTGTGCTGGCAGTGGTGCAAATATTTCAACGTTTAATATCTGTTCCTTGCTTTGGGATATGAAATGTTCTTGCCTGGTCAACAAGAATAATTTAGCTGGCTATTGATGTTTTCTTGTCTCAGAAGCAAAATGGCCATTAGCCTACACAGAATATTTAAATTGCCACAATAAAAAAAATAACAAAAAAAGTTTATTAACAATTCCTGGATGTTGCATGACAACACTGTTGTTCTCTAGCAATGCAATTTAACCATTATCTCTTCCATTAATAAGTAGAGATTTATGCAGTAAGTTAATTATTAGGAGTGTTTTGTTCAACAGTAATTACTCTTTTCCCACTAGGCTTTTTTATTCTCTGTCATTAAGTGGCATCACATGGGCACACACCCCCACAGCCCTCATTTAAATGCTCTCTGTATATATAGCCTCTTATAATGAGCTGTTTAACACTGGTGATGTCTGATCCATGCGACCCCCATGACTCATAATTTCCAGTCTGGCATTTGCCACGAGTTTCAATTGCTGCAAACTAAATACATTCCACAAGACATTTTTTAATTACATTTTTGTGATATTTCTTTCTGTTTTAGAAATATCTGACACTGTTATGCTTCTGTAAAAATATTATAGAACGTATTACAACTGTAAGACTCTAACATCAATACAAATAAATGTTTTAGAGGAGAATTTCTTTGAAATTCAGTTTTATATTACATCTAAATTAGCATAGCATTATCATTATAATATCAGGTAATCACTTGCATAAATGTATTTATTCTTCCATGAGACTGTATTTGATAGACTCTGCCTCTATCCTCTCTTTATAGCATAGCATTTGATTGTTTTTAGGATGAAGAACAATTGTCTCCAAGGTCTGAGTGAATTATACAGTCATGAATAAAAATGTCAACACCTGCAGAAAAGTTGATATCAAGATTCAATTGCCTTATCAGTATCAGAGTTTCTGATTGATCAGAAATTGTCAAGCAACAGTGCTGTCATTTTAACATATATGTACTACATTTTTATTATTCTGTTTAATCAGGTAAATTATATTACATGTTGCTTTTTTATATGCTGGGTTGTAAAGAGTACATCCAGGATTTTGTGGAAGGAAACGTTTTCCTCTGGGATATCCATGACTTTCATTCTAAATCTGGCACAGCAGTATGGTGAGACAGAGAGAGGAAACAAAAAAAAGAAGAGATGGACAGATTGATTTAAATTTACCTGCTTTGAACTTTTAAGAGTAAGTTATTTTTCTTCTTCATTTTTTGGCTGGCAGGGAGCACCAGGGAGTTGGAATAGGGAAGTATTTGTGTGTGGGTGGCCAGCATTTGCCTCTGAGTCATGCACACTTGTTATTGCATCTCCAGACTTTCAAGGAGGCCGGAAGGATTGTACTGTGCCTCTTGTGTCTCTCTGTGAAATGAAGTGAAAATGTAAGGGTGACACATTTTCCATAATCCTCAAAGGACTCCTACACTAGTGGCAGTTTCTGGGTTTGAAGTCATTAAGCTGTTAAACTGAGATAAATGCTTTTGAACTACCGTAACCGGAGAAACTTTATATCATCTCATACTTAAGCATCCCAAGTATTGTTCTTATTGAGAGACAGGATTAAGGTCAGAGAAATACACTTACTGAGAACTTTAATAGGAACACTATTGTCCTAATAAAATGCCCGACGTGGTCTTCTGCTGTTGTAGCCCATCCACCTCAAGGTTTGACATGTTGTGCATTCTGAGATGCTATTCTGCTCACTACAATTGTACAGAGGGGTTATCTGAGTTACTGTAGCCTTTCTGTCAGTTCGAACTAGTTTGGCCATTCTCCATTGACCTCGCTCATCAACGTGATTCCATCCGCATTACTGCCGCTCACTGGATGTTTTTTGTTTTTGGCACCATTCTGAGTAAACTCTAGGATCCCAGGAGATCAGCAGTTACAGAAATACCAGCCCATCTGGCACCAAGAATCATGCCATGGTCAAAATCACTGAGATCAATTTTTTTCCCCATTCTGATGGTTGATGTGAACATTAACTGAAGCTCCTGACCCGTATCTGCATGATTTTATGCATTGCACTGCTGCCACATGATTGGCTGGTTAGATAATCGCATGAATAAGTAGGTGTACCTAATAAAGTGGCCGGTGAGTTTAAGTCCAACATTAAGTTTAACATTAAATCTTAACTGCCTTTAAAGACTGTCATGTAATTTGATGTTGTGGGGACTTTAATTGCAATTACGTTATTTTGCTTACAATAAGGTTCTATTTGTTAACATTAGTAAATGCATTATAGATATAATTTACTAACAATTAATAATATTTTTTTACATCATTTATTAATTGTTAATGCTAGTTAATAAAAATACAATTGTTCATTGTTAGTTCATGTTAGTTCATAGTGATTTTAAAAATGTATTACTATATGTTTAAATAGTTCATATATAAACTAAAGATGTTAACATATGGAACCTTATTGTAAAGTTACCATGATTAGGCACTAAGGCACGGGAGGCCATGCTATATTGTGAACATAGTCACAGTTGAAGGGCGTTGTTAGGCACGACACGAAGCTCCAAAAAGTAGATAAAGTCAGCATAAAAAGTAACCCATCAGACTCCAGTAGTTTAATCAATGTCTTCTGAAGCAATCCTGTTGGTTTTTGGGGAGAACAGAGGAAAATATAACTCCGTTTTTACCGTACATCTCGACAGCAGTCTCATTGGCTATCATGATTTCAAGCTCGATTACACTTCCTGTAGCGCCATGCACATGCGTCAAGTGCTAGGAAGTGTAATCGAGCTTGAAATCATGATTGTGCATAGAGACTGCAATGACAAAAAGTAAACTCTTTAGAAAAATACATCTAACTCAAGAAATGGAAATATTTGACCTTCTAAAATGTAGAACTAAAAACCAAGAAAGCAGCCAAGGTTTTATATATATATTTTTATGGTTGTTTATTTATTTATAAATAAATTGACGTGTTTAAAATTCATAGGCTATGTAAATACTGTATTTGTTCAATGAATAAGGGTCAGACAAATGAGTAAATGTGACTTGGCTCTGCCCTCTAGCGGCAAATCCATATTTTAAACAATTTCCCACTTGCCTTTAAAAACCACAAACAATTAATATATCAATACAATTTAGATTTATGGTTAAATTGGATATGTAGTCCCCTTATGTCTGAACAATACTTCATGAATAAATTATGAGAAAGGAAAATCATCTTTCATACCCCAAAACTGTGATTAATATATGACTAATTGTTTTTAAAACATTTTTTGCTTAATCCTATCAACCTCTTATGCTTGTATTATATACATCCCAATGATATACAAGTCCTGCTTAAATACACAAGGTGTATTTAACAACTGTGCACAATTCCAAAGCTCAGGAGTCAGATCAGTATACCCCTTTCAATTGCCACTCAAAATACCACCCTAATTTTGATTTCTTTGGTCACACCTTGACTTGTTAAATTGACAGGAAACAGGAACTCTCCGAGCATCTCTGAAGACAGAATGAAAAGAAACTGACTTGATCAATGCATCTATACAACCTCATAACATAACCATGGAACCTCAGGCACAACAGCAACAAGGAGAGCAACCATTTTTAGACAACACAAGGCATCCCCCTGAAAAACAGCTGAATAAAATATGTGCACTCCAAATATCTAAACAAGATATGAACCCAGAAGACAAATTCAATCATTTCCAATTGATAAATGGAGAAAAGGTGAAAACAAGAAACAAATGTTGTGACTCACACAAAGTCTTGTTTTCATGCATTTGGGGGAGAACAGCAGGGTAGGAGGAGGACATGACGAAAAAGTACCAGGACTAAAGAGACAGCCCTTTATCACTCCTTGTCTTTACAGAGGAAGAGTTCTCTTGTCAAACTTGTTTACAACAATATGAGAAGATTGATTTTTGTACTATGAATTTGGAGACTGAAGTTGGAGCGTGTTGCCTGTCTAGATTTCAGAGGAACACGTCCACTTTGTTCTCCACAGTTAAAGGCATTGCTTGTATTCATTTACAACACAAGTTTTCAAAAAAAAGAAAAGTTTGTATTATGTTTGCCTTTCTAAAATTACCTTCTAAAGCCTGATGAAACAGTGGCACAAATTAGAGTCATAATCAACCTTGATAGACATCTCCTATTGTCACAAATAAATAGTAAAAATTGCATTTGCCATCTGTGGCAATTTATCCCAGAGTAGGCCGGTCCGTGACTATGAATGTAAGATTTTTTTCACTGTCCATTTATCTGCATCTGTTGTCAGTGTGGATGTGTGTGTTTCCATTTGTATTCAGTATGAACATATTGTAATGTGTCTGTGAATCTGAGTGCCGTGTATTGTTGTTGCCAGGCAATAATCAGGTGTTTGTGTGTATGCGTGCATGAGCACTAGTCCACTCCAAGGGCTTTGAGCTGTCTCTCAATCTCCTCATCTGAGATCCCATCTGCTTTGGATTTGGAGGCGGTTGGGGTCTTTCGGCCAGTTGAAGGGGCATGAGCCATCTGCAAAGGAAACAAAGAATCCATTATGGATCCAAATATAATGTAAATTATGGTGTTGGTCATTATGATACAGTCACTAAAGTGTATGATACAGGAAAACTACTACATTATGAAAATAAAAAGGATGAATCATTTTATAACCACTCATTAACAGGGATTTAATAGTTTTATATGGAAAAATCCATTTTAGAGATAATGCAATGTATTAATTATTAGCTGCACAACTACATATTTTCAAAATCATCTAATCAATTAATCAGTCTTAAAAAAGCCTTATATAATTAGGCTGGTTTTGGGGTCATCTGATCCCGACAGAAATGTTTGTGTTCAAGACATTTTTAAAAGTTAGACTTGTCACGCCACCTTAAAAACGCAATGCTCATGGCGGAACACTTAATCTGTGCAAGATGTGAAGCAACAGCTAAAGTCTTCTGTCTGAATGTATATGGGTGATTCTCACAAATCCTATTAAGAAAATGTCCTGGTCCTATTTTACTCATAACAAATATGAAAATATATTTTGCATATAGAAAATTTAGCTTTTGTAGTTTTTTGTTTTTTTTATTTTTATACAGTACATCATAGTAGTACTCCCCTGGTGCTGCCTCTAATTTTCGATGCTTTTAATAAAAACAAATAATTGTCCAACAGCATGTTTGTTTTTTTACTGTAATACAGTAAAAAATGACAGTTTAGGAAAAGAAAGATAGATAGCAGATTCGTTTAGTTCAGATTAGATATTCATTTTCAGTGTAGGCATTGGTTGATCATGGGTACACTGAGATCTGCCTTTGAGACTAAAATTAAAAGAAAAGAAATGTAATAATTTCATGATTCTGCTTTTTCAGTTCGCTGAAGTCGTGCTCTTAATACCTGTTCTCCTGATTTGTATGCTATTTTATTCTTTTTATATAACTTTTTCTCAATGTGTGTATTACTTTTTATTCTTAATTCATGTTCTTTTTTTTTTTATTTATATATCTTGTATTTTCTTTAAAATGTATATGTAAAGCACTTTGAATTGCCATTGTGTATGAAATGTGCTATATAAATAAACTTGCCTTACCCTGTGACAATTATCATTGAAAACAATGAAAATAATTAAAGTAAAACATCCAGACATGTTACGGTAATACGAATTGGGGTAAAATGCGCCTTAGCGTCCTGAAAATGATGTCACAATGCAAAAAATCTTAATATAGGCTTCCTTAACTTTATGAAGAACATTTTTATATATATTTATACACACACACACACACACATACTGTACATACATACATACATACATACATATATATATATATATATGTGTATGTATGTATGTACAGTATGTGTGTGTGTGTGTGTGTGTGTGTGTGTGTGTGTGTGTATAATTTATTGATTTATGGTTAAATATATGGATGCACCGATATGAACATTTTTGGCCGATACCAATCCCGATTTTAACAAAAAACTAACAGCCGATGCCAATATTTTGCCACTTACCATATTTTGTCATCAGATCACTGTTTTGCTCAGGAATTATGCTTAAAAAATGTACAAAGTAGGGCTGTCGATTTAACACGTTAATTCAGTGAAATCAATTATATACAAAATAACGTGTTAAAATTTTTTTACGGAATTAATCATGTCCCCGGACCAAAATAAGGAATATTCCTTCCATCTGAGCAATTCAAGCATGGACTATTCACTGTATAGGCAATGCGCAACTTATACAGACAGAGAGGCTCCTCTTTATCTCAGTGCGGCTTTCCTCACAAGAGTGAACATTTGGGGACACACACACACTTACACCAGGCACGTGTGGCATTGTACAGCTGGCGAGTCTTTCAAAAAGCTAGACAGAGCGCAGCTAAATGGAACACAATGCAGCATCTTCAAAACTGAACTTCAACTTAACATGCATATTAAAACGCAATGGTTATGGCGTCTCCTGTTATTTGAAAATAGACAGTTCACTATTCCATATTCTCTGTCTTCACTATTCCTGGAAGCTTTTATATTGATAAGAATGTGTGAAAACGAAATATTATAAATGCACACCTGATTAAATTGATCATAGAAAATGTAAACGTCTTAACTGCTAAGATCGATTGTTATTTGGAAACGCAGCCCAGGACATTTTCTCAACAAGTTTCATGAGAATCACGCATATGGCTGTACTTTGGATGAATTTAAAGACTTTTCAGAGGGTTTTACCTTACAAACTGTTCAACAGCAGAAGCACAGCACACTATCAGCACTTTAAGTAAAGTAATGCTAAAATATCAAAAAGATACAAGAACTAATCTAACTAGTCAACCTCACTGATCGAATAGTTGGTTGTTGGACGGCCATCGAGACCAATCCCTAGTAATCATAAATCTGTTTCCTTTGTCAGATCACTTAACAACCATGTAAATGAACAGTTAGTTTCAGTTAGCTTACAGGGATTCAAGATGGCCTACATAAACACAATCACAATTGGAAACACAATTTTTCTAATCTTACCTTTCCTGAGATCTCGATTCCAATTTCATCCAACACCTGGTTCACAATGTCCTGAGATTCTTCCTCATCACCAGAATCCTCAAAGATCTCATCCAGAGTGTCGTTCACTTTAAAAAGGGGTGGGGGGTGAGAAAGTCTTTCTTCTGGGATTTCTATTACATTTTTATAAAGCCCATTTCAACACCCACAATGAAAATAAATAAATAAAACACATCTTACTCATCTCTTCTGTCATGTCCATCTTTGCTGTCTCCTTCTGGAAGTTCTGCAGGGTCTGCATGGTCTTTTTTGGATCCATCTTTTTATTGACAGCTTGCATTGTCTTAAAGTGCATTGTTTTTGAGAAAGGCAAAGATATAAACAAATGAGTCACTAATTGATTCATATGTCCATTTTAAAATGGGCCCCTTCAGACTAGTGCAGTAATGAGAAGAGTGGTGGCTGTGTATCAATATTGAGGGTTCCCACCATTTTTGACCAATGAATTTCTGACCTTTCCAGGCATTTGTGATAAAAAATTCTTTTTATTTGGACAGAATGCCTAATGAACCATTTAGACCGATTTGTGAACCGTTTTGACTAATTCATGAAAATAAAAGAATGATTCACTGACAAATCGGAAATCACTATGGATTGTGAGCAACTTTTACTCCACACAAGAGCTCTAGCTCATGCAATATTTTAGAGAAAACAAAAACAAAAATACATATTCATTATACAAATTTCCATGACTTTTCCAGGCCTGAAAAACACAATTTTAAAATTCCCAGATATTTTCAGGTTTTGCATGGCCATTAGAATATCACTGCAATGTACCTATAATGCATTTATATACCAACAAATAATTTATTACAAATACTTTTCTGAAATATAACAAGAGCTGCTTGAGAGGTAAGTTTACTTAAAAGTGAAATATACACGCCTACAAGAATTGAGCAAATAAATTAATCTTGAGTTTAAACAAAAACGTCTCTTACTTTGGTAGTTGTGGCCATGGCTCCAGCCATCTTCATCTGGGAGTTCATTAGCTTGGTTTGTGTGGACATGGAGGTAACCTTAGAGCTGACAGCATATGTACGTGTTTTCTGTTTCCTCACTTGCACAAGCTGCTTGGCTAAAACCTTACAAGCATCTCTATTCCCCGTCTTAGCCATTTTCTTTATCTCCATCTCCTGTGATAAAATAAATTAAATGGAAGAAAGCAGTTGGTGCTGGATCTACTGACATTTTAATTGCATACACAATTCTCCCAGACAAACTTAAAATCCAAAATGAGGCTTTATGTGATTGTCATTTGATCATACTTATGTTAATATGATATATAAAAATAAAATATTATATAACAAATGTGTAAGAGATTCCACTGGCAACATCTGAAAGATAGTGCATTCAGAAATTATTCAGACCCCTTCATTTTTTTCACATTTTGTTATGTTGCAGCCTTATGCTAAAATGCTTTAAATTATTTTTTTCAAATCAATCTACACTCCATACCCCATAATGACAAAGCAAAAACCAGATTTTTGATAACTCTGCAAATTAATAAAAACTTAACTATTGAAATAACTGACCCTTTGCTATGACACTTGAAATTTAGCTCAGGTGCATCCCATTTCTCTAGATCATCTTTGAGATGTTTCTACACTTTGATTGGAGTTCACCTGTGGTAAATTCAATTGATTGGACATGATTTGAAAAGGCACACACCTGTCTATATAAGCTCTCACAGCTGAAAATGCATATCAGAGCAAAAACTAAGCCATGAGGTCAAATGAACTGCCTGCAGAGCTCAGAGACAGGTTTGTGTCAAGGCACAGATCTTGGGAAGGCTACATTGAAGGTTCCCAGGAGCACAATGGCCTCCATAATTCTTAAATGGGAGAAGTTTGGATCAACCAGGACTCTTCTTAGAGCTGGACGCCCAGCCAAACTGAGCAAAAGGGGGAGAAGGGCCTTGGTAAGAGAGGTGACAAAGAACCTGATGGTCACTCTGGTTGAGCTCCAAAGATCATGTGTGGAGATGGGAGAAACTTGCAGAAGGACAACCATCACTGCAACACTCCACTGATCTGGGCTGTATGGCAGAGTGGCCAGACGTTAGCTTCTCCTCAGTGCAAGACACATACAAATGCACCTAAAGGACTCTCAGACTGTGAGAAACAAGATTCTCTGGTCTGATGAAACTAAGATTGAACCGTTTGGCCTCAATTCCAAGCATCATGTCTGGAGGTTACCAGGCACTGCTCAACACCTGCGCAATACCATCCCAACGGTGAAGCATGGTGGTGGTAGCATCATGCTGTGGGGGTATTTTTCAGTGGCAGGTACTGGTCAGTGTTGAAGGAAAGCAGAATACAGAGATATCCTTAATGAAAACCTGGTCCAGAGCACTCAGGACCTCAGACTGGGCTGAAGGTTCACCTTCCAACAGAACAATGACCCTAAGCACACAGCCAAGACAACGCAAGATGGCTTAGGGACAACTCTGTGAATGTCCTTGAGTGGCCCAGCCAGAGCCTGCACTTGAACCCAATCCAACATCTCTGGAAAGACCTGAAAATGGCTGTCCACTGATGGTCCCCATCCAACCTGACAGAGTTTGAGAGGATCTGCAGAGAAGAATGGCAGAAAATCCCCAAATCCAGGTGTGCAAAGCTTGTCACATCATACCCAAAAAGACTTGAGGCTGTAATTGCTGCCAAAGGTGCTTCAACTAAGTATTGAGTTAAGGGTCTGAATACTTATGTCAATGTGATATTTCAGTTTTTTCTTTTTAATAAAATTGCAAAGATATAAAAAATCTGGTTTTTGCTTTGTCATTATAGGGTATGGAGTGTAGATTGATGTGAAAAAAATAAAAATAATTTAAAGCATTTAGCATAAGGCTGCAACATAACAAAATGTGAAAAAATGAAGGGGTCTGAATACTTTATGAATGCACTGTTTATAGTTACAATGGCATAAATAGCCCTTATTTAAACCTGAACCTTGTGCGACCCCGTGTACATATGCGTGGACGTTGAATTTTGTCTTCGTTATACGCAATACATTATTTAAGTTCATTTAAACCAACTGAACTCAGTTCAGGATACTCTGGATATCAGTAAAGGATTAAACTTTCAACACACAGAGTTATGTAACAAAACAGCAAGGCGCCGACCACAGCGAAGTTTGTCTTTGGGAGAAACGCTAATAAAACTACATCTGGTAAGAAACCTATTGAAGTTTTTACATTAAAACCTGTTTGAGTCAAAAGATAAGATTTTTTGCATGTTTATTAGGTGCTACTAGTTACAAATCAAAAAGGGAAATTGAAATTGCACACAGCAGTCACACTCAGGTCTCAGGAGGTTAAATAATATAATCATGAGCAGAGTCCTGTAAGTCATAATCCACTGACCATAAACAGACTCTCTGTGGCATTAATTACTAGAGGTAGGCAATTTAACGCATAAAAAATAACTATATAAATAATTAACACAATTAATGGACTATACTTTGTTTTCAGTTCCTTAAACATCACTAATGTTTTTTGTACCCACTTCCAGTAGCTAAAATTGGCATATATTGTATAAATTTCCAGGAGGTACATGCTCAACTCGGCTGCACATCCAAGCACAGAAAAAGATTGTATGGAGCAGTGTCCCAGGCATATTAAACACAAGAGTGAATTTACTGTCCAGAGAATGGAGACTTCAACCGCAAGTGGTGAGCCAGGTTTGGGAGAGATGCAGGCAAGCTACCTTATCTATTTGCATCACCGAAAACACTCTGTGTTTCCATCCAAGTTACAAGCAATGTGCGAATAAAGCTGCGTTTCCATCCCATGTGTTCAAAAGAACAAAATTGTCACTTCCAGAGAAATTGTAGCCACTATAACTTTTTTATTAATAAAATATTGGTGGAGAGCACGCAGACAAAACACTCTAGAAGAACTTTGTCTCTTGTCTGGGAGCGACAAAATAAACCTGCTTTTCAGCAAAGTTTAGGTTTGTATTCGACTTTTTTGCTCTGTAAACTCTATGCAGGCTTTGGAATTTCTGGACACCGTTATTTCAGGATTACGACAGCGTTTTGGTGCCATGTAAAAAAAAAAACAAACTAAGATTTCGAGAATAAAGTAAAAATTTCAAGAATAAAGTCATAGCATTATGAGATTAAAGTCGGAATATTTTGAGAATGAGTTAAAATTACCAGAAATGGTGCGTCATTATTACAACGATAGAATGAGGAGCCAGCAGCTTCATCAATGCAAGAAATGGATGTGGATGATTTAGTTAAATCATACTTTAGTTTAGGATTTAGCAACAAAGAAATCCTTTTTCATCTTTTGGCACATCAGTACGAAGTTATTTTTGGGATCCGGACACTGCAGTGGTTATGAATAGAATTTATTCTGGAGAAAGAACCAGACAGACGTTCGCGCAGTCCCGCTCACCATGGGTGATGCTTGGGCTGGGTTTCCCGAAGCTCTAAGTTGAACATTAGTAGCACTTATATTGTACTTACTACGGCATGTTTCCCAAAAACATTGTTATCTAAGTAGCATGTAAAAATGCATGTAAATTAACTAGAGCTACGAACCGCTCTTAAACCCATTAAGTGCAACTACATGTAATGTTTTCACATCTTATCAGATACAAAGGAACATTTAATGAATTATATTAATATATTTTGATCACTGGAAAGCCACTGCACATGGTTTCAGAGGATAAAAAAAATCAAATTGAAATCAACAGTCAGTCTCCGCAGTCTGTGCATGCGACATGATAGGTGTAAATTAGGTCTAAAGATAGATCTAAATTTACATGACACTGTGACAAGGAGGAGGGCATGGCCGGGCCGTGAGGGTGCACGGCCGGCGCTGAATCAGATGATCAGCGGGAGAGTGAGATAAAGGGGAGCCGGAGACGCCAGTTCGAGAGAGAGAGAGACGCACGCGGCCGCGCTGCATGTGTGTGTGTTTGTTTATGTTTGTTTTGAGTTGAGTTTTACATTAAAAGTTACGTTGACTGTTCAGCCAGTTCCCGTCGGCTCTTTGCCCGAGCTTTATCTGTTATAGACACATAATACAGTACTGAATAACGTTTTATTGGTCTTCTTTGATAAGCATAATTGTAATGACAACAGAAAGATGTGTTCTTATTGAACAGATTTGCTTAGAAGACATATGTGAGTAATGTGACTCTGCAGTTTAAAACTTAAATAGGCCAAAATAAATAATTAAAATATGGTTAACAAAGGAGGGTGAGAGTGTGCAATGAGTGATTCATTCTCCCTCTTCCTCCTCCCTCCAATAGATGATTTAAATAGTCCTAGTCTGTTTACAAGGCAGTCACAAATTGCATGCTGCATAATGGCAGTCAGGCTATAAGTGCACAGTAGGGCTGGGCGATATGAAAGAAATATATTCATGATATTTTTTGAAAAAAATAATCGCCATATCCGATTACATCATCAACTACCCCTTGCTTTATTGGTTTTGCTTTAAAAATTAAATTGATGTTCTGAAACATGAAAAACTTAAACCAACTCATATTTCTAAATTCGAATTACACTTCAAACGAAACGAAAAAGCTATAAGAATAATGAAGTGGTCAAAAAAAATTTAATAAAAGTACCCTTCCTTTTGCCATCACGCAACTATCTGTCTCCAATCCGAGGAAAATTACTAATACAAATTAAGATCTGAAGACAATTATAAATGTAAACATAATAATGACAAGGATAATTAAATTATAAATACATTTTAGGTTCAAGATGAACTTGTTTAGGTTGTATATACATCTGCTATATAAAGTGAACCTGCCCCTTTGTGTGTGCTCCAGGAGACACGCTCCCGCTGCACTCCTCTGAACAAACAGCACATCAGAGACACGCATCGACGGCTTTTCTGTTGTCTGTTCTTCAAAATATAATAAAGTGTGTTTCTTCAAGCTAGTGTCTGTGTCTACAGTTCAGCCTACTGATGTCCGTCATTTTAATCCTGTTCTTTGTGCATCTGTTCAGGTCCCAGCCAAAGAAAAAAAACTTTAGGCTATGTGAGAGCCCCTTATGATGCACATCGCATACATTCATGTTACATGCATTTTTTGCGCCACTTGCATTAATCTCTATGAAGTTGAGAATACATTTGAAACCCCGTCTTACTAAAGCCATCATTATTTCTGTAATTAAATTCTGTAAGAGTTCATTTATTTCAGCGCCTTAACAAGGTTATAAACAACTTCCATGTTTGTCAGTATGTTCACATTATTTTCATTTTGAGAAGACAAAGTTTCAGCACGTTTGGAACAGACAGCTCCCGTAAAGAAGCACTTACGTTCTACTTTATAACGAGCGATCTACTGTGCTAGTTTGGGAAACATTAAGATGATCGTAAACGATCGTAAAACAAACCTCACTAAGAATGAATTGTGCCCAGTAAATGCCCTATTTACTAGCACGTGCACTGGTTTAGCGCCCCATTCTATAAAGGAATTATGCAGATCAGCCAACAGTGCAAACGTGCCCGCAAAAAGTGTGCAGAATGCAATTTGCACACGTAGTTACGATTTTGCTGGCCGATTCTGAGCGCTATGGAGGATGCTGGAGACCGCATTTGAACACCCTGCTGAGACTGTACATCTTCACTGTGATCCAGACACCTAAATCATCTCTTAAACATGCCGAAAGTGTGCTCGACTACACAGGGTATCTGGATATAATGCTTTTCTCCATTATTTGATCAATTTTTGATGAATTACTGCTGAAATGATGGGTTGAAAATGTTCACAAACATCTCTTTTAAATAAAATCCAATTTAATACTTTCTACTTTTATTTGCAGCAGTAGCGCAATCTAAACTGTGCCACAGCACCAGGCAATTTTTGTGCAGAAAGGAATGAAAATGGCTGGGTTTCCCGATAACATTACAACTTAAGCGTTTACAATGATCTTATCAAATGTTGCTTGTTATTTTAAAATGGAGTAACGTCTGTCTCCCAAACCAGCACGTAGAGCCCTCGTTATAAAGTAGAAGGTAAAGTGATTCGTTATGGGAGCTGTCCGGTCCAAAGGTGCTGAAACTTTGGTCAAAATCAGTCCAGTAGTTTGTCTTCTCAAAATGAAAATAACATGGAAATACTGACAAAGAGGGAAGTTGTTTATAACCTTGTTGAGGTGCCGAAATGTATTAACTATTAAAGAATGTAATTCCAGAAATAATGATGGCTTTAGTAAGACGGGTTTCAAATGTATTAGTTCTCAGCTTCATAGAGATTAGTAAAAGTGACACAAAAAAAATGCATGTAACATGAATGTACGCGATGTGCATCATAAGGGGCTCTCACATAGCCTAAAGTTTTGTTTCTTTGGCTGGGACCTGAACAGATGCACAAAGAACAGGATTAAAATGATGGACATCAGTAGGCTGAACTATAGAAACAAAGACACGTGCTTGAAGAAACACACTTTATTAAATTTTGAAGAACAGACAACAGAATTATGTAATCGGATATGGCTATATGTTTTTGAAAAAATATCATGAATATATTTCTTTCATATCGCCCAGCCCTACTGTGCACTTATAGCCTGACTGCCATTATGCAGCATGCAATTTGTGACTGCCATGTAAACAGACTAGGACTATTTGAATCATCCACTGGAGGGAGGAGGAAGAGGGAGAATGAATCACTCATTGCACACTCTCACCCTCCTTTGTTAACCATATTTTAATTATTTATTTTGGCCTATTTAAGTTTTAAACTGCAGATTCACATTACTCACATGTGTCTTCTAGGCAAATCTGTTCAATAAGAATATGTCTTTCTGTTGCCATTACAATTATGCTTAACAAAGAAGCCCAATAAAACATTATACTGTGTTATGTGTCATGTAAATTTAGATCTATCTTTAGACCTAATTTATCACGTTGCATGCACAGACTGCTTATTGATTTCAATGGGATTTTTTTCAACACTTTTTTTATCCTTTGAAACCGTGTACAATGGATTTCCAGTGATCAAAATATATTCAAATAATTATTAAATATCCCTTTGTATCTGATAAACTGTGAAAGATGCGAGAAAATTATGTGTAGTTGCACTTTTTTTTGCACAGGTTTAAGAGCGGTTCATAATTCTAGTATTTTTAAGTGCTACTTAGAAAACAATGCTTTTGGGAACGAGCTGTAGTAAGTACAATTTAAGTGCTACTAATGTTCAACTTAGAGCTTCGGGAAACCCAGCCCAAGCATCACTCTCGCCGAGCGGGACTGCACGAACGTGTGTCTGGTTCTTTCTCCAGAATAAATTCAATTCATAACCGCTGCAGTGTCCGGATCCCAAAAATAACTTCATACTGATGTGCCAAAAGATAAAAAAATAAATCTTTGTTGCTAAATCCTAAACTAAAGTATGATTTAACTAAATCATCCACATCCATTTCTTGCATTGTTGAAGCTGCTGGCTCTTTGTTCAGTCGTTGTAATAATGACGCGCCGTTTCTGGTAATTTTGACTTCATTCTCAAAATATTCCGACTTCAGTCTCATAATGCTATGACTTTATTCTCGTAATTTTGATTTAATTCTCGAAATATTACCACTTTAATCTCGTACTGACTGATATGACTTTATTCTCATACTTTTGACTTTATTCTCAAAATAATACGACTTTATTCTCATAACTTTATTCTCGAAATCATCTATTTTATTTTATTTTATTTTTTTACGTGGCACTAAAACACCGTTGTACAGGATGACCAGAGCAACAGTTCAGATGCGATGATTGGTCTGCTGGTTAGTCCAGTTATGAATGAATTATTCAGTCACATTACTTTTTTGATGCACATCTTGTATTTCTAATAAATTCCATACGAGTTTATTCGGTAAATGTGTTTCCATCATTGTTTATGCGCATTTCTTCTTATCAGCCAAATAAATCAATAAATAAATCAATAAAAATCCACCTCAAGCGAGTATATACATATTTTATGCGCATTTTGGAGTTTTTATTTGCATCTTGGTGTTTCCATCCAGCAGTTTTTATGCAATATCCCAAAATGCGCAAGAAAATACGTGGATGGAAACCCAGCTACTCACTGCCATCTGAACCAGTGTCAAATGCAAAACAGAGTCTGCGGGACAGAAACTGAATGGCAGCCAGAGAAAATAATAGTTTTAAGATTTTAAACTTCAGCAAATTCAATTTGTTTTGTATCTGTATTGTGTCAAATAATGCATTGGCAGTGTACACTAAAGTTTATCTTGCCAATAAAGCTTGATATGAATTTAATCTGACCATTTGATCCTATTATTAAAAAAAGTCCACTGGAAAATGCCAAAGGATTTTGCCAAACTTTTAATTACATCATGCCCAGTGATATTATGGCATGTATACATATAGGCTAACTGCATCAAAGATTTATACCTGTAAAATATGTCCAATTTAACTCCATCAACAATATTAAAATAATTAAAATAATGACTAACCAAGTTCTTTGAGACAAAGTATAAAATAAATACATTTACGATTATATTTTAATCTTTGTTTTAATATGCAACGTACCATGATTTATTGCGATTAATCATAGAAAACAGTGTGATTAATTAGGTTATTTTATTTTTTATATTACAGCCCTATTAATTACATAACCTCATGATCTCACACACATCATAGGTGAGAAAGGGAAACTTTTGGTACCATGTGCATGTCACAGTGATGGGTGGGGATTCTTACCAGTTGTTTTTCCTGTTTTTCCAGTGCTGTCCGGTCTTTTGTAATCTGTCTCTGCGTTCCCCGCAGCTCTTTGTTCTGTTCTTTAATAACATCTGAGGATGAGAGGAGATATGGTTACCGATCACCACTTAAAGTATTAATCCTTGAAAAGTCTGAGTCAGTTATAACACATGATTTTAAGGCTTCCACATCTATAACAAGTGTTTATGACCAATACAGTTGTGGTCCATTGACTTCTATTAGATTTAACAATAAGATTTGGTTTATAGGCCTTAATGCGTAACTGATACTCATACTTCTAACAGTTTTCCGACTTTTAGTCAGATCAATACGATGTTCAAGAATGCTTTCAGTGGCAACTGTCCAAAACACAAACAGCAATGCTATAATTTAGCATGAATTCTTCGTTTTCGATAAACTCGCGAAACTAATGTCTTAGACTACACAGTTGACAAGCCAAAATAAATAAATAAATAAATAAATAAAAAATAAAAAAAGCCTAAATCAGATTCAATTTATTAAACAACTCAACAGTACTACCGAAACCAGCTGATGATTGACGCGAGATGACAAACAAACAAAGCCCCAGAGGGACAGAAAACTTACCATCTACAGTCTTTTTCTTGAATAACGAAGCCATGGCTGCAACAGCCTCTGTCGACCACGACAGTAAAAGAAAAATAAGTATATTTCAAACACTAATATCAACTGAGAGTGTCGCCTATCAATATATCATGACCATTTCCTGGTTTTGGGCAAGTAGGAGGTAAACTTCTCTGGTCTTCTGCAGTGATCATTTCATTTTGATTGGTGCAAATGTCTGTGACGCTACAGCCAATTTATCCAATCATAACCTCATCAGAGGTATTCCTTTGAAATGTTCACTACTGTCATATAGTAAACATTATACGGGTTGGAAGGTTTCCTTTATAACATTTAGACACACTTTGAACGACATGTTATATTTCTTACGATGATAAAAGCATAGCCAATCATAGCGCAAGCACTTCACGCATGCGCAGTGTAGGTGAACAAGTAACGAGAGCTCGTGTAAACCCGACTCTGTTCGTCCACTTTTCGTACATCTTCGTCATCGCTTCGGAACGTTCCGGCTCCGTCTCGGATCTTGTCGATCGTGAATTAAGGCTGTATTCGTCCCCTTCGTTCTCTGTGTTGTTGTCCTCGGTGACGCGACGGAGGTGTAGCCTGACGCGGTCTCTTACGTGTCGGACTAAATAAAAGTGGAGCTCCGGAGGCCTGGGAGTGACGAGGCGAGTCTGTGTCGGGTAAGAAGAGACGCATTCGTGGGGGAAAGAGATCATGCCGTTTTAGTGGCCATGTCGTAATGCTCGATCCGTCTGTAACAAAGAGATCATGGCGGCGGTGGGCATGTTTCTCAACAGCTCGGACCTACTTGCAGACAATGAGTCAGTCAGGCAGTCGGAGGAGGAAAGAGAGAGGGTTCTAGAAATAAAGTGTGTTAATAGAAAGAATAGGAGATGCATAGTATTATGAAAGCGATCGCCCGTCCATAGCACATTTGGATGGATATCACAGCACATGAAATGAGTTTTTTTTCTTGGCTCCAGCATTAGTTTATCGAGGAGCTGAAGCTCTTCCTATAACATGCAAGCTTTTTCTGCATACTCGCCCATGCAGAGCTCTTTCTGTACCACAGAAACTGATTATTTTACAAGACTGGGTAGAAATTGTGATGTTTAGTCGATAAATAAGAGTAAGAGAGAGAAGTCATTATTCTGGTATTTTTCCCTTAAATTAAACCATGAAACACTGACACTGCGTTGTATAATGGCTTCATTCAACCAGGAATACCGTTAAACAAGTTGCAACACGCCTAAACATGCAAGCAGTTTTGTGTATTTTACATTTTTATGTTTCATTGTCATCAAAACATGTAGAAATTACATTTTTTTTTTTTTGCTCGTTCCGCATTTTGTCATTTTAAACTTTATAAAGTTAATAAATTCTTAAAAAACGAAGCTCATAGTAAGCAGACTGACAGATGTGTAGCCTATATACGGAAGTAAAAAAGGCGGCAAATGGAGACTGCTTTTTGATTTGATGAACGCCTCAGTTCAACATTATTACAGATTTCAAAATGATCAATGGGTCCAACAAAATGGAGATGATTAATATAATGCATATTTTCATTTGTGTGTTTAGATGTATTTATTTTTATTTCCACGTGTATCATAATGTGTATTAAAATCGGTGTGTGTGTATATATATATATATATATATATATATATATATATATATATATATATATATTACACAATTTCATAATTGCATAATAAATTGAGACTGCATAAATACTGACGTTTCATCTGCCTTAATATTCTCAAACATTTATTTTATTAGTTTAGTATATTTCTGGCTAGTTTCATTGTTGGCACTAGATTGTAATATTTGATTGATCATACAGACTGACTATATTCTTTAAAACAACTCTTGAGGCTCTTCAGACAAATGAATACTCAAAACGAAACATTGACAACCCCTATCTTTAGGTAGAATGTTTTCACAGTTAGCCTACACCCTTTCGGTTACACTTACATCGTTACATGGTTGCAGTGTGTATATTTGCAAAAGCCATTTTCAGTTTCTGATAGCTAAAGTAAAAGATTTTGAATTAACATCCCCAGGCTATCTTAATGAAGATGGAGACAGGAGCAGATGTCCAGCAGGGTGGCGACACTGCAGTCTCAGAGACAGACACTCAGCAGATTGCTACTTTAGCACAGGTGAGTGAGAAACTCTGCAAAATTTGAACAGTTATAGTAATAAAGCTGTTCAGCTTGTATAAAAAAAAAAAAAAACGGAATAGAATTCACAGTGAAAAACCCATTGTGAATTCTATTCTTCTTTTTTTTTTTTTTTACTGGGGCTTTGGACTTATGAGTTAAATAAGGTCTGTGGTAAACAGTACTTGACGATACGTGGATGTTTTATTCTACAACATAAATCACACACTTTTACACATCAAATGTTATTTTTGAAACTATTGAATTACATGCTGCTTTAAAAAAAAAAAAAAAAAAAAACCACGTCAGCTTTATAATTCACATTCGAGGTATGAAAATGTGTCATTTATGCTGTAGAATAAAACGTACACGTATTGTAAAGTAATGTTTATCACAGACCTTATTTATCTCATAAGTCCAAAAACCCGTTGGAAAATCCAGAGGGAACCCATGGTGAATTAGGGGGCTTTAACACTGGGCATGTTTGCTGCGGTCCGATTCCGAGTGCGATTGTTCCCGTTGTCCCCCGCAGCTTTGGTCTGGTTTCACGCTCACTTGATTCTGTTGTCCATTTGCGTTCATCTTACGTCATCACAAACACGCATGGAGAACACAACGCGACTCATCATACTTTTTGTTATTTTGGTGCCATTATGCACAGCAGAGTGAACGACAACTGCGTATATGTGCGCTTCATGGTGTAACGCATCAGATGTCCAGGGGAAGGCGGCTTGCTGCTGCTCGCAAACGGCATTTTTTGAGGAGACAGCTGATTGCAAGGAATTCATTTGCATCTTTGTTTACACTGCACGCTTACTCACGCTCGTGTCCAAGGTGAAGTTATTGCCACTGTCATCTCCTATTATACCCTATATTTATAACCTATAATAGTATTTATATATATAGTATTTTTAAGGTCTATAGATAGATAGATAGATGTCGTCATCGGCTAAAATGCATGCGCAGGTTACTTTACTTTCTGAACGAGTGCGCACCTGAGTCCGAGTTGCTTTCACATTCATGAGAATCGTGCTACAGTTCCATTGCAACTGAACTCGGACCACCTCCTACAGGTAGTCTCGGGTTTGGTACCGCGGTGCGCTCTCTGGTCCGCATGACAGCTTTCACATTACCAATTTTTCATGCAAACCGTGCTGTTTCGAATTAAACTGCCATTGTGAAAGCACCCGTAGAATTACGGGTTCACCTACAAATTGATGTCACGGCTTAACAGTTCTATTATGCATGTTCCAAACCCATATGACATAAAGGGAGATGTTAGCCTCAGTCACCATTCACTTTCATTGTATCAAGAAAGAAAAAAAAAATGCAATGAAAATCTATAGTGACTAAGTCTAACGTATTGCCCCAATATCTCCTTTTTTGTTCCACAGAAGAAATACGGATTTGGAATATGTCTATAACATCTAAAAAATGAGTTTACAATGACATAATTTTCACTGTTGGGTAAACAATCCCTTTAAATTCAGTCCAATTGTAGCTTCCTCTCCATCTCTCTCACTCTTCAAACTTGTACCTCTCTTGTGCAGGTTTCCATGGCAGCCGGACAGGCTTCAGGTACTGGGCCCACAGTTACCTTTGTGCAGCTGCCTAATGGGCAAACAGTACAAGTTCATGGGGTCATTCAGGCAGCCCAGCCCTCTGTCATACAGTCCCCTCAAGTGCAAACAGTACAAGTAAGAGCATTAGTCTTACATTATTAACATCTGAAAATAATCTCAACACAATGATTTTGTGTGGGGTATTCTTGTAGATAGGCATTACCATGTTTTTTTTGGTTTGATGTAGGTTTAATATTCATACACTGTAATGATTTGCTAAAATAAAAAAACTCATGTTTGAAATATGACTGGTGAAAAAAATTGTCCTATGCTGTTTTAAGTGGAAAGAAAGGCATTTTCTATACTATTCGTTTGTTTGTTTTGTGTTGTATTAGATTTCTACCATTGCTGAGAGTGATGATTCACAAGAGTCAGTGGACAGTGTGACGGATTCCCAGAAAAGGAGAGAGATCCTGTCCAGACGGCCCTCATACAGGTTCTTGAATGTATTTTTTTGTTTTAGTTTCAGTGAATATTTTTATTGAAGTCCATTAGGGGCATTCATTGGATCTTGTCCAGATATCAACAGTCCTTATAGAAATCCCAATGCCATTCTCCTTGTTTTGTCTTAATTTATTTGTAACGGGCTTGATTTGATGTTTTGTAAAACAGAAAGATCCTGAATGACCTGTCATCAGATTCTCCAGCAGTCCCGCGAATAGAAGAGGAGAAATCAGAAGAGGATTCTGCCCCAGCCATAACAACAGTTACCGTGCCAACGCCTATCTACCAAACAAGTAGTGGGCAGTACAGTAAGTTTACTTCCTACCAATAATTGAAACTGTGCATGACTAAATAAAAAATTCAACACAAGTGTGAATCCACTAAATCCACGGTGTAAAATACAATTCATGGGCTTTATCATTTATAAAGACGTTCGTATAAAGATGTTGATCGTAAATGTGAACGTACGACAGTTTCCTAAATGTTCGACAAATTATTTATTTAATTAATTTAACTTAACCCTAATTCCAAAAAGAGATGTAGATGCTCTTTTACATATAATTAAATATGCATAGTCTACATGGCAACTGTGTTCTGTTTTAACTACATTCACGTTCTTTTCCAACTGTTCTCTTCTGCTCACTCTTGCCATTAATTATGCAGAATGTTAGTCAGATCATTAGTTTTAATTATCAGAGGTGTGATTTTTCTAGATTAATCCGGAATTCCGTTTTTTCTGATCTAAAAATGTGACCCGCCTGAATTGTGTTAATCCGTTAAAAAAATAAATGGGGCGGGGGGGTATAATATTTCATCGGGGGTTCATATGTTATCGACAGTGTCCTGTCTGGTGCATTCGCTGTCAGCATTTTTCTTTCAAACAACACACACTTTGTTGAGAACACGCGAGACGGAGGCTCCCAGTTTTCGCCGCCAGGACTTCATTCAAGTAAGACAGGTTTATTTTAATTCATCAAGAGAAATAAAAAGGTCGGATATAAAATGGCGTTGAATCGATGTCACAGTTGCTGATAGGTTAAAAATAGCTATTGTTAAGCTGCAGTTACCGCGTTACTGACATGATATTTGCAGTGAAATTGTGACATTCATCTTAAAGGTGCAATATGTAACAATTTTCATGTAATATTCGCCTTTTTTTTTTTTTTTGCCAATGTGTGAACGGCTTGTAATGCAACTTAAAAAATGAGCCCTTCCCGGACTTCCTGGGTTGCCTATTAAAGCCTGAAGATTGATTTTCATGTGAAGGGAGCGGGTCGCTTTTGCCGGGAAAATCCAAAGGATGTGACGTTTATGCGCGCTCCCGAGAGCCTTGCCTCAGACAGTAATAGCTTCTTTTCCGCATCAACGGACAGTCTGCAACACTAGGTAACATTATCTTAGAGATGGAATCCACGTCCGGCTCCCAGCACAACACCGACTTCTACACAAACTCTTGAGTAATCCAAAAAAAAAAAACATTTATCTACTGAATCCAGTCTGGCTAAGCGGGAACGTGATCGTGGTCGAGCGAAAACTAGAGTGAACATTGGCAGGGCATTTGATTCCTGGAGGGACCTTCGTTCGGTTTTGGGGATCAGAACCGACCCTGAATTGGCGTTCTTCTTATTGGACAGGTAAGCTTACATAACTGCAAAGCATGTGAAATATAGTGCCACAAGGATTGATCTGAGTAATTTTAGCTAACTTGATCTTGCCTGCTAACGCTGATGAATTAAATAATTTCAACAATCTTCTCTTTATACTAAAAGTCAGGTATACAGGATAAATTTAAGCAAATACGTGGGTTTCTTGATCACAGTACAGCATATGACATACAAAAAATACAATAGTGCAACATAACAGTGCAACAGTAAACTGTCTGGTATAGTTCGGTAGTATGTAGCTGTGTGTGTGTGTATCAGTATGCTATGTTAGCTAAAATGTCGTTTTAGTTTAGTCTCAAAGTTTGTAGTAAAACAATCATAACTTTTATAATTTTAATTATGCTACCATTTGTCCCTATGGAGTGTGCGCGCGAGCATGAGCAACAGGTAGCTGGCTGCAGTTCACTTAACGGCCACAGGTGTCATTGATAACAAGGGTTTCTGAATCTTACATACTGCACCTTTAAGTACTCATTGCCAGTAAATCGAACCACTTGTATGTATAATCATAAAACCCTGCAGATGCAGTGCAGACATTAGAACATTTTCAATTTAGACAAGTTTTTACCCTGTTTAGATCAGGAAATGAACTTGAGTTACAGATGTAATAAAAATGGACATTACTTTTTGTTAGATTGCTCTCTGTAAAAACTTTGTTATAAATGCACCATGCAGAAATAATACAAGCCACACGATGAAGAGGGGTCGGCACTCATAAGAACATGTAATAATACATTTTTATTCATTGTCGTTTTTACACAATGTGAAAATCAGCGTGACCATTGTATAAACCAGCACTTACATGTGTGCACATGTTGAGAGGAAAACCCATCCAAAACTCTTTGAAAACTGCAAACATTGACCTCCGAGACAATGGTATGATATCCGTTATTGCAGCATTATGGAATTAAGATTGAAATCGCGATGTAGCCTTGCATGCCATATCCGCGTTAAAAACAGCCGTTGTTGACAGCTTCAGTTAGTACTGCATGAGCTAATGGTGCCTTCTAGCGGCCGTGTGGGAAAACACTGAGATGACAGCATCATTATTAGAGATCCAATGTTTATCATATTATAATCCAAATCACAAAGCTGTCAGAATGATCCCTTTTCAAATGTTGGCTGTAGATTTCCTAACTTCTGCACTTTGGATGGTTTTGTGCTGATCAACTATTCTATTTGTTAACATGAGGTATCGTGAACTAACAAATAACGATTTCTTATTTTTACAGCATTTATTAATCTTTGTTAATGTTGGTTAATAAAAGTAAAATTTTCAGTGTTAGTTCACGTTAGTTTCTAGTGCATTAACTAATGTTAACATATATAACATCTGATTTAAAAGTTTTATATATATGTTGAAATAAACATTACCCAAGGTTAATAAATGCTGTAGAAGTAGTTTTAATTGTTAGTTCACGTTAACTAATGTTGATTACTGATTGGTGGGTTCATTTGTGTGTTTAGATATATTAATTTTTGTACATGTGTTTAGATGCATTTATTTATATTTCCATGTGTATCATAATGTGTATATATATTTTACACAATTTCATAATTACATAATAAATTGAGACTGCATAAATTCTGACGTTTCACCTGCCTTAATGGAATAGTTCACCCAAAAATGAAAATTTGCTGATAATTTACTCACCCTCAGGCCATCCAAGATGTATCTGAGTTTCTTTCTTCGTCAAAACAGAATTTAAGACTTTAAGGATTTCATTTCAGACCTCCTTCTCTAAATAATGCAAGTGTGGAAAAAAAAGTGTGGAAAAAATGGAGGACATTCACTTGCATTATTTAGAGGAGGAGGTCTGAAATGAAATCCTAAAAGTCTTAAATTCTGTTTTGATGAAGAAAGAAACTCAGATACATCTTGGATGGCCTGAGGGTGAGTAAATTATCAGCAAATTTTCATTTTTGAGTGAACTATTCCTTTAATATTCTCAAACATTTATTTTATTAGTTTAGTATATTTCTGGCTAGTTTCATTGTTGGCACTAGATTGTAATATTTGATTGATCATACAGACTGACTATATTCTTAAAAACAACTCTTCAGGCTCTTCAGACAAATGAACACTCAAAATGAAACATTGACACCCCCTATCTATAGGTAGAATGTTTTTACAGTTAGCCTACACCCTTTTGGTTACGCTTACATCATTACATGGTTGCAGTGTGTATATTTGCAAAAGCCATTTTCAGTTTCTGATAGCCAAAGTAAAAGATTTTGAATTAACATCCCCAGGCTATCTTAATGAAGTTGGCCTGATGTCCCCCCACACACACTTTGCTCGGAACATTTTCCTGCTTTTTTGTGCTTAGCCGATCACATGCCTGATTTATATCCCCAACAACAGCAGACAAGAGGCTGATGGATGAATTGATGATAAAATTTAGGCGAGTTTTAAATATGAGACTATTGCGGTGCTATTTAACCATCTGTAAATTAATTTAGCTTTGTTTAATCTCTTCTCCTCCTCGCTCCAAAAGTGTGCTTGACATATTACATACCATATATTATACCTGCCTGTTATCTTGTTGGGCTCAAAATTAATTTATTGTGGCAAATTGCAGATAGGGCTAAATACAATTGGCTACAGTGGATATCCAAAATAAAACATTTACATTATGCATACATAAGACTACATTCTGACTAATATTGAAATATTGTTCATGTAAACGCGCTAGCTCATTTATTAATAAATTCAGTCAGTCACTGACTCTTATTTATATCACTAAAAAAACAAAAAATGAAGTCTGTGCACACTTGCACACCAGAGCATGAGAACAAAAAACTTTTGTATGCATGCTTGTCAGTTACATAAGAACATTTTCACATCAGTTTCTGCCTTTTATAAACTCTGATTTGTTCCTCACTATTGGCATAGGAAAATCCTTGGAATTTAGGATAAAATCTGATTTTACGTACTTTTTACAAATGAGGCCCTAAGTTATGATTAGTGCTGTCCATCGATTACAATTTTTAATAGCGATTAATCACATAACTTTTCATAATCACGATTAATCAGTGATTTTGAAAGTGCTGAAATTTGACACTATATATGCTTATTTTCCTGTCAAAATGCACTTATTTTCTTTTTAGGATAGAAAACAAAATATGTAACAATATAATTTTTTTTATCCCCAATTTGGAATGCCCAATTCCAAGTGTGCTCTCAGTCCTGGTGGTGGCGTAGTGAATCGCCTCAATCCGGGTGGCGTAGGACTAATCTCAGTTGCCTCAGCGTCTGAGACCGTCAATCCGCGCATCTTATCGCGTGGCTTGTTGAGCGCGTTACAGCGGAGACGTAGTGCGTGTGGAGGCTTCACGCTGTTCTCCACGGCATCCACGCACAACTCACCACGTGCCCTACCGAGACTGAGAACCACACATTATAGTGACCATGAGGAGGTTACCCCATGTGACTCTACCCTCTCTAGTAACCAGGCCAATTTGCTTTCTTAGGAGACCTGGCTGGAGTCACTCAGCACACCCTGGATTCAAACTCGCGACTCCAGTGGTGGTAGTCAGCATCTTTACTCGCTGAGCTACCCAGGCCCCCAGTATAATTCTTTATTAATATTCCCAAACAAAGCATTCCACAGTATAAGGATAGAAATGCACTAAAATAGCACTAATTCAAGGAACATTAAACGTTTCCCAAAGTCTAAGTGGGAGTTTGACTAATTGAAAGAACTGTGCAACCATAGATTGCATATTCATTGCAATGGGCATTAAATCTCTTAAACTCTCATCCTCCACAATATTAATCAGCCGGCAGACTGTGGCTTTCATCTTTGTTACAGCTGAGTTCAATGGACAGTGTCAAGCGCCGCTATGAATTTCATGCATTTGGGTGATAGTTAAGACTTCTATGCTTCTATGGTGATTAAATTACGCCTTACACAGGCTGCAAAGTACTTGATTTCTGTCACAAGTCCCATCTGGGCTTGTTTTGTACAACAAATAGCATTAAGAGGTCCTTTCCCCATTATTTAAATACTGACACAGTTGTTGTGTGTGTTTGTGGTGTGTGGGTCAGTGTAATGACTGGGTGGAAACATCGCAAAGGTTCCGCCCCTTTCCGACCAGTGTTTATGCTGATTTATGCTTTATTAACTATAACTGTAAATCGCGATTAAGAAAAATGTACGTGTTCAACTTTTTAATTAATCGCATGCGTTAACTTTGACAGCTCTAGTTATGATATTTAATATATGTTGTGTTATACTTGTGTTTAACACAACTGTGTTTTGTTCTCTCTCAGTTGCTATCACTCAGGGTGGGGCGATCCAGTTAGCCAATAATGGAACAGATGGAGTACAAGGGCTGCAGACCCTGACCATGACCAACGCAGCAGGAGCTCAGCCCGGCACCACCATACTGCAGTATGCACAAACCAGTGACGGCCAGCAGATACTAGTGCCCAGCAATCAAGTGGTTGTGCAAGGTTAGATTGCACAAAAACATACTAAGCCTTCACTTTTCAGCTTTAAAAAAGTACATATAGATGTAAATAAAATAAAATAACAGATAAAGACAAGACTAAGTGTGCTAGCCTAAATTCCCAGATGTAGATTTAATCTGATTTAGTACCAAGTTTTGTCACTGATAAATTCTTCTGGATGAGGCTAAATCTTTGTCTAGAAAGGCAACCACACAAGGAATCTAAATGTGACAAATTTGACAAACCATAAATGTTTGGCGCTTGTGTTTTTCAGCGGCCTCAGGAGACGTTCAAGCATATCAGATCCGCACTGCTTCCAGCACCATCGCACCAGGAGTGGTCATGGCCTCCTCTCCTGCTCTGCCTAGTCAGGGAGGAACTGAGGAAGTCACACGTAAGAGGGAGGTTCGTCTTATGAAGAACAGGTATGATTTAAAACATATATGTACAATCAATACTCCTTTTTTTTTTTTTTTTTTTTTTTTTACTTGTTATTTGTAAAGCAACATGAGTTTGTAGAAAGGTGCTATATAAAATAAACATTATTATTATTATTATTATCAGTGAATTGGGCTCAATGTGTTCATGTGCTGTAAATACGGCTCTGCGAGATACAGTATATTCAGTATTCACAATATACAGGTGCATCTCAATAAATTAGAATGTCGTGGAAAAGTTCATTTATTTCAGTAATTCAACTCAAATTGTGAAACTTGTGTATTAAATAAATTCAATGCACACAGACTGAAGTAGTTTAAGTCTTTGGTTCTTTTAATTGTGATGATTTTGGCTCACATTTAACAAAAACCCACCAATTCACTATCTCAAAAAATTAGAATATGGTGACATGCCAATCAGCTAATCAACTCAAAACACCTGCAAAGGTTTCCTGAGCCTTCAAAATGGTCTCTCAGTTTGGTTCACTAGGCTACACAATCATGGGGAAGACTGCTGATCTAACAGCTGTCCAGAAGACAATCATTGACACCCTCTACAAGGAGGGTAAGCCACAAACATTCATTGCCAAAGAAGCTGGCTGTTCACAGAGTGCTGTATCCAAGCATGTTAACAGAAAGTTGAGTGGAAGGAAAAAGTGTGGAAGAAAAAGATGCACAACCAACCGAGAGAACCGCAGCCTTATGAGTATTGTCAAGCAAATTTGATTCAAGAATTTGGGTGAACTTCACAAGGAATGGACTGAGGCTGGGGTCAAGGCATCAAGAGCCACCACACACAGACATGTCAAGGAATTTGGCTACAGTTGTCGTATTCCTCTTGTTAAGCCACTCCTGAACCACAGACAACGTCAGAGGCGTCTTACCTCTTTTCAGATGAGAGCAAGTTTTGTATTTCATTTGGAAACCAAGGTCCTAGAGTCTGGAGGAAGGGTGGAGAAGCTCATAGCCCAAGATGCTTGAAGTCCAGTGTTAAGTTTCCACAGTCTGTGATGATTTGGGGTGCAATGTCATTTGCTGGTGTTGGTCCATTGTGTTTTTTGAAAACCAAAGTCACTGCACCCGTTTACCAAGAAATTTTGGAGCACTTCATGCTTCCTTCTGCTGACCAGCTTTTTAAAGATGCTGATTTCATTTTCCAGCAGGATTTGGCACCTGCCCACACTGCCAAAAGCACCAAAAGTTGGTTAAATGACCATGGTGTTGGTGTGCTTGACTGGCCAGCAAACTCACCAGACCTGAACCCCATAGAGAATCTATGGGGTATTGTCAAGAGGAAAATGAGAAACAAGAGACCAAAAAATGCAGATGAGCTGAAGGCCACTGTCAAAGAAACCTGGGCTTCCATACCACCTCAGCAGTGCCACAAACTGATCACCTCCATGCCACACCGAATTGAGGCAGTAATTAAAGCAAAAGGAGTCCCTACCAAGTATTGAGTACATATACAGTAAATGAACATACTTTCCAGAAGGCCAACAATTCACTAAAAATGTTTTTTTTATTGGTCTTATGATGTATTCTAATTTGTTGAGATAGTGAATTGGTGGGTTTTTGTTAAATGTGAGCTAAAATCATCACAATTAAAAGAACCAAAGACTTAAACTACTTCAGTCTGTGTGCATTGAATTTATTTAATACACGAGTTTCACAATTTGAGTTGAATTACTGAAACAAATGAACTTTTCCACAACATTCTAATTTATTGAGATGCACCTGTATTTGCAATATGTTTGCAGGCCTTATCAAATTAAGCAACATGAAAAGGTAAAGGCATGGGTGCAGTCAGAACATTTTAACTTGCCCTATATAAATTAGGAGTTAATTAAGTTTGATTTCTCATAGCACATATTGTGTCAAATTCAAAAGGCACCAGACGCTTAGGTGATCAATAAAAACACATATCCTCTATAAACAAAGCACATTTAAGTAATTGTTAATTATTAACTAATTGCAATTATTTAGTCAACCAGCTGTGTGCATGTGGATGATCATGTACATAAGGCTAATCTACCATCCAAAAAAAATGTTGACCCTGGAAACACACTGTACTTAGGGTTGTTATATTAGTGTATATTAATTAAAATTTGTATTATACAGAAATTGCTAGTAAATGTAACAGACCATATTTTTAAGTAACAGGTACACACAATTCTTGGTGGCTTTAATTAGAAATTCTCAGGTAAATTTACTTCGCAATTCTCTTTCAAGTAAATTTAACTTGCTCTTTATTTGTACATTTTACTCAAGCGATGTAGCACTGAATTAAGCCATGCTTTTTAAAAAAGCGTATTAGCATTTTAAAGTTTTTTTTTTAATCGTATTTAAACATATACCACACTGCATATGGAAGCCTTCCACAGGGAAACTTAATGTATGCCCTGTAGTCTATTAGACAACATCACCTTGCTTTGACAAGAAACAAAATCAAAATCCAGAGGTGTGCACGTAGACCTCAACACTTGGTGCTCAAAACTTAATGATGGTAACAATCAACAGATAATTTTTTTTTTCTGATCATGAGCTGGTAATTTTGAGTAGAAAATGAAGTTCAGACTTCACAAAACAAGAAGTTATCAAACGGAACAACAAAATCAAAAATAAAAATGGTGTAAATAAACTTGCAAACAGTGAAATCATGCAATCTCATTAATTCTTCATGTATGGTGCAATCTGGGAACACCAGCTTCAAAAATGTAAGTAAAATGTACTTATTTTATATACCTGTAAAATTTACTCATTAGCAAATAAATATGACAAGGTTTTCTACTGTGTGTGTGTGTGTGTGTGTGTGTGTGTGTGTGTGTGTGTGATATATATAATGATTTTTCAGAATTTTTACAACAAAAAGAAAAGGAAAAAAACAACAACAGCTGGACTGCCTCTTATACCATCACAAAGAAATAAATTAGTTCAAATATATAATATTCAAGATACAATTCACAAAAGAATAGTTTTGCACAATGGAGGTAAAAAAAAAAAAAAAAAGAGAGAGATTTTAAAAAATTTACGAAGATTAGGCTTCTTTCAGAAAATCCAAGAGAGGCCCCCGTGTGTTTTCAAATCGTTTTTGGAAGCCAGACTCATTGAAGTACATCTGGTTCCATTTGAATGATATAGAGCATCACATTTAACCATCTCTTAAAACATGGAGCTTGTAAAGATTTCCAGTTAAGAAGTATCACTTTCTTGGCTGCAATCATGCCCACCATTAGAGTCTGCTGATGAGTGTAAGGAAGAGAACCTGCCACGTCAGAGTATCCAAAGATCGCTAAATTTTGATAAGGTTGAATGTTTGTTCTGTATGCTTTTGAAAACGGATAAAAAATGTCTGACCAAAAATCTAAAGGGTAGGACAAAACCAGAATAAATGTGCTAATGTCCCCTCTGATACTTTGCACTTGTCACATTGCGGCGATACTGATGTAAGTATTTAATTTAATTTTGTTTTTGAATAATGAAGCCGGTGTATAACTTTAAATTGAATTAATTTATACCTAGAAGTTATAGAACAGCTTTTTATTCTTGACAAGCCCTCTGCCCAAATCTCATCAGAAACTACATCACCCAGCTCCTTGGACCAGGCTGTTTTAAGGTGACTAGTGCTCACAGGTGTTGTAAAAGCACAGACAAAGCGAGATACCAAGTGCCTAGATTCCGGGTTAGAGGAGAAGAGGTCGTAGACAACGTGATTGCCAGGTTTATTTATAAACTGTGGAATGTTTTCTTTTACGTAATTTCTAATTTGCAAAGAACGGTAGAAATGGGACTGAGGAAGACTAAACTTGTTTTTAAATTGCATAAAAGATGCAAACTGATCCTTTATATATAGATCAACCATACGGCGCAGCCCCATTCCCCTCCATATTGAAAACACTCCATCAATTTGAGAAAGCACAAAAGAGTGATTGTGTGATACTGGTGCATTCATTAATATTTTTAGTAGTCTAAAAAAAACTTTTTATCTGATTCAAAATCTTCAAAGAATTTCTCAGAACATAACTACCATTCACTAACTTATTAACAGATTTACCATCTGAGAAAAATAAAGCTGGAAGAGAGGATTTTGACACTGACATAGTTTCTGCTCTAACCCATAATGGAACAGTATCAGGCAACACATCATCCAAAATGCCCCTCTGCCAGTAAGTGAGAGCCCTAGCATTCGCTGCCAAGTAACAGTGTTTGAAGTTTGGAAGGCCGAGGCCTCCATACTCTGTGGGTTTCTGTTGGTGGGTTTTTGCTATACGCGGTGTCTTATAGTTCCAAACAAACAAAAGAATAATTGAATCAAGTTGCTTAAAAAAATTAGCTGGTAAATGAATTGGGAGATTCTGAAAGAGATATAAGAACCATGGAAGAATGATCATCTTTATTGCATTAACACGGCCAATTAGTTACAGAGGGAGTAGTTTCCAATTTTCAATGTTTGATTTTAGTTTATCAATCATGTACATGAAATTTAAACAAGTTGGTGCATTGTAAAGATAAACAATCATGAATAAAATTAACTTTTAAGCTAGACCATTAGTTTTTACATTTGATTTGAGTACAAATGTAGAATTGAGTTCATGCTTAAACGAACTTATTCAATGAAGAAGTAACGTTGTCTTTTCCGCTAAATTTATGTTACCGTAAAATCGTTTTTTCAGTATAGATCTTTTCATTGGACTCGATTTTAGTTTTTACTACGGCTGTATACCACCTTGGCACAGCAGTATTCCTTAGAACCTTAGATTAGAATCCTTCTTGTAGAAAGTCACCTAGTCATTATATTGAGGAATAACAGTTCCAAATGTTGATGCACTTTTTAGTTTATTGACCTGTATGGTCTCTACAAAAACGACTGACTGTAATAATGTGTTTCCACCACAGGGAGGCAGCACGGGAATGTCGCAGGAAAAAGAAAGAATATGTTAAATGTCTGGAAAACAGAGTGGCTGTGTTGGAGAATCAGAACAAAACACTCATCGAGGAGCTCAAAGCGCTTAAGGACCTTTATTGTCACAAATCTGAATAATTACTCTCATTTATGCGCTGAACTGTTTTCTTCTGGTGCCTCAAGAGATAGAGACTCTTAACATACCATAGGCATCCACAGCATCTCTATTTCTCTTTCATTTTTTTTATTATTTTTTTTATATTATTGTCTGTAAAAATCAGTTATCAGGAATACATTGTAAGTTTGTAAGTGTAAACTTTTTATTTTCCATTTTCTCTTCAAGATAATGAGAGTTGGTTTCTCTAAGAAAAGAAAAGATGATTTGCAAGGTACAGTTTGGTTACCAACAAGTTGCCCTACTTAAGGTGCATTCTAAAACATATAAAAGCACCTTTCAGCTGCAGCCGTGACAGGAAATTAATGTTTGTGTGGGTTTTTTTCATGGAAACAGCTCAGGGTGCTGCTTCTGAGACCTGCTCCTGTCATTCTGAGGCTTTGAAAGACTTTCCCACAGTGCACCAGTTGTTTTTGGTGCCGCCTGCAAGCATGATTAAAGAGGGATGAATTTTTCACTTTTGCAGCATGGGTCTTTAACGATTGAGATTAAATCAACTGTGCCCACTCCTGTTGCTTTACTGCTTTTGTTACTAACACAGATATGCTTTTTTGTTTTGTTTTTTTTATGTTATGACGAAAACATGCAGATAAATATATATGCCTTTGTTATGACTTGGGATTGATATACAATGCGCCATTGTCTACTTTTTTAAAGCAGTGTTGCTTTTGTTACAAAATTAAGTGATAAATGGAAAAACCTGGACACCTTTGTTAACAAAAAAAAAAAAAGTGGGTCCTTTCAAAATATGAAATGATAACGTTTAAAATGTTGTAAAGCAAATTAAATATTCTATGTGATTTTCAGTGAGCATTGATAGTCTAGCATAAGAAAATCATTTTTAAACTTGTAAGTGTGCTTATATTGTAATATATTGAAATTTCTTTCAATCTTCTATGCCAGATTTTACAAGTGTTTCTGGTGCCATCTTCACTGATCAGAGACAAGTTGTTTTCCCTTATAATAATTAAATAAGTTTTTTGATATATATATATATATACTAATCTAGGATCAGTGTAAGAGGTTATTGTTTTTTTTTTTTTTTTTTTTTTTTAAGCCAGAGCTCTTGTGTTCCACATTGCTATGATGTTATTATCCTCTTCTGTCCTTTGCCATAACATGTAGCTATTGATAAAAACATGACATGTTATTTTTAAATATTTTTTTTTTTGTTAAATATTTACTGAATAATTTTGATTATATATTGTATTTTTAAGTCAAGTCGCTTATGTGTAACCTTAATCAGTTAAAAAGCATTCTGGAATAGTCTTTCATTAACAATTATATATTTGGCAGCTGTTTATAATCTAATGTGTTGAGGTATTTTTTATTTTTCAGAGTTTATCGGTAATCTAATATTTGAAAACCTTAAATATCATTATTTAATCTTTACTTCAGACCTGCAGAGTTTGGTTCCAACCCAGTTCACAACTACCTGTATTTTTCAAGTGTTCACACAGTCCTCGGGAATTTGTTGCAGATGTGTTAAGAGTTGGAATTAACTTTACAGAAAGGTTGAATGCAAGATGCCCTGCTTTGTGCCTGACAGGCTCAATACGGTTGGGAACAATTACTTGTCAGACACAAAGTGGGGCACTTTCAGCACCAATGGGTGCAGAAAGGTGGATCTCAAGAAATAGAATTGAGCAACCTTGCTTCAAAAAATATAAGCAGTCATGGGCTGCGTTTAGAATAATGGACTTAACAGACTAGACTGTGAATTCGGCATTAGTAGGTCAAAAGTTATGCAGCTAAAATCTGTCTTTGCTTACCAACATTCAAATCAATACCCTCAGTGGTCAAAGCTGGAAGTGTTGTTGAACATATGACCAAGCGTGAGCTCCAGTTTCGAAAAGGATGTAGCTGCAGACAGAGCTCCAAAAAATGTCAGGAGCTCCAGACTGCCAGTGAAGATATAGGGAGCCCATAATCTAACCTTTCCCTAACCGTGAGTGGAAGTGATGCCCCCTTTTGGAGTAACCCTTCCCTCTTGGAGATTCCACCCCATTTGGAAATCTCCGTCCTGCATCTATACTTGCTGTTTTGCCCATTGTACAAAGGTGCCTTGGTTTGTTCCTGGCAGGCAGTATATGCCCCCATCCCTAATCCTAACCAAATGGAGCCTGTAAGGCTGAGTACCCTGCCAGGAACAATCTTGAGTAGCGCCAAAAGCAAATTACAGTTTTTGTTGTAAATTATGTAGTAATGTCAACAGGAATGCATATCTACCCTAACGCCAAAACCAAACCATCAATGAAGTAAAAATTAAAATTCAGAGAGAAAATGCAACCTTTAAATTGTGCCCGCCATTGTTTATGTTAAAGCGATTACTTTCTGGTTCCTTTGGGATCCTGTGTCTCGGAGACTGCTCATAAAGCCTGCTAGCAGCAGAGCTAGAGGAAAGTGTGTTCACACTTGAGTTAGTGCAAAAATGTCTGATGGGGATGGCGTTAGTCAGAAATTCGGCTTAATGGGGTTGATTTCATGCAGATTACTTGTTTGAAACAGGTGGGCATCACTTCAGCCATCTAGTGGTGTCTACAGGTTGAGTAAAATAAAAAACGGTAGAGATGGTAGTTTGGTAGTCTGTATGCTGAAACTGCATAAAAAATTTAAAAAAAAAGTATTTTGAGTTTTAGGAGTCAAAGGAATCATATTTCCCTTATTTTCCCTCAAATCTCAATTTTCTGCTTTAAAGAACACCAGATTGCATCTACATCAAAAAAAAATAAAAAGATTTGTAGTGTTGTTTGCAAGAACTCTCTGATTGTCTCTCATTGGATTGCTTGAATCAGAGTATTACCTTCACAGTCAGTGACCGAGGTCTCCAGCAGTCTTTGAAAGTGGCCACAGGCAACCATACTCCTAAAACACGTGCAGCACATTTGTGCCTCACGCATAATTAAGCTGATTTAAATAATGACAGCAAGCGGGTAGTCCGGAAAAGGATTCTCTCTGAGGATGATTGTGATTTAAAGAGGGAGGAAATTCCATAGAAATTGTAAGTGAGATCCCATGAGTGCTCTAAGCACATTTCAGGTCAATTGAATATTCCATTGCATGTTTTCATGAAAAAAATATTGGGTGCAAAGTACAAAAATAGGCTTTATATATCTCAAAATAAGTACTAAATGGTGGTTAGATTTGCCCTATATGGAAATCTACACTTGTACACCCTAGCATCTTAAATCTATTGATCTGTAGGTTTGATTGCTACTCCAAGCAAAAATAGAAGCTTAGATTAGAATGTTCTTTGATCAATGATTATAGAATTCAGTAATTAGCTCTGATTCTTATTAGTGTTAAATGATGTAAAATGATCATTTGTGTTAAAGGTTAATTACATAGCTTTTTTCATGCAGTCTAGCAGTTAATGATGTTGTTATTCTTGTAGTTACTTATCATTGGTTAAAGTTCTTTAGTTTGCATACACAGGAAGAATATACATTTCTATTTGGGGTTCCACATTTACATTTCCAAACCTTCCACATGAAGGGAAAAGGGGTATTAAAAATGTAAGAACATCCTTAGCTTACCTTACTCCAATTCTTTTGGCATCTCATTCCCTTAAACACTTTGTGTTCTCATTAGTTCATTTCTGGAGGTTCATTCAAACCTTCTAGAGTTTATCTGTTAGACAATTAGTTGCTTACCTCTGTCAACCTCTTAAAAATTAAACGAAGAAAAATATAGGAAAAACTCCGATTTTACAATCAAAAAGGGAAATATTAAATAGGGTCCTAATATTTCACTAATTTTAGCCCATTAGTGAAAATGGTTAATTTTTAATTTTTTTTAAATTATTATTATTTAATACATTGTCTTTCATCACAAATATATTATCAGCATAAAATTCTGAGTGAAAAGTTGAACTGAAAAATTTACATGAATTTGAGAATTTCTTAGTATTTGGTTTGTCCCCCGTTTTTGCATACACTCAAGTTTGCATATGCTGCACAAAATTATTTGAGAATGTTCCATGGAGTATCTTGTGTGCTTCAATGGATGCAAGAAAATTTGACCTGTCAAACTAATTTCAAATTCACATAATTTGCTTATTTAATTAAACCTAGAAGTTCACTAGCAATAGTACAGAATCTTAAGATTATTAATTTGATATCATAATGATTGTTTTACATAAAATTGTTTTTTAAAAATGTCAACAGAAAAATATTTCCAAATTTAAATAAAATGTTGAATTCCAGATTCATATCACTGCCTTATATATTTTAAGACCTCTGCCATTTTAAATTGTTTTAATGCATGATCTCAAAATATTTTGAGGCTCTTTGAAACCAAAACCAGATAAATGAAAATTACAGTTTCAGAAAGTTTTCAAAGGCAAAATCCTCTGATGATGGCAGTCCAGGCTTAAACACAAAATTCCAAAAACCAGAGTACAAATGGCGATACAATCTGCAAATAGATTTCCCAGTTCCAAGAACATTTGCATTCATATACCAAATATTTGCATTAATATAATATGTTTCACAGCTTCGTCATTTGTTAATCAGATCTGATTAACCCTTATTGATATGCACAGTGTGATTGCTTTTGTCCAGTGGCGATATCTCAGGGCCAGCAAAGCCTTCTCTGCTGGCCTAACATGCTAAATAAATACATATTTTTCATTCTTTCATTTGCAATCACCTTTTTGCCTATGTATTTTTAATCGCTTTCCACTCTTAATTAATCTACAAACAAATAGAGAAAAACGAAAAGTTTATCCAGTCAGAATTTATTCCTCGATGCTTACAAGCAAAGTGACAACTGTTTCACAAATCGCATGCCCGAAGCCAAGCTCGTTAGCAGAAGCAGCGCGTGAGTCTGAGCTCCACCCCCTCAGGCCTTCAGAATTTCCACAGAATCCCTCAACAGTGCAAATGAATGAGCAACTAAAGTCAGATTGTCAGATTCATCAGCCAATCAGATTGATTTATTTGTTCTTGGTGGGTGTGATCTTTAGGATATGTCCCAGTCAAGGCCTTCTGGCTGGCCTTGAGTGACGCAATCACGCTTTAAGTGATGTACATAATTCAAGAGCGAAAAGCACGAGATCTTACTGACCAGTCGGCTGTCACTGCCACATCACCACTGAGAAAGAGATCCTTATGGATTTAAAAACACAAGCTGTTCTGCATGACCATGTGATTGCTTAATTTATTAAACAGGAAAGGAGGACTGATTTTCACTTCAAGTAAATTGGTAAGTGCTTTTTGCATTGTTATAGCAACATCAGGAGTTTTCTATGTGAAAATTAGGCTGCTTGAACAATCAGTGTCGGATCAAGTTTTGAAAAGTAGTGCTGCGTTTCATTCAACTCGGAAAGTCGGATTTTACAACTTCCTACTAGGAAAAGTGCAATGGAATGCATCTTTAAGTCAGAATTACAACTTGTAGGCTCGTGCAGAAATTCTCAACTCCGATTTTGCTGAGATGCAGGGGCATGATATCACACAAACATGTCGACACTCAGGGAGTGTTTACCCATTGTGATGGATGACTAAGGGAATTGGGCCTGTGTGTTACCTCATATTTATACCCATGTGAAAAAGGAAGTAATGGCTGAACAATTTCATGTTCCTAGTCACCCAGATGTACTAAAAATTTTAAATATGAATGGGAATATACTTCAGATATATTTTGCTCATAGGCAAATGTGTTTTGGAGAAAAATATTTGTTGAATTATGAGACCCCCCCCCCCCCCACACACACACACACACACACACACACACTTCAATTACTTCAATTACAGGTTAGATTTTTGTGAATATTTTTGATGAAGAATCAAAAGGATAAACAATAAAGACATATTTTTCACAGCCTTCTTTGCTCATATTTACCAAGGATGGCAATATTTTTGGCCACAACTGTACTTTGATGAGTGTTTTTAGGGTAGTAATGGCATAAACTCCGCTCTCACTTCTCTCACACTCTCTTTGGTATTTAACTTTACAACTGTCATGAAGGAAGACGACAAGTGGAGCGGAGAACGGGAGTTATTGGAGAACCCGGTGGGGGCATTACAGTACCCCCCCTCCAAAGATATAATCATGTAGAGACATTATCTTATTATCATGTCCTTAATGGTGCACTGACTAAGGAGCATGTATCAACTAATTGAAATGAGACCTCCCAGGACATTTTCACCCATTCACAAAAATCAATTCATCACTCAATAAGACTGGAACAAGCTTAGCAGGTATGTCTTCCCAAAGCCTTTTGTCGCTTTCAAGTTGTTTCAATTATTCATCCAAAGAAAGCTAACAATAATGGCTGTGAACGAGGACAGCACAATTGATTTGACGACTTGATTCCTTTGGGCATCTCACTGTGGAACAATTACAATCTAATTACACAGAGACAGGGCAAAGAGAACAGTGCGCTTCAGTGGTATTACTCATCCAGCATTCAGTCCTGGAGAAAATCACCGAAAACTCGTTTATTTATTTTCTGTAGTCTGGCTCTGCTGCTGTGCTGAGAAGATTTTATTTTTATTTCAAGGATGTAGAGGGCAGAACAAAATTGCAAAAAGATTTGTGGCCAGGGCTGACCCTAGTATTTTGGGGGCCCTATAGGTACACCTAACCAAACACACCTAACATCAATGAGTAAGCAAGCATAAAATTGTGCAAATAAAAAGTAAATTTATTCAAAAGTGTCTTAAAAATGCTAAAATATTAACTGTAGTTTATTATATAACTTTTTATTAGCACAGTCATAATCTTTTTTTTTAAACTAATCAAACACCAAACATACATTAATAAGTGTCTTTTAATTAAATTCCAAGACTGTGTAAATGAATAAGAAATAATTAAATTACCAAGTTAAGGTAAGGTAGATGGTACCTTGTTAATACTACCTTGTGTACTATGTGAATAGTAGCACATGCTATTTGCACCCTGGTATAAATTGTGATAGATACGATTTGCACAGCAGTGTATTATGGTGTATTATAAAACAATATATATATTAACGACATATTCAGTTTACCTAGTATATGTATTGTGACAGAACTTAAATAAATCGCTGGCAGCAAGACGAAACTCATCTGATTTGTCGTTTAGTGGTGTCTCATTACTTCTGCCTTTAATGCCAAGCGTGGTTCTAGAGATACCAGTTTCTTCACACTGTGCGCACAATGGTGTCATCGCAGGTCAAGGGAACAGGTAACCCCGTCGCTTTCATGACCCTCACTCTCTGCTGGCCCGTGATATGCCGAGCTGCTGGACAAAGCTGCTACCCCACATGCCCCAGACCAGGAAAGGCACGTATGCAGCAGCCCGCCCCACTTCTATGCACTGCACAATCTTCAAGGTGCCCCCAGATCAGGGCGAGGACACGTGTTTAAGTTATATCACACTCCCCTTAGACATTTTATTTGCACCATTGTGTTAATTTTTTTTTATGTAAAATTAATGACTCTCCAACTACTGGCAGCATCTTCACTTACATGGGATGGATATGGGGAGAAGAGTGAAATTGGCAAAAGGGGGACTTGAACTCGGGTCAGCCACACTGCAAGTCAACTGCCATACTAATATCAACTCACCATGCATTGTCAGGGAAGGAAATTATTTTTATTGTTCTTTTTGTAAAAGTTTGTCTTCATTTAAAAATCCCAGAATCAATCAGTACCCTACTAAAAATACACACAATAACAAAAATGCAAACTGAAAATTCATAGTAAAAGTTGATAATTCATCATGCATGTAGCACCTTTGGAAATGGTTGGTAAATATTCTTAACCAAAGTAGGACATGTTTCTGGACCAGCAATGCAGTCAGATCAGATTTTAGGCTAAGGTTCAGGGATTGGGTTAGTGCTGGGGTTTGGGCTTGAGTAACATGCTTATCAATGAATAACTTCTTTCTGATTTTAGGAATACTTTATGGTTATGCTTAAGCTTTCTTGTGAATATAGAAATGACTTTTCTCCAGAAGTCAAGAATGACTGAAGTACCTGTATATATACACATGTAGAGGAATTATTCCAGCAATATAAAAAGTTGTATTATTGACGAGTGGTTCAACTGGTCGCAGACAGCAGGCAAAAAAAAAAAAAAAAAAAATGCAAATGATCAATCGTGCATATAGCATCGATAGCACCAACAAGATCTGACCAAACTAACTGATCAGAATGATGTTGGGGGATATTTACATATGGTTGAGGTGAGGTCGGCCGAGAGGGGTGGGAGCCCAATGAGTGGGCTCAGCTGATTCCTCCCCTGTTAACTGGGGAGCCGCAAAGGGTTTACTACTCAATGCCAGCCACAATGATCTACAAATGATTATACAGTTTTAAAGAGAAAGATCCTAGCCAAGGTGGAGCTTTCGCTGGTATATGCTGCCCAAAAATTCCACGACTGGAGTTTTGAGACCCGCATTCTGGTGAGGGTTCAGGCACAATTCTCGCAGCTGATGAATTTGTGGCTTCTCACTGGCAACCCTCAGCAGCCTACATTGCAGAACAAGTGGTGGTGGACCACATGCACCGAGCCCTGCTCCGCCCACATAGGAGAGCAGTCAGGATGTCCAACTCAGGAATGCTGGCAAAGCTCGTTGAAGCTGTTGAATTGTTGGAGGTCACTCAAACATGAGACACCAGGGAGAAAGCTGCACCAACACCTCTGGGGGGAGGGCCCCAGGGGACCGATGCATAGTGCAGGGCACCTACAAGCCTGTGGGCCCACTGGCACAACAGAGAGCACAGGATGAGCCAATGCCAATGGACCTCAAGCCTCCTAAGGCACGGGCCCGGATGGCAGGCTGCATTGTGCATCGGAACCTACCCGCCCCGAAACGCGAAGTCCGGTTAAATGACAGGATAGTCCAGACTGTACCATCAGCGTCATTCAACCCGATATCCTGAGTGCTGAGAAGCCGGCTAAGACTTCCTCCTGATCACCTGCATGCACGGAGATACATGGTATGTCCCAGCCAATACTGTCACCATCTCGGCAGCGCCTGGCTCCTGGTTGCTAGAGGTGTGGATAGTCAAGGACCTACCTGTGCTGCTGTTACTTGATAGATGCTGCGCACAAAAGGGCAGCCCTCCCTCCAATCAAAAACGGACCACCTCATCGATCTGTCACACTCCCACCCTCTGGCGGGCCACCACAGAGCAGATAACACCATACAGTGCATCCGGGGCCACTTTCGTTTGCTGGGGATGAACACAGAGGTTCAATGCTTTTGTTGCAGCTACAGAGTGTGCCAGCAAACACCAACCAGCCCCCTGGTCCCACTGCCAGTAATAGAGGTGCCCTTTAAGCACATAGGCATGGATCTCAGCCGGAACCATGAGCACATCCTGGTCGTCATTGACTATACCACTCAGTACCCTGAATCCGTTCCCCTCTTCAAGGCAACATTGACCAGCATCGCAAAGGAACTCGTCCTCTTCTTCAGCCGTGTGGGAATATCTAAGGAGATACTGATGGATCAGGGCACATCCTTCATCTCTTGACTGGTGGTGGAAGTATGCAAGCTCCTCAAGGTGAAACAGCTCCACACCTCAGTATCCCACACCTAAACTGATAGGCTTATTGAGAGATGTAACCAGACACTGAAGAGCATGCTACTCCCGGTCGTAGCCGAGGATGGGTGCAACTGTGACCCTTATGCTTCCAAAACAGCTCTTTGAAATCCTTGAAGTGCCCCAGATTTCAACCGGCTTCACACCCTTTGAGCTGCTGTTCAGCCACCAGCCCCGAGGGCTACTGGACATTGCCAACGAAGCATGGGAACAGTC
This sequence comes from Myxocyprinus asiaticus, assembly GCF_019703515.2. Classification (NCBI taxonomy): domain Eukaryota; kingdom Metazoa; phylum Chordata; class Actinopteri; order Cypriniformes; family Catostomidae; genus Myxocyprinus; species Myxocyprinus asiaticus. The sequence continues at coordinate 22,132,959 of NC_059350.1, forward strand.
TTTCCCCTACCGTTTAGTTATTGAGCATGTGTGGAGCATGGGAGAAAGGATCGAAAGAGTCATGCTCCTGGTAAAAGTACATATGGTGGAAGCTCAGTGCACTCAGCAGCGGACATAAAACCGGCCAGCTCAGGCACGTGAGTTCCACCCAGGAGACTGGATTCCTGTCCTCAGTAATGGCTCATGACCACAGATACACTACCGTTCAAAAGTTTAGGGTCACTTACTCATTCTTTAATTTTATTATTATTATTATTATTTTCTTCACATTTTAGAATAATAGTAAAGTCATCACAACTATGGAATAATAGAAATGGAAATATGGGAATTATGTTGTGACTAAAAAAAATCCAAAATAAATCAAAACTATGTTATATTTTAGCATCTTCAAAGTGGCCACACTTTGCATAGAACCCTGAGATGCTTTTTAAACAGTATTGAAGGAGTTTCCATCTATATGCTGGGCACTTAGTGGCTGCTTTTCTTAATTATTCGGTCCAAGTCATCCATTTCAAAAACTTTTTGTTTTTAATTTGTGTAATTAAATAAATTAATGTGTTGGCACAATTATATTTTTGTCTACAAAACTAATTTCAAACATTTAAGCATATGCCTTCAGATCAAAAGGTTTTTAAGGTCATGAGAAACATTTCAGGCAAGTGACCCCAAACTTTTGAACGGTAGTGTATATGGTGTCCTTGCATTATTCCACCACAAGGCGGCACTCTTAGAACATAATGTTGATTCTAATATTTTGAATAAGAATGCTTTATCTTAAAATGTTGGCTTGCATATCGAAATCTAGATCAAATGTTATTTTATAATGTTGTGTTGTTGAAGAACCCCAGAGAGCAGAGGGAGAGGAACAGAACTATCTACATGCCATATACATGTTTCCGAAGAAATAAAAACTAAATATTTTGGTGCTATGTTTATGGGCAGATTAATTTCTGCCCCAATAGATCTCAATGAGGGCTCATTGCATTACCATATTTGAACAAAGATTTCCATTGGAAAAACTGAGGGGCACTGTGGAGTTCAGGAGGGCAGCAGACTCTCTGCCCCACATGCGTGTATCTATATCAAACACTGTAACGGAGCTTTCAGCTACTTTACGACTTAAAAATAGGATAAAAACGTATGCTAGGCCTGATTTAAATACATTTGTCAGCATTTTGAAAACATTTAAGGGCAAAAAAATAATATTATTGGCAATCTATAGTATAGATCTATGTTTTCAAGTGGATAACTATTTAGATGGGGCTCTGTCCTACCTGCCCATATAGATGAGCTCCACCTGCTTTTCCTGTTACCTAATGCCTCATGCAAATTTCTGACTCAAAACATCTTGTTTTGGTCGAGGGTGGCACACATGCAGACTGTATTGCTGAGATCTCACTCTCTTCAGTCAGAGGGGTGACACACATACCAACTCACTGCAACTTTCTCTCTCTGATTCCCTATCACGTGGAGCTCACCAAAATAACAATAGGAGTACCGTGTGAATATACAATAAACAATTGTGAAAGAGTGATTTAGGAAGTGATTCATGGAGTAACAAACCTTATGAAAAGGTATGATTGCATATTTATCCCCTCGAGGCTTTCCATAGAATGCGTATGTCCATATGCAGCTTTCAGTGAGTAAAAAAAGGACGTTCAACCAAAACAGACTGTTGTGCATCAATAAATGCAGGAAAAATATGCTTGGTGACAGAATCACTATGGCTTTCATTCATCATCTCCCTCCGCCTGGCCGGCGATTATGTTAATGAAGCGCACACCTAAAATTCACTGGGAAAATCGGCTAGTGTGAAGCCTGCTTTTCTGAGTCTGGTGAAGATCTAGACTGGCCTGCACAAAGCCCAGACCTGAAAAACACCTTTGTGAGCCATGTCCCACTGCCTAACGTCAGTGCCTGAGCTCAAGGGATGGAAAGTTTTCCCAGAAGAGTGGAAGGTGTTATAGCAGCAAACGTAGGGTTTAATACTTTGATTTTTAAATCAAATATTCAACAAGCACATTTGGGTGTGGTGTTTGGAATTCCACATACTTTTGTCCATTTTGTGTACATAATCAGAGGTTCAGGAGATGTACATATAAACCCTCTCAAATTTATCTACTAAAATGTTCTTATATAATTTCATTTATTATACATCTTAAACATGTCTTATGAGATTCTAACCTCTATGGTTCACAATCCCACAAAACCCTTATGGGAATTTTGGGAAATTTTGTACGTTATAGAAAATTGGACTTGTATCATAGCAGTTATGTAAAAATGTTTACACTGATGCTCAAACATTAGGGTGATTTTAAAAGACACTGACCCATAGTACCATAAATATGCAAAAATATAAACCACATCACATACAGCCTGGAAAGCAAGACATTCAAACATATCACAAAGCTTGTTAGAGCACAAAAGAAGAAGAAGAAGAAGAAGAAGAAGAAGAAAAAGAACCAAAATCTGGATTACAATTTTGGCAGCTGGGAGAACTAAGACCTTATTATACTGATAATTCTGAGTCTCTCCACAGCTCACACGTGTATGAAGCTGGCTCGGCCCGTTACAACCTAATTTGTGTTTCAACACCCCAACGAGACTGTGACAGTCAGCCAGCGATGATGAATATATCTATTCCCTCAACACTGACAAATCCCATTTTCACCATACGGAGTCCAGCCTTCAAATATGTGTCCAGACACATTCCATTTTCTCACAATAAGGAGCTACACAATCCTCTGTAATAGGTGATTTTTGTGGATCATCTTTTTGTGTTCTCTGTGCAGTGGCACAAGACAATGGGGGCATAGCCATTGCTATTCATTGTTCACCTAATTTAGTGCTCCCACATCCTGATATGTCAGTGTCTCACAGAGGTAAGCCATGTGCGTCAAGGGCAATTGATTCTACATCTGACTTTGGTTGTAAACACATTTATATATAAAGAAACAAAACATTTAAACCCCAAAATTAATATTTTGTCTTCATTTACTCACACTAATGTCTTTCTTCCATGTAACACAAAAGTAGATGTTAGACTGAATCTTAGCCTCAGTCACCATTCAATTTTAAATGCATCTTTGTCCATACAATGAAAGTGAATGGTGAATAACTTTCTGCCTAACATATCCTTTTGTGTTCCATAGAGGGAAGAAATTCATGCAGGTTCTGGAACAACATGAGGGTGAGTAAATGATGAAATAATTTTAATTTTGGGGTGAACTATTTCTTTAAATATTAAATTAATGAATGCCAGATATGTGAATTTGTTTTTTGTAAATAACTTGTGCACTGTGTAGCTGTAGAAGTGAACAGCAGGTCAGCACACAGACATATTGGAAGAAGGTTATACCACAAAGCAATCATGCAGGAAACCAAATGCCTCAGCCTGTTACCACTTCTGTCAAAATGTTTGTGTGTATGTGTGTGTCTTTTAAGGCAACACTTGCTCAACTGCCCCACAATGCGCTGGACTTTGCAGTGGTGATGTCTTTGGTGATTCTGTGCTGATTGTATTCTGGCTGGTGAAGTTCAGGGCGCACACTTGTCTGTGTGGGCGCCTCGTGACGCCACCAGCAAGATGCCTGCCTCCCATCCCAACTTAATATGCAGTCAACAATAAGTAAGCCATTTGTAAGATGATCGCCTCAAAAAGGTGTAAACACTGGCTCTATTGTCAACGTGATTTCTTTATTATTCATAGGTGTTCGTACATAAAATGTAGTTCAATCATACATACACATTTCTACATTTGCATAGACATGGAAATATAAAATATCAATGTATTGACAGTACCTAAAATGTAAAGGATTTTACATTTGGACAACTTAAGATATATACAAATGTTTACAAATCCTTTGGGGTTCAAATTTTTAGACATTTCGTAACAATTGAGACTATAGTCGTGTTTTCAAGTTGAGGGGATGTTCCGGGTTGGATGCGGGTTGGGCTCAATCGACAGCATTTGTGGCGTGATGTTAATTACCACAAAAAATAATTTTCTTTAAATAATATATACACATGAAATGAGTGAAACACATGCTACACTTATATGTTTCACTTATATTTTTACTTGTGGTTTGATGATAATTAAATTTAGCCATCCAAAGTAGAAATAATTACTCTTTTATTAGTCCCATCTGGATGTCATTAATACATAAATATGCCATTAAAAAGGTCTTTCTGACAAAATTTTCTTATCATTCACTGATAATTGGCCACAACTGTAAATACATTGAAACTGTATGTTTCACTGTCTATCCAAACATACAAAGTTGAATAGGTAAACATTACATACATACATATATAAATACTAATGTAATCACCCTGCAGTAATGCAATCAAAACATTGCTCTGTTTGCACCCCAACCAGCCTAATATATTCTCAACCAATGCCATGGGTTTGATATAGGACCATCTCTTTGATTCACCAATGGCGTGAGTTTGGTATAGGGCTATCTCTTTGATTCACCAATGGCAGCAAGTAGGATGCTCTAAAATTAAACTTTTACTCCCGGAAACTGAAGCTCACATGTGCCCATACCCTCAACTACACTTCCAACTTTGGCCTTTGGGGGCAGTGGTAAGCACAGACTAATTTCAACATCAGAACTTTTGACCTACTGACACCAAATTCACAGTGAGATCAGTCTAATGGTAGACAAGAGGAGAGTTCAGGAAATCTGTCAGAAACAATTATTATTTTTGCGATTCCATTTGGTGACACTAGTGGTGCAGAATTTACATGCTTCAGTTTTAAGGTAAGGATTCAGAATATACACTGGTGCAGTCCTTAGCTCTGCCACCATCTGAGCATGTGTCCCCTGTCTCTCTCTTCCTCTCTCTTCCTGTCTCTCTCTGTACTCCCCTTTTTACTATCTTTGTAATTACACTGTGCAAAACACAATATTTTTAATTGTTTGTGCAAAGTGGAGATTCAGAGGTCAAAAAACAGTGTTTCTGAATATTGTGGGACTCAGTATGTGTGTGTGTGTGTGTGTGTGTATAGAGCTGGGTATCTACTCGATGTCCTGTGATTAATAGCTGCAGTACTGAGCTGTTGACCTTGAGAGCTCCTTCATTTCAGGTGGTAGCTTACAGAGTGGGAGAGAGAACAGATGGGATGCATTACCCCTTAATATCCACGAACAGGGAACGTCGTATGGGCCAATGCACCCACCTTAATCAAAGTTTGGAATATGCAGAGGGCAAAATTGATAGACAGTGACAGAAATAAGGACAGATTCGGTCATTGTTATGTGCATCAGATGGTTTATAGACTGATTTATGTGAGGGGATAATTGTGTGATTGGATTTGCGATTAAAGTTTATTCGAGTTTTTATGTTTAGTTTTCAGTCTCTTTATGTTGGCATATTGACAAAACTTAAAGGGTTAGTTCACCCAAAAATGAAAATTCTCTCATCATTTACTCACACTCATGCCATCCCAGATGTGTATGACTTTCTTCCTCCTGCAGAACACAAACAAAGATTTTTAGAAGAATCTCAGCTCTGTAGGTCCATACAATGCCAGTGACTGGTGACCAAAACTTTGAAGCTCCAAAAAGCAAATAAAGGCAGCATAAAAGTTATCCACTTTGGTCTGTTCTCACCCAAACTTATTGGATCGCTTCAGAAGACATGGATCAAACCACTGGAATATTATGGATTCCTTTTATGCTGCCTTTATGTGCTTTTTTGAGCTTTTAAGTTTTGATCACCATTCACTTGCATTGTATGGACCTACAGAACTGAGATATTCTTTTAAAAATCTTTGTTTGTGTTCAGCAGAAGAAAGAAAGTCATAAACATCTAGGATGGCTTGAGAGCGAGTAAATGATGAGAGAATTTTTATTTTTAGGTGAACTAATCCTTTAAAGTTCAGAATCATAAAACAGTCTAAAGAATGGTTTGAATTCGAAAGCAAACCAAACGCTGTATGGACATTTCCTGTAACCTTTTACATTTATGCATTCGCAAGATGCTTTTATCCAAAGTAACTTTCAGTGCATTCCAGCTATACATTTCATAACTATGTGTGTCCTTGGAAATCGAACCTGTGACATTGGTGTTGCTAGCGCCATGCATACTGTACCAGTTAACACAGAAACACACTCTTACAATACCATACAATAAAACTGTATTTCTTATAAAAGCTTTAACTCTTATCGCCTGTAGGAACTCAATTACATTTTATTTGATTGCTGTGTTGTTTCCTATGTGGTAATAATTCATCGTAGTATAGGAAAGATATGTGTATGTGCTTTTGAATGGATAAAATCCATGCTTTGGAAGTGTATGGTGTAAATGCAGAGTGTGTGAGTGTAATGCGCATTTGTAGGTTGGGTCTATGTGCAAAACCTAGATGCCTTGCTCACTTGTTTGGTTGTGTTCAGATGATAATTTTTGACTCAAATCATCTTAGCTGTTTTTTTTTTCTGCTGCACTGCCCCCACAGATATGTTTAACCTTGAGATCACATGCAGCCCCAACAAAGCCACACGTTTAGCTGCACAGTCTCTGTTATCCGTGTTTTTATGTGGAGACTTGCTGGCCCTGCATTCCTCTTCCACTGCACTGCAAACTCCATTTGAAATGCAAATCATAGCCTGGTGATTATCGGGAGTAACCCAGCCTCCTTCTGTTCTGTCTGCTGAATGCTTACATTTATGTTTGCTCAGACAGACACAAACCCTGCGTTCCAAACGGGATAAATACGCCTCCGAAGGGCACTTCGGAGGGGGAATGATTGTGGCCGCCATGTTGAAGGGTCATTGCAAACCGAAGGGCTCATAAATAGCTTCTTCGAAGGGCCCTTCAAAACGAGTGTGGACCCAGAGGCTCTAAGAAGCATTTGTTGATTTAAAAGGATTGAAAAGGTCGGGTTTATAGTGCTGGCTTACACCAGAAGCGGTATTAAGTGATATTAATCATCAATATACAGTGCCTATAGAAAGTCATCATATTTTGTCAAAATCCTTATTATTTGTCACATTACACCATGGAAATTTAAATGAATTCAGTTTAACCAATTCCAGCTGTATTTACACATTATAACCTTCAACATCAAAGTGAAAATAACATGTAAAAATGTTAAAATTCTTAACAATTAAAAATGTATTAGTAAAATACCTGGTTTAGATAAGTGATCAGCCTCCTAAGGGTAACCATTGCAAACTTGCTCAGGCGCAACCAATCACCTTTCAGATCACATACCTGGCTAATTGGCCCCCACCTGACATCAACTGTAATGGTTTTGATAACTTATAAAACTGGCTGTTCCATGAGGATTCCATTACTAGTAGTGCATGGTAATGAATTCAGGAAAAATTATTTTAAAAGGGCTCTGGGATAACATTGTTGTATGGTACAGTTTAGGAGAAGGGTACAAAAAATGTATCTGAGTATCATTCAGGGCATTATTAAGACATGGAAGGCACATGGCCCAGCCACAACCTTGCCTAGATCAGGCCGTCCCTCCAAACTGGATGACTGTGCCAGGTGGATATTGTTCAGGGAAGCTATCAAGAGGCCAAAGGCAACTTTGAAGGATTTACAAGCCGTTATGGCTGAGACTGATCGGTTTGTGCTTGTGACAACAATCTCACAAGCTTTACACAAAGCTGGCCTTTATGGCAGGGTGGCAAGTAAGAAGCCTCTTCTGAAAAAATGCCACACTAAGTCTTGTTTGCACTTTGCAAAAAAACACTTGGATGCCATAAGGCAAAAGGTTTTATGGTCAGATGAGGCAAAAACCTTTTGGACTGCACTCAAGCACTATATTGGGAGAAAACCAAACACAGCACACCACCCAGAACATACCATACCTACTGTGAAGCATGGTGGTGGCAACATTATGTTGTGGGGGTGTTTCTCTTCAACAGGGACTGGGCAATTGGTCAGGATTGAAGGGAAAATGGATGCTGACATGTACACCCATATTCTTGCGGAAAATCGGTGGCCCTCTGCTCGACAACTGAAGATGGGCAGGTGAACCTTTTTGCACAACAATGACCTTAAACACACCACCACAAAAACAACGCAGTGACTTAAGGATAGGAAGGTCAAAGTCCTTGAGTGGCCAAGTCAGAGCACTGACCTAATTCCAACAGAAATCCTGTGGATGGACTTGAAGAGAGCAGTCTGTCGCCGTTCACCCCGCAATTTGACAGAACTCGAACAATTCTGCAAGGAAGAATGGGCAAATATTCCCCAATCTAGCTGCGTGAAGCTAATAGAGACATATCCAAACAGACTGGTGCCTGTCATTAAAGCAAAAGGTAGCTCTACGAAGTATTAAATCCAGGGGTATGATCACTTTTCAAACCATGTTATTCAAGTTTTTCATCTTCTATACATTTTTGGTACTGTTGCCTTTTTTTTTGTTTTGTTTTTTTTTTGTTACTTGAATGTTGTAAAGGTAAATTTATAAATAAAGCTGGAAAAAAATAATATTTTAATGGGTTTTGATTTCAGGCTGTAAGACAAATAAAAAGTTACTAGTCCAAAGGGGTATGATGATTTTCTATAGGCACTGTGTGGCATCTCATGTCTAGCAAGTCTTTAAAAATAAAATAATTTATATATATATATATATATATATATATATATATATATATATATATATATATACATTTTTAGCTCCAGTCCAGAAATCTGTGATTTAAGCTGTTGTCTTAAGATGAGCACAGATGATTAACTAATTATTTTTAATAATGTAAATATTTGTGGAATGTGCATTCACATGCTGGTTGTCTTGACATAGCTATTACAGGTTAGCATACCACTGAACAAAAGCACAATTTGTTCCTGGAAATATGCTCAAGAGGAAGTCTGCCATAAAAGCTTTCAATTTGTATGAATCCATTAAAAAATAAAAAATAAAATAATAATAAAAAAATAAAAAAATGAAAAACTTTGTTCTATCAAAAAGGCTGCTCTAGAATTATATATATATATAAAAAAATTATGTGGTAACCTCTAAATTAATTGATTTAAAGAAGTTAATTATATAAGTGAAGTTTATTTTGAAAGTTAATGTTTCAACATTTAAAGGGATAGTTCACCCATGAATAAGCAAATATATTTTTTTAAAGATTGTATGATGTTTTTTTCCATACAATGTAAGTCAATAGGGTCCAAAACTTACAACTCAAGTGGGTTAATCCATGTCTTCTGAAATAATATGTTTGCTTTGGGTGAGAAACAGACTAAAAGCTTGTTCATACACTTCCATGCACTCTACACAATGTGTAAGCCAGGTTCATGGTTTTTACACCCAGTGGGGTTATTTTTAAAATGCAGATGCTAGTTGAAATGGTAATCGCAGGTTTAATTTCCTGGGATACTTTTAAAGAGCCCATATTATGCTAATTTACAGGTTTGTAATTTTAGTTTGGAGGTCTACTAGAATAGGTTTACATGCTTTAATGTAAAAAATAAAAATAAAAAAATAAAAATTATTTTTCTCATACCGTACATACATTTCCACGCTCTTCATACTCTGGCCGAAATGCTCTGATTTACCTCCTGTCTCTTTAAAGCCCCACTTTCCGAAAAGCTCAGTCTGCTATGATTGGTCAACCACGTAGAGTGTGTGTCGGAAATGTAACGGCCCTTACCATAAACGAGTTTGAGTTGTAAGTTTTAATTTTGTAGCTTTCTTACAAGTACACTGTTGATTATTGTGAATCTAACAAAGCTTCAAGTAGAAGACACGTAGTGCACTAAATTAGTCATCTTTTGCTGGAATGGGTGTAGCCGAACTTTTTTCGCCCGAGATATGAATAGAGAACAGAGGCTTACTCCCAGTTGGACAATTCCGGAGGTATTAGAGAGTTAGTGAGCAAGTTAGCCGTGGACTACTGTGGATAGCGGCCGTAACATTACAGCTTGTAATTATATAATTATATAAGACTCTTGAGATCAACCATTTTGTTACACAGATTTAGGTAAAAGCCGGCCTACAGCTGAATAGTAAACCCTTACCAAAACAATAACATTACCAGGGCTGGGGAGTGATGGATTACATTTAATGGGATTATGTATTTAAAATACAAAATATAAGTAACTGTATTCCACTACAGTTACAATTTAAATCATTGGTAATTAGAATACAGTTACATTCAAAAAGTATTTTGATTACTGAAGAGATTACTTTGCATTTTATTGTCATTTGTTTCATTTAATAGTCCTTTCAAATAATAGTCCTTTCAGATGGAAAAATGTAAACATATAAATGATACAATCCAAAGTGAATTTGAACAGTGGTGAAACACTTTCTTATGATGTGTTACATTCATATGAGCAGACAGATAAGTAAATCTGAAGTAAGTTTGGAGCAGAAGAAATAGAAATAAACCTTGTGTAAATTGTCAGCTTTACACTAAGCTAAAATGCTATTTCTAGCAATTTTACATGCACGTTACCAGGCACGATCATATTTGTTTATCAAGAAAATTCACGTTGGATCATAATTTCTATTTTCTAGTAAGACCTTTGATATTAGGGCAAAAATCTTATTCTTTTTGTGATTAACATTTTTATTGATTTTTTCAAAGCAAACAAAACAAACAAATCATATATACAATAAATCAACATTAACTCCCACTACTACCCCTCCCCAATCAAGAACCCCACCTGACCCCAAACAAACATCCCAGTGGTCTTACCTAAGTACACACTTATACAGAGAATAAAATAATAATAATGAATAAAAAAATAAATAATAATAATAATAATAATAATAATAATAATATATATATACATACATACATACACACCCATACACGTATATATGTACAGGTGCATCTCAATAAATTAGAATGTCATGGAAAAGTTCATTTATTTCAGTAATTCAACTCAAATTGTGAAACTCGTGTATTAAATAAATTCAATGCACACAGACTGAAGTAGTTTAAGTCTTTGGTTCTTTTAATTGTGATGATTTTGGCTCACATTTAACAAAAACCCACCAATTCACTATCTCAAAAAATTAGAATATGGTGACATGCCAATCAGCTAATCAACTCAAAACACCTGCAAAGGTTTCCTGAGCCTTCAAAATGGTCTCTCAGTTTGGTTCACTAGGCTACACAATCATGGGGAAGACTGCTGATCTGACAGTTGTCCAGAAGACAATCATTGATACCCTTCACAAGGAGGGTAAGCCACAAACATTCATTGCCAAAGAAGCTGGCTGTTCACAGAGTGCTGTATCCAAGCATGTTAACAGAAAGTTGAGTGGAAGGAAAAAGTGTGGAAGAAGAAGATGCACAACCAACCGAGAGAACCGCAGCCTTATGAGGATTGTCAAGCAAAATCGATTCAAGAATTTGGGTGAACTTCACAAGGAATGGACTGAGGCTGGGGTCAAGGCATCAAGAGCCACCACACACAGACATGTCAAGGAATTTGGCTACAGTTGTCGTATTCCTCTTGTTAAGCCACTCCTGAACCACAGACAACGTCAGAGGCGTCTTACCTGGGCTAAGGAGAAGAAGAACTGGACTGTTGCCCAGTGGTCCAAAGTCCTCTTTTCAGATGAGAGCAAGTTTTGTATTTCATTTGGAAACCAAGGTCCTAGAGTCTGGAGGAAGGGTGGAGAAGCTCATAGCCCAAGATGCTTGAAGTCCAGTGTTAAGTTTCCACAGTCTGTGATGATTTGGGGTGCAATGTCATCTGCTGATGTTGGTCCATTGTGTTTTTTGAAAACCAAAGTCACTGCACCCGTTTACCAAGAAATTTTGGAGCACTTCATGCTTCCTTCTGCTGACCAGCTTTTTAAAGATGCTGATTTCATTTTCCAGCAGGATTTGGCACCTGCCCACACTGCCAAAAGCACCAAAAGTTGGTTAAATGACCATGGTGTTGGTGTGCTTGACTGGCCAGCAAACTCACCAGACCTGAACCCCATAGAGAATCTATGGGGTATTGTCAAGAGGAAAATGAGAAACAAGAGACCAAAAAATGCAGATGAGCTGAAGGCCACTGTCAAAGAAACCTGGGCTTCCATACCACCTCAGCAGTGCCACAAACTGATCACCTCCATGCCACGCCGAATTGAGGCAGTAATTAAAGCAAAAGGAGCCCCTACCAAGTATTGAGTACATATACAGTAAATGAACATACTTTCCAGAAGGCCAACAATTCACTAAAAATGTTTTTTTTTATTGGTCTTATGATGTATTCTAATTTGTTGAGATAGTGAATTGGTGGGTTTTTGTTAAATGTGAGCCAAAATCATCACAATTAAAAGAACCAAAGACTTAAACTACTTCAGTCTGTGTGCATTGAATTTATTTAATACACGAGTTTCACAATTTGAGTTGAATTACTGAAATAAATGAACTTTTCCACAACATTCTAATTCATTGAGATGCACCTGTATATACGCATAAACACAAACACATTCTCATACACATATATACATACACATATAATAAACATTCAACTCTAAACTATATTCCCCCCAAAAACATCAAATATTTACCCCATTTCCCATTAAAAGAATCCCATATCCCCAGCCTTCTACATATTACCTCTTCGAAGGCTGCCACCCTTCCCATCTCCTCGCACCACTCCAAAATTGAGGGTGCTCCCACCGACTTCCAACCCCTTAAAACAATCTGCCTGCCTATCATCACACTAGTGAGGACCCAATCTTTTATGTATTTATTGCCTACATTGATGACCGCCCCATCACCCAACACACAGAGTCTGGGGCAAAACGAAATCCGAATGTCCAACATGTCACATACAAAACTCTGTACCTTCAACCAAAATTTCTGAATCTCAGCGCACCACCAAAAAAACATGGGCCATGTCTCCATCCTCCGATTGGCAACGCCAGCAGCTGGGTGTGTCTTTAAGACCAAGCCTATACAGTCTAGAGGGGGTCCAATAGAATCTATGTAGAATCTTGAATTGTATAAGTTGCACCCTTGCATCTCTAGATGCAATCTTGATGTTTTTTAGAATCCCAGCCCACACTCCATCCTCCAATACCAAATTAAAATCTTTCTCCCATAATCTCTTGATAGAGGTTAAAGCTTCGTCCCCCAGATTCTGAACTAGCAGGGAGTAATAAACTGATGCCTCATGACCTTTTCCAAAAGCAGTAATCACCTCTCCCAAAGTATCTGCTGCTTTAGGGGGGTGTATGCTACTCCCAAAAATAGAAGAGCAGGTGGTGCAACTGTAAATACCTAAAAAACTGAGATCTGGGAATCCCAAAATATTGAGCCTAATTACCAAAGGATCTCAACACTCCACTCTCATATAGGTCACTGAGTGTATTAACCCCCCTCGCAATTCACTCTGACCAGCAGAAAGGGGACTTATCAATACATAATTTTGGGTTCAGCCATATGCTCGAGGCAGCATTCAGATAAATGTCTGTATTAAACACTCTGGACACTTTTGTCCATACTGAGTGCAAATGCGAAATAACGGGGTGCAACTTAGCTTCTCCGGTTAGTTTGATAGAAAAGCTTTGTAATGGCGAAATAGGGGCAAGGACTTCTTGTTCAATACGAAACCAGGGAGGGGCTCTCTCAGGTGGAAGTGACCAATGAGCCAAATGCCTGAGACCGAACGCATAATAATAAAACGAAATCTTGGGTAGGCCTAGCCCACCTTTGTCAATCTGCCTATGCAGCTTACTGAAATGTAACCTGGGATGTTTACCATTACAAATGAAGGACTTCGCTATGCTATCAGATTGCTTGAAATAAGAGAGGGGGACATCTACAGGGAGAGACTGTAGCAGGTAGTTGAATTTTGGAATACAATTCATTTTAATAACATTAACCTTCCCAATCATCGATAAATGTAATGTAGCCCACCTGTCCACATTGCTCTAAAATCTTTTTATTATAGGGTCAAAATGAACTCTAACTAAATCAGACAAATTTGCTGGGAATAAAATACCCAAACACTTGATGCCCTGTTTGGGCAACTGGAAGGCGCCCGGCTGGAAGGCCGCTACTGGACAGTACGCTGTCAGATTTAGCCCAACTGACTTTGTATCCTGAGAATTTGGAAAAGGAATGAATAATTCTGTGGAGGCAAGGCATAGATCTAGTAGGGTCAGAGACAAATAATAAAATATAATCTGCGTAAAGCAGAAGCTTATGCTCCATACCTCCCACAATCACCCCTGGAAAATCATCCCCCTTTCTTATCGCGGCTGCTGATGGTTCCAGGGCAAGACAGAACAATAATGGGAAAAGAGGGCAACCCTGCCGAGTGCCCCTATCCAGAGTAAAATAATCTGAAATGAATCCATTTGTTTGTACCGCTGCTACAGGGTGTCTATAAAGTAACGTAATCCAGCCAATAAATGTACTCCGGAACCCATATATTTCCAAAATCTTAAAAAGATAATCCCATTCTACCATATCAACCGCCTTTTCAGCGTCAAGTGAGATGGCAGCGACCGGAGACTGATCATTCGCTACTGACCACATGATATTGATGAGACGCCTGACAAAATTTTTACATCTAGTTGGATCAGGGAGATTGGATGGTAACTTTTACACACCTGGATCTTTGTCCTTTTTAAGAATCAGACTGATGCAACGTGATATCCGGAAGCAGTGCCTCTGCGCAACATCTCAGCATGTAGTGTTGCAGAGGCACTCTTCAAAATAATCTCCCGGGTGGGGATTCCAAAAGAAATCCTCACCGATCAGGGCACAACCTTTATGTCACGGACACTATGTGAGCTTTACGAATTATTGGGCATTAAATCAATCCACACCAGCGTTTACCATTCACAAACAGATGGCCTGGTGGAGTGATTTAATAAAACCCTTAAAAATATGATTCGTAAATTCGTGCACGAGGATGCTAGAAATTGGGACAAATGGCTTGATCCCGCAAGCCTCCACGGGTTTTTCCCCATTCGAGCTGCTGTATGGGCGACTGCCACGCGGCGTGCTGGATGTCATACGCGAAGTTTGGGAGGAGGGACCTTCAACCAGTAAAAACAAAATTCAATACATACTTGATCTTAGAGCAAAACTCCACACCTTAGGGCCACTAACACAGGAGAATTTGCTCCAAGCTCAAGAAAGACAGAGCCGACTGTATGACAGGGGAACTCGGCTGCGGGAATTTGCACCGGGAGATAAGGTACTCGTATTACTCCCCACATCGAGCTCCAAATTACTCGCCAAGTGGCAAGGACCCTTAGAGGACACACGACGAGTGGGGGATATCAATTATGAGGTTAAGCGAACCGATAGATGGGGCGCACGTCAAATATATCACCTCAACCTCCTGAAATTTTGGAGGGAGGCGGTCCCTGTGAGGAGAGGGTGGAGCTCGGGCCGGAGGTGAATACAAAACCTAATCATAACACCCCGTCACTTGCGGAGAACACCTCTCACCATATCAGCTCACAGGGGTTGCCAAGTTGCAACAAGAATTTGCAGACGTGTTCTCCCCTCTACCGGGTTGTACGAACCTCATCCAACACCACATCGAGACTGAACCGGGAGTGGTGGTACGTAGCCGACCCTGTCGCTTGCCCGAACACAATAAGAAAATAGTTCGGGAAGAATTGGATGCGATGCTTGATATGGGGGTAATAGAGGAATCCCACAGCGATTGGTCCAGCCCGGTTGTTCTAGTTCCCAAGAGCGACGGGTCTGTATGGTTCTGTGTGGATTATAGAAAAGTCAACGCGGTGTCTAAATTTGACGCGTACACAATGCCCCGCGTTGATGAGTTGCTCGATCGGTTAGGTACTGCTCAATTTTATTCGACATTGGATTTGAAAAAGGGTTAATGGCAGATCCCCTTGACACCAATTTCCCGTGAAAAAACAGCCTTCTCCACACCATTTGGATTGCACCAATTTGTGACGCTTCCGTTCGGTTTGTTTGGGGCCTCGACTACGTTTCAGCGTCTCATGAACAGAATCCTCAGACCGCATTTGGCTTATGCTGCTGCCTATCTAGACGATTATCATTTACAGTAATTATTGGCAGCGGCACATGCAGCACCTGAGGGCAGTCCTGAGATCGGTGGGCGGTGCTCACAGCAAACCCCAAGAAGTGCGCAATTGGGCGGGTGGAGGTACGGTATCTGGGGTTCCACTTGGGTCATGGGCAGGTGTGTCCCCAAAGACTGCGGCGATTGCGACCTGCCCGAGACCCAAAACCAAAAAGAGGGTGAGACAGTTCCTGGGGTTGGCTGGCTTTTACAGGAGGTTTGTGCCTAATTATTCGGACGTCACCAGCCCGCTGACTGATCTCACTAAAAAGGGGGCTCCTGACCTGGTCCAGTGGATGGATCAGTGCCAACAGGCGTTCACGCAGATTAAAGCCACACTTTGCGGGGGGCCACTTTTGCATGCACCTAATTTCTCTCTTCCTTTCCTATTACAGACGGACGCTTCAGACAGAGGGCTGGGGGCCGTACTCTCACAGGTGGTGGAGGGGGAGGAGTGCCCGGTGCTGTACATCAGCCGTAAGCTCTCTTTGAGGGAAACGAAGTACAGCACCATGGAAAAGGAATGTCTGGCCATCAAGTGGACGGTCCTCACCCTCCAGTACTACCTGCTGGGGCGGACCTTCACCCTCTGCTCGGACAACGCCCCACTCCAATGGCTCCACCGCATGAAGGATACCAATGCGCGGATTATCCGTTGGTATCTGGCTTTCCAGCCCTTTAAATTCAAGGTGGTCCACAGACCGGGGGTGCAGATGGCTGTCACCGACTTCCTTTCCAGAAATGGGGGGGAGTGGTAGACAGGCCGGATGGCTACCTGGCCTGAGTCGGGCGGTGGGGATACGTGGCAGCGGGGGCGTGGTCGAGCGCCCATCCGGAGAGAGAGAGCGGTAAGGGCGCTTACACCTGAGCTAAATTATGTATTATGCCATTTTGTATAGTTCTTGAGCAGTGTTGTTTGTGGGAGAGAATAACTCCCTTTTGCGAGGACTTTGTGCTTTGTAACTTTGCAGACCTTTTACATGCACAAACAGCTATATTACACACTAAAGGAAAGATAAAATCCCTAAAAGCATAATAGGGCCTCTTTAAAATGATCTGCGGTCAATGGCTGATGGTAAACACTAGAACATGCAACGTGTCATTGATATAAAATGATACCGGGACTGAGTACCTGGCAACCATGTGCAGCGTCAAGGCATCAATGTCTTGAAGTCTGCACTGTGTTCCAATCGTTATGGATGTCAAGATTTGCTCTGCTTCTCATCCAAAGCAAAACACATAGCTTCAGAATACATGGATTAAACCACTTGAGTTTTGTGGATCAGAATATGTGACCAGAGCGGCATGATTTTGCCTGGAGCAAGGAGCGGATTTCTGAAAGTCAAGAGTATCATTGTTTTCTCTCGCTCAAAGAGCGCTCCATGCTCCATCACTGGCCCATAATGCAGCAAGAATTAATATGTTAAGCACAGTGTTAAACACTGCTAGAATGAAAGAATTTCTGAAATATTATCAGTGTCATGTTTAAATGTTTTGTTCAAATGTTCATGTTTTGTTTTCATGCATTTTATTTTTTAATTAGTTTACTTCCCGTCCCTGTTTCTGGTCATGTGTCCTTGTAATGTGATTTCCTGTTCCCCTCATTTGTTCCTGTCATTGTGAGTATCTGGTTTCATGTGTCCTGTTATCTTATTATCAGTTCTGTTTTATTATTGGTTCCTGTAAAATATTTAAAAGATTAAAAAGCTATTTGTGACGAGGAGAAAGGCGGGGCCGGGCTGTGAGTGTGCACGGCCGGCCCCCAATCGGGATAACCATCCGAGGAGATGGATAAGGTCGAGCTGGATGCGGCAGTTTGGGAGAGAGAGAGCCACACGCAACTGCCATGTGTGTGTGTGTTTATGTTTGTGTTTTTTGTTTGTTTTCATTAAAATTTGACTGTTCAGCCGGTTCCTGCCTCCTCATTGCCCACATAACCCTGTTACACTATTATTTCTGAAAGTTAAATCAGCACTGGACATGTAATTTTGGTAGTCTTATTTAGTTTTGATAAAAAAGTGCAGAACATTTTGAGAATGTCATTCAACCAACCTTTTTTTGTTAACAGAATTATAGGGCAATGTTCATTTATAAATTAAATAAAGAAAAAAAGGGCAGTAATACATATTTGTATTAATATTTTATTTTTTATTTTTGTGAAAAATGGACAACCTGGAGTGGAGCTGGAGTGGAGTGATTATAGAACGCTTTGAGCGTGGAGTGGAAATTATTGCCGCCTTTATGTCCTTTTTAGAGCTTGAAAGTTCTGGATCCCTTGACTTATATTTTATGGACAAAACACATCATACATCATTTAAAATATCTTTGTTTGTATTCCACAGAAGAAAGAAAGTCATACGAGTCGGCACTGAGATGGCATGAGGGTGAGTAATTGATGAGAAAATTATCATTTTTGGCTGAACAATCCCGTTAATATTACTGGATAACCATCGACTATATTGGGTTACACCCAAGTCATTTTAAGCATTATAATTGCTATTATAAATACAAAATAAATTTAGTTTTACTTGAATGTTAGACTTCAAAATTTCACCAAAATTTATCAGTAATTTGCGGATTAAAAAAAATATATATTGTACTGCTCAAGGGACATACAGTATTCACAGTAGCACTGTGACTTTCTATTCTGATTCTTGGTCAACAAAACCCAAGCTGTCTTAACCTAAACAAATGCTGTCAGGACACTGACAGAATTCATCTGGGATGTAATTGAAAGCAGCCTTACCACAAAAGCGGCCATATTGATTACAT
Organism: Myxocyprinus asiaticus; assembly: GCF_019703515.2. Lineage (NCBI taxonomy): Eukaryota > Metazoa > Chordata > Actinopteri > Cypriniformes > Catostomidae > Myxocyprinus > Myxocyprinus asiaticus. Next base: position 22,151,736 of record NC_059350.1, read on the forward strand.
TCAGAGCTCCTTCTGACAACTGTCATTAAGCTACAAACATCTGAGCAGTGGGTTACTGGGATTTGCTGATGACAGTAACAGTTAAATTCAGTACATTTGGGTTTGTCATGATGCTGAAAGAAGGTTGAACCAGTATGTTATGTTCCTGGGGTAAAGGCTGGCTATAACTGGTATGCAATCATTGGCCGATTTGATGCAAATAAATGTTGAAACCATGAAATTCAGTGTCCATCAAATGAAAAACTCAGCACATATTTCAATGACAACTCACTCATTGAAAAATCATGAGGTCAGTGGTATCAGTCTCATACTAACATCTGGAGTTATCTGCATTTTTCTCTGTGTGTTTGGTTTATTTGTTTCTGCCTGAATTTGCCTGTGGGAAATTCTAGACATATAGGTGAGGCATTTTTGAGACGTTGTCAAATATCAGGCAAGATATTCAGAATACATATGCTTCTGAAGGAGATGTACACTGTGTCACTAATGGGAACTCTTCCTGCATGAATGGTTTGAATGTTGTTATATATCAATACCCTGAAGCAAGATATGTTCAAATGTGTGCCCTCCACTCATCTGTCTTTTTAGAAATATAATTTCAGTCATACGGCTTCCATACTTCCTTAGAAGCCTGTTATCATTTCTCAGTCAGACATATGCTTCTGAAATATATTTATAAACTCAGTAAGCACACATACATTTCCAAAATGCTAGGTTCTTATATGTATAATGCACAAACATCTGATAATCATTTAAAAAAGATTCACATACATTCTAAGTCAAAAACATCTCAAAGAGATTTACTGAATGTCATTCTATATCTGACAGGAAACGTTTTAACTTTATATTGCAGATAAGCACTCCAAAAATCACATCTTTCAAATGAAAATACACACATCAAATAGACATCTAGGCAACGACATATTTTTGCTGTCAGGGAAATTGGCTTAAGTGATCAGTCAGAATAAGGATAATACTGAACAAATATTAATTACCTGAAATAGGGTTTTGCTCAGAATATCGATATAATGATACATTGTCACGAACTCCTGACGATGCGTGCATCGATACAGCTGCTTCTGTATCGATTCTGCCGCACTTTTGAAGGTAGCCAATTATCACGCGCGATGCCAATTGGCCGCCATTTTAGCAACGTTAGCAGTAGCAGTGCACTAATTTCAAAAATGGATGAGAGGATTTTACCACCACCGGCAAAACAAAAATAAAAAATATGGGAGAATTTTGGCTTTTTAACTAAACCGGAGAGTAACGCATTAGACATGACTCACACGATATGCAAGTATTGCAAAACAAAAGTTAATTACTACAGTAACACAACGAACCTCCATCTGCATATGTTAAGACACCATCCAGACCAACCAGCCCTGGCTGCAACAGGTAGCAGCACACACTTGTCGTCTCAGAAGCAAGCAACGCTGCCTGATTCTTTAATCTCGAAACTCCCACCCATGTCTCAGCGCGCTCTAAAGATAACGAATGCATTAATGCGCTTCATATGTCAGGATTTACGGCCATACAGCATTGGCGAGAATACGGGCTTCAGACAATTGCTTCAAGAGTGTGAGCCACACTACACAATACCCACACGTCAGTTCTTAACAGAAATGGCAATTCCCCGGTTGTATGATCAAGTTAAGCGAGACGTCCTGCTGTCACTCTCTTCAGCGAACAGAGTTTCCATTCCCTGCGATGCATGGACGTCAAGAGCAACTCAGTCATACGTTACGGTAACCAGCCACTACATATCTCCAGAATGGGAACTTGTTTCAAACGTTCTACAGATTAGAGCAATGTTTGACAATCACACCGGAGTGAACATGGCAGATTTGCTAAATTGTGTGATGCATAAATGGGGAATAGAAAACAAAGATCCTGTACTGTGACTGATAATGCATCTAACATGTCAGTAGTTTCAGAGATGGCCAAATTAGTTCACATGAGGTGCTTTGTGCATGGTTTGAACCTGTCTGCTCAACGGGCTCTGAAGCTACCGACAGTTTCCCGTATTCTCGGAAGAGTTCGGAGCATCACAGCATTTTTTAGGAAAAGCACAATTGGCTGCCATGTCCTGAATGAGAAGCAAAAGTTACTTCCTGAGCATAAGTTGATGACCGATGTCTGCATGAGGTGGAACAGTGCCCATGACATGTTGGAGCGATTTATAGAACAACAGCTGCTTTAATCTCAACCGAGGTGTGGAAAAATGCCAAAGATCTGTGGACATTAACAAAAGCAGACATAACCTGTGCTGAAGATGTAATAAATACCCTGAAGCCACTTAAAGTTGCAACTCACATAATGTCCAAGGAGAAAAAACTTACGGTTTCTATTATAGCACATTTGCATGCTCAGTTAAGTCATGGGACTCGAATCGAAACAACTCACTCAGCAGTGACGCAGGACATAAAGATCACCGTATCTGAAGATCTCAGGAAGAGATGAGAGCGAAATGCCCCTTCTTTGCATGGCCTCAGCACTGGATCCACGCTTCAAAGGACTGCCCTTTTTGAAAGAGGAGAACAGACAGGAGGTGTACTCCAACATGGCAATGGAGACATCGCGGATTTCACTTGCGAGGGTGAGTTAGAATATAAGAAAACAAATTTAGTTAATGTTAATTATATCAGTTAATGCTAGTTATTGTCTTCTCTCTTAATCTTATCATAGATTATTTTACACTGCCTATATGTGTTATTCTCGTCCTATGTATTTATGAATGTGGTCTACAAAATATGGGCTACATGAGTTCTATAAAACACTAAAGGTTCCACATTTCGTGGAACCTTTCATAAGAAAGCAAGCCACCCCAGCGGCTCCCCACCTCAGTCCTTCTACCTACGGGCATGAGGCCAGTGCGGCTAGCACTGGGGGCGATTTGTGGACTTCCCATTCCCCAGCACGCTCATCTGCCCCAATCGGGCTTCCGGATGAGTTCGCCGGCTCATCTCACGGCGAGTCTGGCTTCTTGTCCGGAGCCCGCGAAGATGATGAGCTCTCGAGCGCAGCATCGGAGAGCGGGCTTGTCCAGTCGGATGCAGAAGCCTCGGCTGGGCTTCCCCCTTCGGGGACGATTGCCCAGTCACAGGCCGATGCCGAAATGACAGACATGCTTTCCCGGGCAGCTGCGAGCGTCGGGTTAGAGTGGAACCTCCGCTCTCCCCTGAACCCTCGCAGCTTGATGATTGGTTTCTGGGCAGGTGGCACCGCTCAAAGCAGCCACGCCCCGCTCCAGTGCCATTCTTCCCGGAAGTGCACGAGGAGCTGACAAAGTCGTGGGAGGCACCTTTTACTGCCCGGTCCCGATTCCGCAGTTCCCCCGCTCTCACTACCCTCGATGGTGGGGCGGCCAGGGGCTATACGGCGATTCCCCCGGTGGATAAGGTGCTCGCGGTGCACCTATGCCCGCAGAGCGCCGCCACCTGGCACGGACGCCCTAAGCTCCCGTCCAAGCCCTGTAGGCTCACATCGTCCCTGATGGCTAAAGCCTACAGCGCTGCAGGACAAGCCGCCATGGCTCTCCTGCAGGTCCACCAAGCCAAGGCGCTGAAAGAACTGCATGAGGGTAGTTCCGCCCCAGATTTGATGCAGGAACTGCACTCGGTGACCAACCTCACTCTGCGAGTGACGAAGGTCATGGCACGGTCTCTCGGGCGGACGATGGCCACACTAGTGGTCCAGGAGCGCCACCTTTGGCTCAACCTGGTCGAGATGGGTGAGGCCGACAAGACACGGTTCCTTGCTGCCCCCATTTCCCAGGCGGGCCTATTCGGCGACACCATCGAGGACTTTGCCCAGCAGTTCTCGGCGGTGAAGCAGCAGACGGGGGCAATCTGGCACATCCTGCCCCGGGCGTGGGCACCCTGTCTGCAGTGACTGCACCGGCTCCGCCACAGCCCGCCCCTTCGGCCCGGGCCCGGCGTGGAGCCCACCGCAGGAAGCAGACACCACCTGTCTCACAGCCGGTGCCGAAGAACCCGCAGAGGTCCTCAAAGCGCCCCTGAGACAGGCGACCCGGGGACGAGGGAACCCACTCACATGGAGCTGGTAAGAAGACCACTCCATCCCCCAGTGGAGGGCCGGGTGGAAAATCTTTTGTTGCCTTTTTGTTTGATTTTGCCACATGCCCAAGTGGCTGCGGTACCCAACAGTTCAGCAAAAGAGTGGCTTCCTTCCTCCCTGGGTCACATACCCAGTGTGTACGGTTGTCACCATGACCACTGTCCACAGGCTTTTCCTTGCAGGATTGGTGCTCCAGCGGTGGCCTTTCTGCCCCTGAGCGCCCAGCTGTGGCACACAGCCGCCCCCGATGTGGCAGTCTCCACGGGTTACGAGGACAGGCCTCTTCCTCCCCCGTCCCAGGCTGTTCCAGGGGGTGGTCACAAGGAGCCAGGTAAGTGCTTCGATGTCCCTAGACTCAGCACGGCCACGACGTGGTGTGGCACCTCGCCGCGAGGCCCCACCTGCCGGTACGTCCGACGACGTTGTCCCCTTGGTCCCCCTCACGCAGAACTTGGATGCGTGGCTCGCGCTTTCCAATCCGTCGCGATGGCTGATCCGGTTCACATTCTATGTGGAGAGAGACAACTTATTCATATTAACATTTGACATATTGATATAATAAAAATAAATAAATTGTGTGTCAAAAACAAGATTATACAGACCACATTCCCCATTAATGCAACAATCAAACCCTGAACTTCCCCCGAACAAAACAAACAGAAAAAAGAAAAACGTGCGCATTAACCCCGCGCACGACAGCGCCAACCGGCGTCAATCTCTTAAAACTCAAAGAGTCCATGTACGCCTATGAGAGCCCCCGTGACAACTTTGCCATCGGATTGCTCAAGTCCGGTGCTTCTATACAAATTTTGTAAGGCAAAATTACATAACAGAAAATACTTTGTAAAACAGACCCCAGCCAACAGGCAGAATAACAGAAAAAACATGTAGATTCATTCACAGAACCGTCTCGAAGGTGTGTTCCTCCACAAAATAAACTCCAGCCGATATAAAGCCATTCAGTTTCCTCGGACAGACAAGCAATTGTTCAGTGAGCCAGCTGTTATGAGTTCAGCGGATGACATAATCATTCCAATGTCCCATAAAAATACTCAACAAAACATACTCCAGCCAGCAGGAGGAATAAGCACAAAGAACAAACAGATTTATCCACAGCTGTTCCAAAGGAGTGATATTCAACAGAACAAGCTCCAGCCGCTAGGTGGAGCCAGCACGAAAAACAAAACCGGCATCCCGGTTCCTCGGATGATCAAGAGCCAAACTAACTCGGAGGCCGCAAAAAAAAAAAAAAAAAGAAAAAAAAAGACGTCCTTTATGTGAGCATGTAGATATTTTGCGGTCATCCAAAGTGTCCATTCTCGATCTGGCCGGAAACTTCAGTGTAAAAAAGATTTTCCGTCAATGCAAAAGTTTCTTGGAGTCATGCCACAAAACAAACTCCAGCCGCTAGGCGGAGCCAGCGCAAAAAGAAACAAAAATGGCACCCAGCTTCCTCAGATAATAGAGTCACTGAACCACGAGTCAGTCCACCAATATAAGAAACATCAAATGGCTTACTCCAATGTATTTATAAAGGAGAGTGCCTGTTTTGGACATGTAAATACTTTGTGACCATTCTTCGTTTCTATTCTCAGTTTGGCCGGAAACATCAGAGCAAACGAGATCTTTCTTACATTCCTTGAACCAATCGCATTTCTCTCTTGTCGAATTCGCAAAGTCCGGGAACAAGAAAATATTATGGTTCTTCCAAGAAAGCTTGCCTTTGCTCCGCGCCTGGTGCAACACGAGATCTTTATCGGATGATCTCAGAAATATGGCCAAAATCGATCGGGCCCTGTCTCCCTCAGCAGATCTCTGAGCAGGGACTCTGTGAGCTTGCTCGATTTCCAGCTTGTGGCCTGTTATGTCGAGCAGACTCGGGAAGAGCTCGTCCAGGAATTTCGCCATATCTCTGCCCTCCTCATGCTCAGGAATTCCAACAATTCGTATGTTATTCCTTCGGCTCATATTTTCAAAATATTCCAGTTTTTCCGAAATTAATTCCAAATCTGTTTTGGACGCACACGGATTAGCAGATAATTCCCTTTCCGATGACTCAAGATAATCGATTCATTTTTCAACTTCTGTCACTCTTGTAAACAACTCAGAGAATTTTGTTTCCATCGATCGACGTATTACAGCGAGATCCTCCAAGTCAGCAACATCCTTCGTCAACATCACCGACATGTTGGACAGTTGATGCTGAATTTCATCTACCAACGTGCCGTCCAAATCGAGTCCCCTTCTCGCAGTCCCATCAGAGGCCTCAGCTTGAACACGTAAGTGTCTTTTAATGTCTCCAGAGTCTGAGGATTTTGACTTCTTTGCCATGTTTACCTCAAAGTACAAGTATGTAACTAGGTGTATCGAATCTCACCAGATTATAACATGAAAATAATTTAAAAACTAGCAAAGTTCGCAGAGCTCGTGTCTCACACGTCTGCTTCTCGCATGGCGTCCCCGGAAACTTATTGAAATATTTTAATCTTTTGGTAGAGTATTCCCCAAACTCCACTACTTTGGCTTTGTCTCTGTGGCCCCAATGTCATAATCCTTGCCTAATTTTGAAGAGACTATTTTGACTTATGATTTTTTTCTCTTACAAAGTACTATTACTGCCAACTTGTAAATTTATAATGACTATTTCATAAAATAGATTAAGCATTCCTTATTTCATAGCTACAATATACTGACACCATGTAAGTTATTGTCCAGACATTTGCTGGGAAGGAAATGTAGAGACTGGTCCTCTTGGAACTTTAATTGTATACCCCTGTTATACACAATGTAAACTCAGTGTAAATACTTGTAAATACTACAAATTAGGCATACAAAAAAAAAACTAAAAAAAGAATGTAACAAAATGTGTAATAAATGTGTAAACATGCATATATTTAAAGGGGCAATAATACATTGACATATTTTAACTTCATCAGACACTTTAATATAAAGAATTTAACATATAGACTCCTACAGCATGTACATATTTGGTGAAACATGGAAAAAATTTCAGGCAGTACTGGTACACGCTAATATATTTTTTCTAACTCATCTTAATGATGAGGTGTTCCATTCAGAAGTGATCATCCCTATTCTCTATTTCCCTATTTCCTTGAGTTATCTCTCAATTGCTAAGACATATTTCCCAAAACCTACAGCATGTTTCTCCAAAGTATAAATGCAAAACCAAAACTACATTTGCGTAAAAACTTTTAAGACAAAATCAAATTCTCTATTCAAGACTATTATCTTAAATCTTATTCTAACTTTGCCTTCAAATGGCTCTCAAAGCCACCAAATACACAGACACACTGAACACTCATTACACACACAGAAAAAAAATTATCGTTGGTTTAACAATTCAATTGTGGACATTGGTTCCACACAATGAAAATGAGTTTCTTTGATATTAAATTAAAATGTAAGCTCTAATCAAATACTTTGTGTGGCAAAAACCTAAATGAACTGAGGTAACCTAACTTAAATTTATTCTGTTCAAATAACTCTATTGAACCTTGCAGCATATTGCTTGCTAGCAACAAAAACATACAGTAAGCATATTACAGTACGTCTCTTCTGATATATATTACTGGGTCTTCCTCTTTGTCTTTATTTTCCTGTGCGTCTTCCTATCTGTGCTCTTTACTGTTCAATATTTAAATCAGTAATTGGGTGACATTCATAAATTTGAGACAAATGAGGAACATGATTGAATGTTTTTACAAGTGAGACGTTTTTCTATATTAGCACATTGTGTTTTTCTCAAGTTACTAATGATTTTAGATTTGAGTCAAGTGTGTTTACATTGAGAAGTGTGGTAGGCTAGAGCATTGAGAGTCGTGTATTGAGTTTTGCAAAAAGAGGACATAACAACTGATATTTGTGTGGAAGCAACAATAATGTGTTTACAGTTTTGCAGAAACAATACTTTGTCTTGGTGTATTGACTCATATTGTGTATCCATTTGAAAAATACTGTAATACATTTTTCATGGCCAGGTGGAAAAACTTATATACTGTGTGTGTATATATATATATATCATTGTAGTGGGTTGCCGCATAGATCGATCTTGGGATTTAAGAATCTAGATAGTTTAAATCAAGATTGCGATTCATTGAAAAATATATATTTTTACCCAGCCCTAAAACATACTGTAATATTACTGTAATATACATAAATTACTTTGAGTACACATGTAAAAAAATAACCTACTATTAAATATTAAACAGTTCCTTAGTGTACAGTTTCTGCTTTGTGCTTACAGTATTGTTTTGAGATTAACATATTCGCTAACATCAAATGCCAAGCATTTACTGTAAATTGTTTTGAATGAAAACGGTAAAAATAAACATTTCAAAAAGAAAATACTGTATATCCCAAACATTCAAACAAATACAGTTAGAGAGAGAGAAAAAAACTGTATTAAGAATATAAAATCATATTTATTCTAAATCAGCATTGTGAGAATTGTGTGTTACGTAACTGTGCTTAGGTTGTTGTTGTTTTTTTCAATGCTGTTGGTGTCTAGATGAACAAAGGGTGGAAATGCTGAATTTGTGTTTTGAGTTTCGGGAAAAAATATTTCACAGATTTGCAACTGGTGTGACTCAACAATATTGTTTATAGCTTAGCTTAGAGAAATTAGATGGTTTGGGATATTTAGCAAACTGAATAGATTTTTTAGTGTAAGTAATTGAGAAAAAGTGCAACAAGCCAAAGGGAAAAGTCTACTAATCGAGATTCTAAGCACATCTGTCTCTCTCTCGCAGTCTCTCCTTCCCCTCTAACTGCAACATGAAAGCCCTGAGGGGGCAAAATGGCAAAATACAGTTCCACTAAAACTAACTTGTCTCCTCACAGTTTCATTATGAAAACCACTTATTACTGCAATTTTGATAAATCTCTGAGCTCACATGCAGGGTGAACAACCACAGTAATAAATGCCTAAAGCATTCCTTCAAGACATACTTCAGACCTGGTATGCATTTTTTGCCCTCACAGCTTGAAAGGTATGGTAAAAAATTACTTAGCATATATAGATTCATACAATGCACAAAGGTGTTCACAAACAGAGGTCTTCAAAACAGAGAATGCCTATCTCTGCAAAGCTGATAATTGTGCAACAGAGCAATAAAAAATTGCTTTTGTAATCGTACACTACAACGATAAATTAAGTTTCAAATTTCTTCTGGAGGTTTTAGTCAGTTTATACCATGCCTAATTGTCTTTGCAAAGGCTCCGTCCTTGTAGAAACATAATTAAGATTCATTTGTAGTAGTAGCACTAATGTTATGGATTATATCCCAAGGACACTGAACCTCTCTGTTAGTCATAAGCCACTGTTTTGCTCACTGTCACTCATAAACCTTTTACAAATGGCTTGTGCAAGTAAATAAAAGTTCTTCTGCATTAGCCTAGTGTTTCAGCACCTGTCAGAAATGTTGAACCAGTGTTAAAAGATCACATATAACTTTTTGTGAACCCAATGGATGCAGCTGGTAGCAAACGATGAAGTCACCTTAAATGTCACCTAGTATTTTCCTCAGAATAAATTGCACATAGTTGGTTAAAGGTGCAGTGTGTACTTTCTGTGCCTCTAGTGGCATCAAACGGAATTGCAATATTAGTGACTATTTTCAAACAGGTTTCCCAAATTAACACCTTTCTTCAATTGTTTGGACAAACAGGTTGCTCTGCGCCAAACTCCCGCCATTGGTTGAGCCAATGTTGAAAGCACAGCAGAGCCACAGAGTTTACACTCTTTGGGACAATCAACTTACGAATGGCTTACAGTGTATCTGCACATAAAGTTGGAATAGAAGTAAGTATTTTAAAATAAAAAAAAATTACACAACACTGTCACTTCTCATTTTCTTTAAGTATTATTGTAATTTAGCCTTAATACAAAAATATACTCTGGCTCCTATACAACCTGGTTTTATCAAGCCTAATAATAGTACAAGATTGCGAAATCGTAAGAAATCGTTACAAGTTGGCTCGAAGAATAATTTACCATTTCTACTACCATAGAGAAGAATAAACAAAACAAAGAACAATGTTAGTATGATTTTTCCTAGGTTTAAACCCTCACGAAGTTCTTCTTTATTCTTCAATCTGATCCAAAAAAAGTTCAAAAAAGCTCAACAACTAAATACTGTTTTCGAACATTCAGACACTGGCCAGTAAATATGAGGACGCTCAAGACTACATGTTAAACCTTAACCAATGTGACATTAAAATGTGTTATCAATGCCTTCATGCCTCATTCTATGAATAGAATTCACGTGAGGTCAGTAAAAGATGCTTTTAACCACTCGATGATGATTTAAAGTAATATGTATGCAATAGAAAATGCATAATTTAATGTCAGTCTCTCTACCTCATCAAGGTAGATGACCTCATTGCTGTTAGAAATGAGGTCCATAACCACTGTGTCGTCAGCAAACGTCCTGGTTACTTGCATAACCTCCGTTCCCTGATGGAGGGAACGAGACGTTGTGTCGATGTAGTGACACTAGGGGTCACACTTGGGTGCCCGAAACACCTCTGATCTTTGATAAAAGGCCAATGAAAATTGGCGAGTGGTATTTGCATGCCACTCCCCCGGACATACGGGTATAAAAGGAGCTGGTATGCAACCACTCATTCAGACTTTCTCTTCGGAGCCGAACGGTCATGCTCATTGAGCTGAATACTACTGTTCATTCACCTCTGCTGGATCTGACGGCGCATTTCAGCGGCTTCTCCCTCCCTCATTCAGGTTTTATGCTGATGAGCCGAGAAAAGGTCCGGCCATTTCAGCGGGTAGTTCAGCATTGTGGCAGGAGGGACACAACGTCTCGTTCCCTCCATCAGGGAATGGAGGTTACGCAAGTAACCAGGACGTTCCCTATCTGTCACTCATTCAACGTTGTGTCGATGTAGTGACACTAGGGGTCCCTATACGAAACACCACAACTGGCTGAACTGTGTTACTTGAGCTGGCGGTGTGTGAAGGGCAGAACCCTGTGTGCCTCGTAGCCAGCGCACCAGGCCGACACGTAACCTCCCCCAGCATAGTTATGAGTGTCAAACGGCCCTTTGGGGACAAGTCAACTACACAAAAGTTAGAGACAGGCTAACCCAGTCATGGCCTCTTTTCCCCTTCTTTTTTTCCACTCCCTAAAAAAGAAGGTGGACTCCTCCCCCATTGGGTAGGATCTACCATGAGACTCTCCACATGGTCAGCAAGACCATGTGATGTATTTTCCACTTAAATATCCCCCCTCTCTTTGGGCCAGGTCTAGTCGGAGTCTAGTCTCTAGTCTAGTAGAGCCTACCCAACGGGGGAGGAGTTGCTACAAACATGGAGACTGTGGCAGAGGGGCTCTGCCCAAGGAAGACGCATTTTGCCAACAGGGAAACGAATTAGTGGAAGATATACATCGCATGGGGTTACCTTACAGGGAACCGCCACATGCGGAGCACCTGCCCCAGAACAGGGCTCTTAGTTAGCACGTGTACTGGGCCAGCAGTGAGTCTCTCCGAATCTCGACTGCCACAGGGCTCGGAGGAAGTCAACCAGGGAACTTAGTTTGTGAACACTACTGGGAATTAATGGCGCACGTCTTCAGCTCAGAGGAGGTGAAAGGCGCTATGTGCAAGCGATACACCTGGCTGGCTATCCCGGGCTTATCCGCTTGTATTGCGTGCCACTACCTGGGATGAAACTGGTTCCACCTGGAGGTTGTAGAACCTTGCAAAGCTGTTGGGTGTTGCCCAGCCTGCTGCTCTGCAAATGTCTGTTAGAGAGGCACCCCTGACCAGGGCCCAGGAGGCCGCTACACCCCTGGTAGAATGGGCTCATAGCCCTACCGGGGCGGCACTTCCTGGGTGTGATATGCCATAGCTATGGCGTCAATGAGCCAGTGGGCGATCTTCTGCTTGGAGACAGCACTTCCTTTCCGCTGTGCACCAAAGCAGACAAAGAGCTGCTCAGAGATCCTAAAGCTCTGTGTGAGATCCAAATAGATGCGTAAAGCGCGCACCGGACACAGCAACAACAGGGCTGGGTCTGCCTCCTCCTGGGCAGCGCTCGCAGGTTCGCCACCTGGTCCCTTAAAGGGGTCGTGGGAACCTTGGGCACATAGCCCGGTCGGGGTCTCCTACCCTCTTGATGGAAGTGAGCGCAGTCAGGAGGGCAGTCTTCAAAGAGAGTGCCTTAAGGTCAGCTGACTGCAAAGGCTCAAAGGGGGCTCTCTGTAGACCCTGAAGAACTACAGAGAGGTCCCATGAGGGAACGAGGCACGGTCTGGAGGAATTCAGCCTCCTGGCACCTCTCAGGAACCTAATGATCAGGTTGTGCTTCCCTAAGGACTTACCGTTGACTGTGTCATGGTGTGCTGCTATAGCAGCAACGTACACCTTCAAGGTGGAAGGGAACAGCCACTTAAAGGCATACAGGCACCTCGTAGAGGGGGCCCTAGCCTGAGTGATCATGTCTACCATCGCCGGGGGGGCTGTTGCGAGGAGCATGAGGTCTGAGAACCACGTCTGGGTAGGCCAGTAAGGTGCTACCAGGATGACCTGCTCCTCATCCTCCCTGACCATGCACAGAGTCTGTGCAAGTAGGCTCACTGGGGGAAACGCATATTTGCACTGGCCAGGGGGCCAGCTGTTTGCCAGCGTGTCTATGCCGAGGGGTGCCTCGGTCAGGGCGTACCAGAGTGGGTAGTGGGAGGATTCTTGGGAGGCGAACAGGTCCACCTGTGCCTGTCTGAATCGACTCCAAATCAGCTGGACCACCTGTGGGTGGATTCTCCACTCTCCCCTGAGGGTAATCTGCCGTGACAGCGCATCCACTGTAGTGTTGAGGTCGCCTGGGATGTGAGTGGCTCGCAGCAACTTGAAGTGCTGCTGACTCCAGAGGAGGAGACGGCGGGTGAGTTGTGACATACAACGAGAGCACAGATCGCCTTGGCGGTTGACAAATGCCGGCGGTTGACAACCGTTGCCGTGTTGTCTGTCCGAACTAACACGTACTTGCCCTAGATCAACGGCCGAAACCTCCGCGGGGCAGTTGATGTGCCAATGCAGTCGCGGGCCCGTCCACAAGTCGGTGGCTGTGTGCCCGTTGCAAACAGCGCCCCAGCCCATTTTGGAGGCGACTGTCATGACCACGACGCACCTGGAGACCTGATATAGGGGAACTGCTGCCCGTAGAAACGAGAGGTTGGTCCAAGGGCTGAAAAGATGGTGACAGACCGGCATGATGACCACGCGATGTGTCCCGTGGCGCCATGCCCATCTCGGGACTCGAGTCTGAAGCCAGTGCTGAAGCGGTCTCATCTGCATCAACCCGAGCGGGTTGGCCACTGCTGAGGATGCCATATGCCTCTGAAAGAGTTTCAGTGGAACCGCTGTTTTCTGTTTGAAAGCCTTCAAACAGTCCAGCACCGACTATGCGTGCTCGTTCTTGAGGCACGCTGTCAAAGAGACTGAGTCCAACTCCAAACTGAGGAAAGAGATGCTCTAAACCGGGATGGAGTGGTCTTCCTACCAGCTCCAGTTGAGTGGGTTTCTTCGACCCTGGGTCACCCGTCTCAGGGGCACTTTGACGACCTTCGTGGGTTCTTAGCGGCCGACTGTGAGACGGGTGGTGTTCCTGCATCAAATCTGGGGCGGAACTACCCTCATGCAGTTCTTTCAGTGCCTTGGCTTGGTGGACCTGCAGGAGAGCCATGGCGTGCAGGGCAGAGGTGGCTTGTCCTGCAGCGCTGTAGGCTTTAGCCATCAGGGACCTCGTGAGCCTACAGGGCTTGGACGGGAGCTTTGGGTGTCCGTGCCAGGTGGCGGCGCTCTGCGGGCATAGGTGCACCACGAGTGCCTTATCCACTGGGGGAATCGCCATATAGCCCCTGGCCGCCCCACCATCGAGGGTAGTGAGGGCGGAGGAACTGAGGAATCAGGACCAGGCAGTAAAAGGTGCCTCCCATGATTTCACAGCTCCTCGTGCACTTCCGGGAAGAAAGATACTGGAGCGGGGCATGGCTGCTTTGAGCGGTGCCGCAAGCCCAGGAACCAATCATCGAGCCGCGAGGGTTCAGGGGAGAGCGGAAGGTTCCACTCTAGCCCAACGCTCGTGGCCACCCGGGAAAGCATGTCCGTCATCTCTGCATCAGCCTGTGACTGGGCAATCGTCCCCGAAGGGGGGAGCCCTGCTGAGGCTTCTGCGTCCGACTGGACAAGCCCGCTCTCCGATGCTGCGCTTGAGAGCTCATCAGCTTCACGGGCTCCGAACAAGAGGCCAAACTCGCCGTGAGATGAGCCGGCGGACTCATCCGGAAGCCTGAGCCGCGACCACAACGTTGCCATGGTCATGTTCTCGCAGTGAGAACATGAACCATCCACGAATGCTGCCTCCCTGTGTGTCGCGCCCAGACATGAAAGACAGCGATCATGACCGTCTGAAGTTGAGAGGTAACGACCGCAACCAGGAATAACACACAATCGGAAAGGCATCTTTAAAAAGAGGCGTCTTTAAAAAGACGTTCCGTGTGTGCCACTCTTTTAGAGAAATATACTCTTTCAAAAAATATACTCTCTTTTTTCTGCCGAAGCACCCAGGGGCGATCTCTGCAGTGCACCAGTGCAGAGGAGGGAGAAGCCGCTGAAATTCGCCGTCAGATCCAGCAGAGGTGAATGAACAATGATATTCAGCTCAATGAGCATGACCATTTGGCTCCGAAGAGAAAATCTGAATGAGCGGTTGCATACCAGCTCCTTTTATACCCATATGTCCGGGGGAATGACATGCAAATACCACTCGCCAATTTTCATCGGCCTTTTATCAAAGACCAGAAGTGTTTTGGGCTACCAAGAGTGACCCATAGTGTCATTAGATCGACACAACGTCGAGTGAGTGACAGATAGGGAACTTAACGATAGTAGTGGAGCTGTGAGAGGACACACAGTCATGTGTAAAAAGAGTAGAGCAGGGGGCTCAGGACACAACCCTGTGGGGCTCCTGTGCTCAGGGTGATAGAGTTGGTCTCTCAAAAACCTTCATAACTAGTAAAGTGATGGCAACAGGATAGTCATTTAGGCAAGAGGGCTTATTGTTCTTTGGCACAGGAATGATAACAGATTTTTTTTAAACAAGTGGGGAGCACAGATGTAGCATGGGACTTGTTGAAGATGGAGGTAAACAAACCGGCAAGCTAATAAGTGCAGGATCTCAGTACACAGCCAGGAATACTGTCAGGGCTGGTCGCTTTCCTTTTTTTCACTTGCTTCAGAGCCCTCCGACCCTCGACCTCTGAGACAGTGATCACACACTCATCTCTAACAGAGCTGCTTCCTAGCGCTGGTTGGCAGACAAGCGCTAGCGTGGTTAGCCTCGAAGTGTGCATAGAAATTGTTAAGCTCTTCAGCCAGTGAAGAGTTAGCTCTTACCGCGCCGGTGGATTTGCCTCTAAAGGCACTGATAGTCCTCAGTACCTGCCACATGCGTCGAGAGCAGGGGTGGAAAGAGTACTGAAAAATAATACTCAAGTAAAAGTACTGTTACTTCTTAAAAAATTTAGTTTGAGTAAAGTACCTGTCCTAAAAACTACTCAAGTAAAAGTAAAAAAGTAGCTCATTTAAAAGTACTCATGAGTAGTGAGTATGGAGTACTGAGTTGCGAAAGCTATGCCCCTTTATAATAAAAAATCTATGCTGCAATTTAAAAATGTAGCACACATACTGTAATTTACATTTCCTTTTATGGCTGTTTGCCAGAAAGAATAAAAAATATAGGTATTTTATAGGTGTTTGTGGTTGACAACTTTTAAAATGCATCACTTATCTATGATACTGTAAACACTACATGAATCTGATTTAAAAAAAATAAAATAAAAGGGCAACATGATTACAGAAATGAAAAGATGAAAAAGTTATTTTCAATATCATAATGTATGAAACAATTACATTAAAATCAGTTTATGTGTAGGGTCTACATTTTCCTTAATGCTGACTGAGAGAGTTATTGTTGCACATAAAACATGTTCAAAACAATGCAAGGAATGCAACAAACCCGCCAACCCCCCCCCCCCCCCCCCCCCCAAAAAAAAAACACAAAAAGCAGGGTCACTTGGTGCGTCATGTCCTGCACAACAGAGGCGGTAGAGCAATTGTTTGGTACAGGGGCCACATCGGGCCTTAAAGAATAATTCACACAAAAATGAAAACAATCTTGGATGTGTATGACTTTCTTTCTTCAGCAGAACACAAATTAGAAATATATCTCAGCTCTTTTGGTCCATACAATGCAATGGAATGGGTGCCAACATTTTGAAGCTCCAAAAATCACAAAAGTCAGCATAAAAGTAGCCTAATCCCTGTGACTCCAGTGGTTAAATCCATGTCTTCAGAAGAGATATGATAGGTTGGGTGAGAAACAGATCAACATTTAAGTCAATTTTTACTATAAATTCTCCTCCCTGCTCAGCCAATCTCCACTTTAACTTTCACTTCTTCGTTTTGGCGATTCACATTCTTCATGCATATCGCCATCTACTGGGCAGGGAGAAGAATTTCTAGCAAAAATGGACTTAAATATTGATCTGTTTCTCACCCGCACCTATCATATCACTTCAGAAGTCATGGATTTAACCACTGGAGTCATATGGATTACTTTTGTGCTGCCTTTATGTGCTTTTTGGGGCATCAAAATTTTGGCATCCATTCACTTGTATTGTATGGACCTACAGAGCTGAAATATTCTTCTAAAAATCTTAATTTGTGTTGTGCTGAAGAAAGAAAGTCATACACATCTGGGATGACATGAGGGTGAGTAAACGAGAAGAGAATTTTCATTTTTGAGAGAACTAATTCTTTAAGTAGCACATGGGGGGTCACATTGTACTCCTTTTGAGATACAGTGTTCCACATTGATTTAGTTCTTGTATCTTTTAAGCCCAGCAATAGTTGTGTTCTCATTATAATGTATGATGCACAATTTTCTGAAGTTTGTGACTGGTGGGACTATTCTGCCTGAAGTATTGCTCTACAAAGTTTGATACTTTTCTATCAGGCATTAGAAAAAAACTTGATAAAGGCTAAGCATAATTATAAAATATTTTATCATCTCTGCTTTCCTGGTAATTTATTATACAAATTAACACACTCTCTACATCAGGGGTCAGTATTATTAAAAAAAACTAACAATATTATAAAAAATATTATTATTAAAAATGTCACTGTTTTATTCTATTACATTAATACTTTTAAAGCTACTCAAGTTATTCAGCCAAAATTAGTGTGGGGTTTTCTTGTTTCCTTGTTATTGTTGTTTGATTAATAGCCTTTTTATGACATAGCCTAGTGCTCTATTTGGTTACATGTACACTTCAAGTCCAACATTTTGATGCAAATACGCTTTTTGTCCCACTGTTTATATTCACTTTAGACCAAACTGACTGCGTTTACCTTAATGCCTCACCAAGAAGGGCATTGGCTGAATTATGAAGTGTATTTGACCATTTAGGTGCATACCTGCATTAGCGCACAAACATTAGCTGCTTGTCAATCAAACAGCATGCAGCTACAGATGTCAGGAAATAAAAAGTAAATCTTTTATATTTTATCTAGATCAACCAACCAGTGGTTGTCTTGCTATCCCGATCGATGTAATGAACACCCCTGTTCTAGATGTAGAACATAAGCTAAGTACAGAAAATTACTCAAAAGTTTATCATTGATATAGAGGACATCTCTCTCTTTTTTTTCAGATATACATCAAGATTGTTTTATCACCCAGCCATATTGATAACATTGCCTTAATCTCTCACATCAACCCAATAATCTCAGTGACAGATAGCTAAATTACAGGCTACGTTATAGACACAGAATCTAGTAGGCAGAAATATGAAATTTACCTTGATATGTTTCTTCAAATTAGAGGCAGGATTAATGTTGATATCTGGCTTGAGCAAGCTAAACTTACATGACACAATCAAGCAATTGGCCTTTTTCACTGCGAAAAGCCTTTTCAGGTGCGGCCGTGATGTTCAAGAAAATGTGTTTGAGGCATCCATAAGAGTTGGCACCTGCCATTCAAGTTTTTTATGTGTGATTTGATTTGACGGGAGTCACGAGACTCTCCCTAGCCAATCATGTTGATAGATAAAAATAAAATCAGGACAGGGAAGTAGCGAACACAGACGGTGGAAAATAGCATTTATATATACAAAATATACAGTTACAGCACTTAAAATGTATTCAAGTAAAAGTATACAATTTTTAAACTACTTAAAAAAGTACAGTTCCTGGGAAAACCTACTTAATTACAGTAACGTGAGTATTTGTAATTCGTTACTTTACATCCCTGGTCGAGAGACAATAAGCTGGAAATGAGACTCCACCCATCCTCTGTACTGGAGTTTAGTGGCTCTCACTGCGTGTCGGAGAGCATAGCGTGCTGCTTTGTACTCACTCATATTCCCCAACATGAGCCCCGCGTTGTATGCAGCCGTGCACGCATTCACATTCACCGCAGCTTCAATAGTTTTATTCACCCATGGTGTCTGGTTGGAGAAAGTCCTTATTGTGATGGTGTGTGTTGCTTCCTCAGTTAGCACATTAATAAAGCTGATTGCTACATCTGTAAACTCGTAGCAATCAGCTTTATTAGCATGCTAACTGAGGGCAGATGTGTGGATGGCATTCGGCTGCAGATAGCAAATGAGTAAAGCAGCATTTCAAACATTATAGTGAATGAGCACTTGAGAGTATTTGCGTAGATTTGATTCCTTTTGTATACTAATTAAACAAAAGCTGTGTCTCGTTTGGAAGGCTGCGTCCTCCGGAGGTCGCATTTGTCAGCCGCATACGTCATCGAGGCTGTCTCATTTCAGAAAAGCGAGTAGGACACTTCGAATGCAGCCTTCGAATGCGACCTTCTTTCACGGGAATTCGGAGGATGCATGAGGTGTATTCTTTGTGGGCACTCACAACCCACAATTCTTTGCTTCAACGGAAATTTCTAAATAAAAATAACACCAATTTGCCCGTAAATATGATGTTCAAATGCAAGGAATGTTAATTCCCAAGTTGAAGTACCTCAGTAGATGGGTGCAGAGTATATAATATGTATAATTGTATTAATATATAATTAAAATAAAGTATTAGACTAAAAGTACACCTGTAAAATATATTTTATTTTCTCTTTACATTATTATAACTCTCCTAAAATTTACCTTGTGCTAAAATTTTCCCTTCTCACTCAAAGCGCTCGCGCTTGTTAAAGAGTGGCGTGCTGTCATAGCAACCATGTTACGTTCTGTTTCCGTTTGTCCTACGAAGGCCATCTCGTTTAAATGAGGCTTGTTTAAAGGAGGACGCTCAGTATACTGCAGCCTTCAAAGGATGTGTCCTACCTAGCACGCAGCCTTCGAAACTAGACACAGCAACAAACATTGCATGACATGGTCTTGGAAAATGTCTCTACGCTAACGATCATACAGATGTAGGAATATCGCTTATGACTCTGCATGCTGGTCTGTTCATGTTTACTGATCTTGACTGACTAAACAACGTAAACAGAATTAGCTGTCGGCCTTAAAGTAGGTGGAGCTCCAGGTCACACCTACAGATGACATGGCCAATGACAGTACGAACGTGTTTAGCAGCCAGTAAGAAGTTTTCCTGTAAGTTCGCCCTGGCCACCAAAACGAATGCAAAACCATAATTTTAATAGGAAAATAACTTTTGTATAACAGAGAAAAGAAGCATCAGTGTTTGGAATGAAACATTATCATTGATTTGTTTGTTGAATGGGTAGTCTCTGTGGTAATAAAAGTACTTTTTCAACTGAGCTAAGTCGTACAATATCTTAAAATTTCACCATCTTTTATTAATTATTACAAGCTGTCATGAGACTATGTTGCTTCTATACACTACATGGCCAAAAATATGTGGACAATATCAGGTTTGGCTGGGCCCCTAATTCCAGTGACTATAAATCTTAATGCTACAGCATACAATGACATTCTAGAAAATTGAGTGCTTCCAACTTTGTGACAACAGTTTGGCCTCAAACCTTTTCTGTCACAGCATATCAATTCCCTGATGCTCAAAGTGAGGTCCATAAAGAAATGTTTTACTGAGTCTGGTGTGGAAGAACTGAATTGGACAGCACAATGCCCAGACACTGAATACCTTTTGGATGCATTAGAATGCCGACTGCAAGCCAGACCCCATCGCCCAACATCAATGCATGACCTCACTAAAGCTTCCCAAAAAATGAAACCTCAAAACTTATATTTTCTGACATAAAACAGTGTCACATTAAAATAATTATAAATAATTTTAGTTTGAGTGCTTTGAAATAAAAATATCACCAAAAAAAAAAAAAATTGTATTATAGCCTAGACTTTGTTTTTCAGTAAAATAAGAGAATTGGAGTAAGATTATGAATAATTGGTAAGGGCACTGTATCTCCACTTATGAGATAAAAGTCAGACTCTTGTTAAATATGGATAATGACCATGGTTTGGTTGAGGCACACAAGGGAAAGAGGGAGAGGTTGAATGTTGAGGCTTATCAAGACCACATTACCAGGTTTAAACAGGCCTGCTGGTTTGTGGAGATAAGGCCTCTCCACAGAGCCTGCTAAGGGGGCTCAGACTTAATAGCAGAGAGCTAACAGCTCTCAACCCTTCCGTGATGTTCCTGTTGAAGATACAGTATTGCTGTTACTGGGTAAAATTGACCCTCCATGATAAATCACAGTGCAACAGTCACAATGTGCACATCTCCACCAACAACTAATCTTACATCAATAACCAACCTATTACTAATTTACAAATGTAAAATTTACACATTTTATGTACTATAAATACTCTTTTAAGTCCAAATAAGCTAAAAACATGAATTTTGACTATCCCTATAAGGGCAAGCAAAAAGTTTCTCTGAAAATTAATTCATTGCTATTTTTCAACACATCAGTGCACACATAATACATTTCCATGTTTTTTCTAAAATATTGCTTTTTTATTTTATAGCTTGTAGAAATCATGACAATGACATTTGAAAGATAGGAGCGTTTGCCTCAAAATAAACTGCATTCTCAAAAAATGCTGCATTTTTATGTTCAGATAAAGATCATGAGTTGATGCCAGACTTTATATACAGTCCTCAGTATTTGCAGGGACCCCCTTTTCAATATTTTTCACAAAAAATGTATGACTCACTCACTGCTCCTCTCCCCAGCCTCTTAAAGAGGCCCTATTATGCTTTTGGGGATTTTACCTTTCCTTTAGTGTGTAATATAGCTGTTTGTGCATGTTAAAGGTCTGCAAAGTTACAAAGCACAAAGTCCACGCCATAGGGAGTTACTCTCTCCCACAGAAAACACTGCTCCTGTGCTGCCTGAAATGCCTGGTTTGCAGTCCAACCATTACTTCTGTGACATAGCTACGTCACTGTGTAACACATTTGCATAATGCCCGCCTCAGGAATGCGCTGCTCAGGAAGCCTCAGGAGCTTCACATTTCACATAAGGGGCGTTACATTTGTGACACACGCTCTAAGCGGTTGGCCAATCACAACAGACTGGGCCAGCTGACCAATCAGAGCAGACTGGGCTTTTTGGAATGGGGGCTTTAAAGAGACAGGAGCTACAACAGAGCGTTTCAAACAGAGGATGAAAAGAGGTGCTACAGCAATGTACATTATGAAAAAAACAATGTGTTTTTTGAACATTAAAGCATGTAAATCTATTCTAGTAGACCCCCAAAATAAAATTATGAACCTGTAAATGAGTATAATATGGACTCTTTAAATGTTTGTATCCCCCATGGTACAAAAACCTTTAAAAAATATTTTGTGTTTTATGTTATTTTGATTAAAAAAAAAAAAAAAAAAAAAAGGTCTCTGCTTTCAAACTGTCGATATTACGAAATTCAAAGAATTAATATTGTTTTGACACTCTCTGTAAGTTTGTAATCATACTGTACTGAACCGTGCTCAAGTGGAAATGTTACTGGAACAGTTATTCACTATGCTCAGAATTGTTTGGCCCTATGCTGGAAAAGCACCTAATGTTGTTTAAGCCCCTAACCCTGGCCCAGAGCCCAAGCCCAATTCTAAACTTAACCCCAACATATCCCTAAAATGAGAAATAAATGGTTAACAAAAATGTCATTTAAATTGATCTTTTATTCTAACTAGACACCTAGAAAGCAGATCTTACCATGCTAAAAAGACCATCTTAACCAGCAAGTAATTCCAATGCTGGTCTAGGCTGGTTTATGCTGTTTTGGTAATGGTTTTACCTATGGACCAGCTTAGCCATGCTTTTCACCAGCAAAACCTACCTGATGAAGCTGGTTGACCAGCACAGTCTTATGAACCTGGTTAAGCTAGTTAAAAAAAGCCTTTTGGGTCACCAGCACACCAGCATCCCTTGCTGGGGGACCAGTGTACAAAACACAATATAAGCTGTTGACCAGAAATGCTGGTCATTTCAGCAGGTAAGTTAGGAGGAAAAGGCCATTTCTGGTAATACAGTTGGTCCATGTGCCATTAGGCTGTACATGTTGTAGTTCTATGGCTGGTACAAGGAAAGCTTTCTGGGGGACACAATCACAAAGACCTATTTAAAGATCCCATTATAGCCAAACCTGTCTTGACAGGTCAAATTCAAATTTTTACCTGCCATTAATTGTGCTCTGAATGGCAAGACTATTGTTTGGCAAAGGTGTTTCACTCAATTAGTGGACAGAGGGCTATTCACCAATTGATTACATGGTGAGAAGGTGACTGTAGACCAATTAATTACATTCAGCCATACTTAGCTGTGTACGTCTTTTATCGAGCAAACAAAAATTACAAATCAGGGTTAGATAATAATCAGAAAGGTGAAACTAAGAGCTGGATTCCAGATGCAGTGGGGCACCACCCGGAGCACCACAGAGGCCAAGGAGTGACTGGAAAAGTGTAACAAGACTTGGCAGTGATAAATTAGAGATAACCATCCTTTTCTGGAACACAAACTACAGAGGAACATGGATCAAGTCAAGTGTATACACAGAGACACTCCCTCAAACACTTATGTGGCCCGTGGATACTAATCAGAGATTTATGGATAAGAAAACAGCCCTTTACACATACCTTTCTCTTACTCACACAGAGAGCAGAATTAAGCAGAAGATTTCATCTAGAGCAAGTCTGATAGATGACTGATAAAGTTTAAGGCATACAGATGAGCCTGCTGGTCACCTCTAAGGTGAGTCTGTGAAATTATTCCACTTCCATGAATGTCATTATACTGATAATTCCATCAGAGATAACATTTATAGCTTAGCAGTGACCGTGACTTTGTCCAGTACCAGGGCCCTAGAACAACATTCCTATTAACCAGTCAGATTTTAGGGTTAGGTTTAGGGTTAATATTAGAGGTTAGGCACAGGAATAGGGTTAGGTTTATTACTTAGGACAGGAATTTTGTTTCATGGACAACAAAAGATCCTGACACATGTCTTACTTGGCAATATCATGGTGACCTCAGCTTGACAACATGATTTACCCAAGTATGACATGTTCTTGAATCAACACCATTTGTTAATTCATGAACCATGTTCCTATCAAATAATCATCACCCTAACCCTACACCTAAAATGATTGTTTATTATGTTCCTAACCCCAACCTCAAGCCTGACCCTAACCCTAAATTCTTCACAAATCAAATGCAAATGTTAGATTACAACTCCACAAATAAGGTATATGTGAAAACTCTTAAATATCCCAAAAATCCATGATTACTTTGATAAACCCTTTCCTTGTTAGAGGCACTAGAATCTTTTTCCCATTATTTATCTTCACCAACATCCCAAGGTTTACTAGCTCCTTTCATGCCTACATCTGGCCTGCCATCAAACCCACACCTGTGCCCCATATGTGAAAGCTGAATCTTGGTTCCTCCCAAGGTTTCTTGGGAAGGTCGCTTTTTTGGCTTGCTTACAGTGGGGTTTCTAAGGCACAATGTGATGCTACTTTGGACCAACATGTATTGCTGCAAAGCTCTATACAAATAAATTTAACTGAAATGAACATTAGTAGACATACATTTGTGCTTAAAGTCCTTTTTCGTTGGAAAAACAGCACTGTGTTTGGTGAAAACAGCTTTAAAAGGCCTTATCTTAATGCATCTGATCAGCGAGGGATTGTGTGTCAGTATTTAAATATGTGAGGGAGGTAAGTCTTGCATATGCTTGTGTGTGTTTGAGTGTGTGCGCTAGGATGTACTGCCTACGGCATTAATGACATGAAAATCTCACATGAGTCATCCACTCTAGTAGTGGATTTTGGGTCACAACACACACATAGCCTTCAACGGCCATCTTTTAGAAACGACTTTACCGTCTGCTAAAAGAAAAACTTACATCTATAACTTTAAAACATAAACATCATCAGAATGTATAACTACTGCTCTGTATCCTTGAAAAGCCAACTGACCAGCCTTGCACAGTTTTTACAACTCTTACAATATAAATTGGATTTCACATCCCATGTTTTCATTTTTGCTTCACCATTTGTAGGATATTTAAAAAAAAAGACAAAAACAGATACTGCAACAGGAATAAAAGTGTGTGTTTTTTATTTTTTTATTTTTTATTATTATTATTATTTAGACAAGTGCCTTAAAAAGAAACTCATTCACTTTCTTTTCTTTTCTTTTCTCTCTCTCTCTCTCTCTCTCTCTCTCTCACATACACAAATGACAGATACATTGGGCTCATTCACAGTGCATGTGGCTGAGAAGCTAAGTACGCACAATCCTCTTTGCACATTTTGTACTGAGACCAATTCTTGATTCATTTATCATCAACTTTTTATCATTTGGTGATTCCAAATATTTTTATAAATTAATTTCTCAGTTATACAACCATATAATTAATCTGTTTGATCATTACAATCTGTGCAAAGGAAGTCAATTACACTTCCTATAATGCTAAATACATTATAATACAGCAGCACTTGGACTGATTAATGCATATTTACAGTACCATGAACAACACTAGACAGAGATAAAAGCACATTTTCAAAAGCAATAAAAATGCGTGACTATTTTGTCTAATTCCCCCAAAAGCTTCATATACTGTTCATTTTACAACAAAGAAAAAGAACAGAACTAGCTGGACGATACATACATGTATAGCTTTCTGGGAATGCATTTGGTCAAAACAACTGCATAATTGATGTCACATAAATCACATAAACTACAGGCACATTTTGACACCAGTACATTTATCCAGCACTTTATCCAAAGCAGCCAAACTTGTGACAACACCTCTTAAGTTGTTACAGACACCATTGGGTAAATGTAATTCAAGAAATTATTTTACAGTACTTTTATACATTTATATTGAGGAAGCAACATCTCCTGTAAGAAAATCTTACAATTTCCCATTAGTTCAAGAATCAATCAGCAGTTGGTTATTGCACGCAGACTTTGAATAAATACATTTTAAAAATTCTTAAATGTTAACGATCAACAACTCAAAAGAAAAAGAAAATTATTCTTTTAGAGTTTTATTTAGCCAAGGTCTGCTCAGAAGCAAGATTAAAATGAAAAACACCAAAACTACATTATTACACACTGGTAAGACATTAGTATTACAAATTCTGAACACATTACAGTCACAAACAGAACAGTAGGATGAACTATCCCCAGGGAAGCAAAAAGATGGACAACGGTGAGGCATCTGGCAACAAGGAAGCAATCTCTTTTCTGGAAGATTCTAAACACAGCATTTCAAATTGCAGTGGAGGAATGAAAAATGAAGGGCTTAGACAGACAAACGTTTTTCCCCCTTAGCCCTTCTTCAGTTTGTGTTTAGACCATTAGATGCGGTAGGCATAGCAAGGATTGACACTGACAGATGGAATAACCCAAAGGAGGAGCCATAGAAGATAAACAACTGTACTAACAAAGAGAGACGCAAAATCCCAGAGCGAAAAAGAGAATCAACAGAGTCAGGCTGATATTTGCCCAGTTTAGACAGCTTAAGATTTCACATATAATCCTTTTATCCTTTGATTTTCTTAGTCTTTATTGAAGAAATCCAATTGGAAATCAGTGGAACTGCCAAAAATCACGTGTTTTATTTACTTATTTCAGGAAAGGTTTGTTGAGAAAGTTTCCAAGTGTGGAGGAGTTCCAGAACAGGGATTAGCATTATTAGGACAGAAATGGTGCACGTGTTCATATACGTGACGGATAAGTTGAAGTTATTTTCTTGATTTTGCAGTGCCTCTGAAAACTTGAGGAACCACCAAAGTTTGCTCCTCACACAAATGAACACTATAACTGTAATGAGATGACTTAAAGAAAAACTAATTGCTTTTGAAAGTGACAATTTGGCAAATAGGTGTACTATCTTGATAACTTGAGATTTAATTGTTCTTCAGATGAATGCTATATGAAATAGAAGATGAGGTAAAGTACCAAGGTCTTACTGAGCGATCAGCATGGCCAAAATCATTGGGATGCCAACCAAGAGCTCAATGCTTGAGCAATGTTCTCTCAGGCCTGTTGGAGGCCCACTAGAGCACAGCTCTCATTCCATAGCCTGGTTTGCAGCTGCTCATTATAAGAAATCGCTGAAGACTCTGTCTTTCGACCATTGTAAAGATAGAGTCCTCCACTTCCCTCCAGCTCTAAGGCAGCTGCAGCATAGATGGCCGTGGATGCTCCTTCTGCAAGCGTCTGTGAATGGAAAGCAATTGGACATCAAGTCAACACAGCTGTAAGGAAGGTTGGGAGTTTTCATCAGAGATGACACATTAGATGGTCTGATATAAAAAAATAAAAAAAAACGAGGGGAAATATCTTCTAAAATCCTAGAATAAAATCACTTTTTGGTGATTTTTTTTTTTTTTTTTACTATGTAAAAATGCATAGTGGTGGGTGATATACAGTATGGAAAACTTTTCATAGATGATAGGTCTAGTTGCACCGCAGCAGCATGTCTTACACACTCAACAGCATGTCTGTGTATGTTCTAGCAGTACACTGAAATAAAACGATTTCGTGGTAAATATCACAGAAAAAATTAAGTACTTTCTACATTGAATAAGTTAAAGCGTGAACTTGATTATAAGTAAATATTATTTATGATTGTTTGTTATCTTTACAAAGTATCATCATGTACCACTCCTAAAGTAGAAAATCTTGTCATATTTATTTGCTAATTTGAGTAAATTTCACAGGTAAATGAAATAAGTAAATTTTACTCAACATTTCGAAGCTGGTGTGCCTTGAATAATAAATGAGCTTGCATGGTTTCACTCTTTGCAAGTTGATTTACACCTTTTTATTGTTGATTTACTTGTTAGGTTTGGTAACATCTTATTTTTTAAGTTCATTTTCTACTCAAAATTACCCATTCATGATCAAAGTAATTATCTGTTGATTGTTACCATCATCATGTTTTGCACAAAGAGTTGAGGACTGTGTGTGCAGCCCTATATCTTGTCTCTATTGCCATTTAAGCAAGGTGATGTTGTCTAATAGACTACATTGCATGCATTAAGCTTCCCTGTGGAAGGCTTGTGTGTGTCATGTGGTATGTTAAAAAATGCACTGAAATGCTAGTACACTTTTAAAAGCTTGGCTTAATTCAGTGCTACATTGCTTAAGTAAAATGGACAAGCAGTAGCGGCAGAGTAAGCAGATCTATTCCGCCAAGACCAAACCTACTAACTTTGTATATTCACTATAAATTTATTCTGAGAGTTGTCATGACTGATAATATCACAACATTCACATTTTTATGGAAAAGTGATTTGAAAATTGATTCAAAATAAAGCCCAAATTAATGTACTTGAACAGTCATGTACATTTCCAAGAAACAGCTTCATCAATAAATATGTTTTTTTTTTTTTTTACCTATATTATCTGCTCTGCATTGCTTTTCAATCCACTGGATACTGGGAATATTTTTGGCTACTATTTACTAAATATAAATACACAGTTGATAAATGTGTAATTTAATAATTTATGTAATTTTCTCAGTGCAAACGCTTCTCTCTCTATACGTAGGAAACAGGGTTTAGCGGAGGATCAGTTCCACACCATGGAGGATGCAGCTTTTTAAAAACAAGCTCTTTCTTTTTTTCTTCTAAATGTTACGTTAATGTGGAACATGCATTCCCTACCACATCTTTCCACTGATGCGATAGAGGTACTTTTCACTTTACAACTGTCCTCATGTTCTGTTGCAGGACAGCAATTCTGAGTAAACTTCCTGACGCCTTTGAAGGAATGCAATGTGAAGGTTTTAAAAAGTTAGATTTACCTTTAACAACAATATCAAAGTGGATTGCAGGCACAACAACACCGCTACAACATGGGATGCCATCTTGATTGTTTTAGGATGAATGGATCACATGACTGCGTCACATGACAAAAAAAAAAAAAAAAAAAAAAAAAAATACCTCATCCCTTTCAGATATCTCTGTTTTTTCATGTCCGCACTGCAATGCGAAGATAGCCGAAAAGCTAAATTTTCGCTGGACAAAAACGCTGTCTCAGTGTGGACGGAAGGCCAAAAAGTAGAGAAAAATATGCTTTTTCAAACTAAAATATATTAGTGTGGACATGGTCTGACACACCCAATTAAGGTCTTGAGTACTCCACTATGGGATATTTTTGTTTCATATTAACATACAAATGGAAAGAGATTACAAATAAAAAGTTGGTTCACAAATAAATCGAGTGAGATCCACAAATATATGTTAGGCATTTAAAAAAAATAAAGTGAATTCACAAATAAATACAATTATCCTCGTGCAGCCCCAAGAAATGCAGGAATGTCTGTACAACATTCATAATGGTACACTCTGAACCATGACTCAACCTAACTTCTTTACAAGCTGCAAAAGGATATTGTCATGCTGATAACTATAAAAAAAAATCAATATCAACACACACTACCTGAACAGGGCTACAAGTTTTACGGAAATTAAATTTGTATTCAATGAACACACTGAATTATCTTTTGTGGTCTCCTCTTGAGAATAGGCGAAGGTCACAGCCCATTGTTGGGTTTTTCATATGCTGCCCAGTTTTGCATAAATAAAAAGAGGTGTGCACACATGAAAATGAATAATATGATACTGTGGCAAAAGGTGCAACACAATCAAACGCTGCGGTTTGCTATTTTGATCACCTTAAAATTTATTTTAGCACATGCTCAGTTGATATAGAGAGTCAAAGAGAAAGCCTGTGACTGGCTTGAGGAATCAATTACTGATCATGTCAGAAAATCAGTCTGTGTAAAAAAAAAAAAAGTTTACAGCAAAATTCAGTTTGTAAGGGGTCAGGGATGAGGCAGAAACTAAATACACCACCAATTCTTTGGTTGGGTCTGTAGGCTGTCTCTTATTTCTATAAGCTAAATAAAGGAAAAACATAAGCAATGTTATCGAACTTTCGGTCAACATCGGTTAATAGCAAATATTAACTAATAATAAAACACTAGACAGATAACGAATAACAAACCACGTATAGCGTTTCTCCAATTTGACCAGCTCCAGCCCTGCAATTATATACATATCAGTTAATTAATTCACATTTGTTTTATTTTTTCTTTTGCAATCTTGTTACTATTTTCTTCCACTGATCTGAAATTCAAGAGGTGTAACAAATATTCTTCAAGTGTCATGAAACCCCTCTAGTTCAGTACCACACCTTCACACCTCAGACTTAAAAAAGTTCATGAAAGGCATGTGAAAATGATATCAGTTTTCATCATTGTCTTCTGTTTTTGAACATGCCGTCCTTAATCCTTCTCATTATCAAACGAATGCAAGAATTAGAGAAGACGCGATGGAATATATGTGTTTTTATGCTGCTTCATGATTGGAGCACGAGTAGCAGAACTTCGGCCAACAAATGTGCTCGCTCTGTTCCAGTTATCGACTGCGGTCCATTCTGATGAGTGATTCTGATCTCACCACAGTGTTTTTTGTAAAAGTCCGCTCTCATATCTGGGCCAGGAACCGCTGAAACGTCAGCATGTGATTTGAATTCTCCATTGTTATCCGATCTCACCATGGAGTCCCTCTCAGATCTGTTTCCCCAAATGCTGTTGAGCTTGCAGCAGCCAGGAAACACTATCATGTCCGTGTGTGATTTTGAATTCTCTGCTGTAATGCGAGCTCAGGTAGCACAGTGATTGGATGGAATTGTTCCTTCTCATGCACCTGGAGAAGCACTCAGAATCGAATGGCGTACTCTACTACAAACCACAACTCAGAGTTTATATATATAACGCATATATATCATACATTATGATGTTGCTTCAAGTTTCGTTTTTAAACCAAAAGAATGAAATGGCTTATAAAAATAACTACTTTACCCTTAACAATAAAAATAATGAGTGCTATAATTGTTTTCAATGATGTGCAACCTGTACATATATGTTAACATCTCAAAAAATGTGTTTTGGGGTTTCATTACCCTTTAAAGAAGATGAAAGAATCACCTCTCATTAACACACACACACACACCTTTGAAACAAAGAGACAAGATAAATCCAATTACTGTTCACCCTGACATAGCGGCTCCAAATCTTTAGATTTCAAGATGAATTCCAAGTGATTGGGTTTGACAAACAGATGGAGAAGAAGAAAAGAAAGAGTGAAAACAGTGTCTCCTAAGACACACTATGCTGTCACAAGGTCTTATTGCAACATATTGGGGCTGGTGGGTTTTTCATAAAGCATTGTCATTTATGAGTGCAGGTTGCATAGCAGCTACTGTCAGTCACTCTAAAGCATGTTTCACGCAGGCACACTGTTGCTCTGTTCCAAAATCTAGTGAGCTGCCTATGGAAGCAGCATTTTAAAGCATTAAATGTGCACTTCTGACAAAAGCAAATGCTGTTCCAAAATGTAGGAATGTATCCTTCACGGAGATGGCAATTCCAAAATACATTGTGACAAGCTCAGCGAAAAACAAAATTCAAAATGGAGAATGAGGCAATAGAAAAGTAAATATATTTCAGTCATGAATTATTTCTGAATTATTTAGTATGTTAATGTGGGTATGTCATGTTGATAGGATTTGGTCTTTGCAGTCTAGGTCTGCTATGCTGCGGCTGATGCAGAGCAAGTACAACGACTTGCTACTGTTAGTACATACACAGACATACTGTGTTAGCATGTGGAGATGCTGCTGCACAATTAGACAAACACAAGACATACTGCATTAAGTATGTAGGACATGCTGCTGCAAGATTAGACATACATATTATCCCACAACAAAGCAGGAAATCTGCACAAACACATAACAAAAACACAAATACCTCAACAATGCAGATCTACTGCTGTGACTTGTGTACTGCTGCTGCTCAGAAGAGTGTATACTAGCTAAGGAAGACTGGGCCAGCTTGGCTAAATGGCTTAAACAACTAGTGATCTGACTCATAATGTGTATCTGGACCAGGAAAGCCCAGAGTTTATTTAACTAGGGACTTAGCCTAGCTTTGTGTAGATATTATTAAACTAATGTCCTAAGATAGCTATGTGTGCCACTGCCAGATTTGTCTAAGTCTTAACTTGTTAAAAACAAACTTCTATGCATCATGGCCAAAAGCTGATCTTTCCAAGCAACCTGATAGGAGAAAACCCCAGCAATCACCTGAGCAAATAGCATTTTCAGAGAAAACCGTCGCAGTGCACTGCAGTGAAACTCGCTTATCTGCAAAACTGAGCAATTTAAATGTTAGGCAAAGGACATGGCAAAAAATTATGTATATGCCAAAGGACCTATTAGCTTACACCATGCGAGCTGACTGGCTAAAGTCGATTGGCTAACAGATAACAAGTTCAAAGAAGAGAATGAGTTTCATGACTGAACTTCAAGTCATATAAACATAACATATTATATAAATATGCTTATCTTTCTTTCAATACTAAAATTTATATATACATTTTGCTGTGTGCTATGTATTTTTATGCTTATTAGCAGGCACAGACGGAATCTGCAGACTTTTTTTTTGCCTTTTCTGCGCTGATTCTATTGCAGATAATGTATTAAATGGAACTGAGAGTACTATACTCTTATTGTTAACTAAAAGCATCATGAAATTAACCAAAATATTTCATAAACAAACATGGGAGAGATGGGGAATGCACAGAACTTTTATGTGGAATGTCGAAGTTCTGTGGAAATCTGTGGAGTTTTCTGCACGCGTAGATTCCGTCTGGAGTACTGTGTAGTTTATTTCTTTGTTTGGCATCTTAACATTAAAAAAAACAAAGTAAGAACACAAAAATAGAAAAGAGATATGCAGGAGAGGTTAGAAACCCTTATGGGCTTATTTAAATACCTCACCTTTTCAATAACAAACATTTAAATCGATATAAAAGGGAAAATGTATAAAAAAAAAAAAAATATATATATATATATATATATATATATATATATAGATAGATAGATAGATATACACGATCAGCCACAACATTAAAACCAGCATTCTGAGATGATATTCTTCTCATCACAATTATACAGAGTGGTTATCCGAGTTACCGTAGACTTTGTCAGTTCGAACCAGTCTGGCCATTCTCTGCTGAGCTCTCTAATCAACAAGGCATTTCCATCCATAGAACTGCCACTCACTGGATGTTCTTTGTTTTTGGCACCATTCTGAGTAATTCTAGTGACTGTTGTGCATAAAAATCCCAGGAGATCAGCAGTTACAGAAATACTCAAATCAGCCCATCTGGCACCAACAAACATCCATGCAATTATCTAATCGGCCAATCGTGTGGCAGCAGTGCATAAAATTATGCAGATACGGGTCAGGGGCTTTAGTTAATGTTCACATCAACCATCAGGAAAAAATGTGGGAATGAGGAAAAAAAATTGATCTCAGTGATTTGGACCGTGGCATGATTGTTGGTGCCAGATGGGCTGGTTTGAATATTTCTGGCAACACATAGTCTTCTATGTTAGGATTCCCAACTAGTCTTCCTTCCATTTTCTCCTAGACAATGTAATATTTGTGTGGTTGTTAGCTGGCGAGTTTGTAACAGTATAATGTTTTGATATTGGATCATTTTTACAAGTACGATCACGAGCAAAAGTACATGAGCACAGAATCGGGTGCAGTATCGGACCCGATATCTGAACATCCCTAATTTGTTTGGTAGCTACCTATGTAGGCTGTAGGCAGTGAGGCAGCTCACTAGGTTTTGGAACAGAGCTTGTATCTGAGGTAGAATATTCAACGTATTAAAGTTTTGCACATTTGATGTTAGAACAGCAAATTAAAGACTGAACTGATATGCAACAACACTGATGAATAAGAATTCAAAGTGAAACTGACACCTGATGCCTCCATAACTAAGTTCAGTTTTAACATTCCTGAGTTTTCATTAATGACCCCAAACGCATAATAGAAATGGTGGCCTTGCACAATGTGCTCTAACACATTGAGCTGTGATGTTCAAATGATCACTTTGCAATCTCATTCACCACCACCCTCCCCATGATTTCCTGTGTTCTCCCTCTGTCCTATCAAAAATAGAAAATACATTAAATAAATAAAATGACCCCTTACAGGTCTGAAACTGAAGCTCCAGTCATACTACACCTCAAGAATTCTCTGCCAAGCCCAGACATAAACCATAGCTCCCAGTGATTTAGACCAAGTTTGGCTGACTTTCCAAAGTTTGGTAAGGTATTTAAATGAAATATGGCATTCCCAATATGTCCAAGCAATTATTATCCTCCAGTACACTTGACTAATGAGGATTTTACAGAGGGCAATCTGATTTGCCTTACCCTGAAGAGCAGTTTAGAGAAAGGCTTCTTGGCCAGCTGGGCCAGGGTACCCAGATTGTCATACAGCACTGTGTCCACCATGCCTGGGTCCACTGCATTAACCTGTACTGGTTCTCCTTTGGCCCAAAACTGGTCCTGAAGGCAACAGGAGAACAGCAGCAGGGCCAGTTTACTCTGGGCATATGCTCCATGGGCACTATAACACATAAAACATAAAAACACTAAAGAGGACATAAAACACTAAATTAATATTTGGAGTGACCACCCTATGCTTTTAAAACAGCACCAATTCTCCTCTAGGCACAGCTGAACAAAGTTTTTCAAGGTTGTTGGCAGATAGGTTGTTCCAAGCATCTTGGAAAATTTGGCCACAGTTCTATATATTTAGGCTGTCGCAACTGCTTCTGTCTCTTCATGTAACCCCAGACTGACTCAATAATGTTGAGATCCGGGCTCTTTGGGGGCCATACCATCTGTTGAAGGACTTCTTGTTCTTCTTCTATTCTTTACTGTTTGCAAAAGGAATGTTTTGGAATCTAAAATTCTATTTCCTATTGAAAAAATAAAGCAGAATATGTAAAATAACTATCTTAAGACAAATGTTTTTGTGAAACATCTAATGTGCCTAATATTTTTGCACAGCACTGTATATTGGTTTTAGGCTTGTTAAACTGGATCCAAAACAACCCTGGCCTGCAGCTAGAGGATTTGGAATAGAATAATAACCATTAATGTGCAGTTTAATTTAATTTATGTTAGAGGATCCATCCTTACAAAATTTGCCTGCTGATGGTTTGTTCAAACTGGACCATTCATAATACAGCAGTTAAGCTTAAAGGAGCAGTTCACCCCAAAATTATCATTCGCTCATAATTTTACTTCGCTCATACAAATTTACTCACCCTCATGCTGTTTCAAACCTGTATGACTATATTCCGCAGAACACAAAGATATTTTGAAAAATGTATGAGGTGTTTTTTTCTATATAATGCAAGTCAATGGGGATCAGAATCCATACTTTTTTACTTGTTTATTCCAC
Source organism: Myxocyprinus asiaticus (assembly GCF_019703515.2). NCBI lineage: Eukaryota > Metazoa > Chordata > Actinopteri > Cypriniformes > Catostomidae > Myxocyprinus > Myxocyprinus asiaticus. The sequence continues at coordinate 22,186,673 of NC_059350.1, forward strand.
ATCTTCTGATGCATTCACTATGGTTGAAAAACAGACCAAAATGTAAATCATTCACAGTCTCCTTGTTATCCACACTTCCTTGTGCTTGACTACAACAAACCAGACACAGGGGCAAACACCTGCGTATTATTCACTAACCAACCACAATCACGTTTAGCAGGCACAATCAGCGCTGAAATTGTGCTGCGTCTTCAATATTTAAATGAAGTCATTGTCATTCCTTTCCATGCAAACATGCCTCCTTTCTTTTTTTTTCTCCCCTTTTTCTCCCCAATTTGGAATGCCCAATTCCCAATGCGCTCTAAGTCCTTGTGGTGGCGTAGTGACTCCCCTCAATCTGGGTGGCGGAGGACGAATCTCAGTTGCCTCCGTGTCTGAGACACGGAGGCTATCACGTGGCTTGTTGAGCATGTTACCATGGAGACATAATGTGTGTGGAGGCTTCAAGCCATCCATGCACAACTCACCACGTGCCCCACCAAGAGCAAACCTCATTATAGCCACCATGAGAAGGTTACTCCATGTGACACTACCTGCCCTAGCAACCGGGCCAATTTGGTTGCTTAGGAGACCTGGCTGGAGTCACTCAGCACGCCCTGGATTCGAACTCGTGAACTCCAGGGGTGGTAGTCAACGTCTTTACTCGCTGAGCTACCCAGGCCCCCTCTAACATGCCTCCTTTCTATGTTAATTAGGCTCATTAAAAATTGTGCTTCATTCAGAATACTTACATTGCAATTTACATCGCGCTATTACCGCCAAATGAAAGTATTTTAAAGTTTATTTAAAAGAGATGTTTGTAACATTTTCAACTGATCATTTCAGGAGTAATTAATCAAATAGTCATAAAATGATGTTGAAGAGCGTTAAAACGTGGCATATATCTAGATGCGCAGTGTCGTCAAGCACACGATCAGCATGTTTAAAAGATAATCCAGGTGTCTGGATCAAAGTGATGCTGTTCAGTCCCAGCAGGGTGGATCAAATACAGTGGTCTGTGGCATCCTCAGCTATACTGCACTCAGAATCGGACAGCAAGATCAGAATTGTGCATGCAAATTACATTCAGCAGTGATTTTGTGGGTGCATTTGCGCTGTTGCCTGATCTGCATAATTCCTTTAGTGAATCAGGTGCTAAACGAACGCAGTTAGCGCATGCAAAAAACTGGTGCATTTAGCAGGCGCAATTCATTCTTAGTGAATCTGCCCCACAGTGTTGCCAGATTCACAGTTTTTACTCCTAGTTTGGCTATTTTGAAAATGCAGACACGAGTTAAAATGATTTTTTTGGAATAATTTGAAAATGTGCATTTATGCATTTGGTAGATGCTTTTATCCAAAGTGACTTACAGTGAACTTATTACAGGGACAATCCCTTGCTCAAGAACACAATGGTGGTGGCTGTGGGGATCGATCCAGCAACCTTCTGCTTACCAGTTCTGTGTTTTGACCCACTACGCCACCACCACTTTACACTTACATTTTACATTTATTCATTTAACAAACGCTTTTATAGAAATGATACAACATAAGTGATTAATCTTAAGGAGACTGTAACACGAAAAGTGCTGCATTACAAAGTTTCAATTGTATTAGAAAAGTACTAGTCAAGAGAGAGACTATAGTGCAGCAAGAATGTTTTTTATGAGTGTAGGGTCAAGTGCTCATGAAAAAGTTGAAGGCAGAGATGGAGTCTGCTTCACGGATGGAGTTGGAAAGTGTACCAAAGTCGCCAAAAGGTTGATGTTAAACACTACAAAATTAAAATGCAATGTCTTATTGATGTATAATGATACCGTGAAGGAGAACCTGGCAACCTCGTGCAGCGTCAAAGCATCACCTACAGTGATGTCAGCCTGCAGTGTGTTTAAAAAACTATAAATAATGCCTTCACAGGGCACTTCAGTACAATCATGGTATCCAGGCTGTAGGGTCATTGCAAACAGAATTTCACATAAAAAATGACTTAAAAAGTGAGTTACATTTGACTGTTATTTTTAAGCCCACACCTTTCAGCTCTTTTAAGCTCACATCGTGGAAGGTAAAGTCATAGAAGGGCATATGGATGATAACTTCCGAATGGAACATAGTGCAAAGGATGGGTTTGCACATGCAAGAGGTAACGTCATTGTGGCGTTGCCAGTGGGAAAGATGTCAAAATTTATAGTGAATAAGGATGTAAAATTTGGTCTGTTTCTCACCCAAAGCTATCGTATTTCTTCAGAAGACTTGGAATGTACCACTAGAATCAGATGGATTACTTTTATGCTGCCTTTATGTGCTTTTTGGAGCTTAAAAGTTTAGTTCCCCATTGACTTGCTTTGTATGAAGAAAACATCAATTGACTGGATCATTAAAAGTGAGCATTGTATAACAGAATGGACCAATGCAACTAAATGGGTGTGGTCTCTATTTAAAAGGTGCTTGAAGGGATATCTACACAAAAAAAAAGTTCAGTTTATAGAAGTCCTAGAATGTCCTAGAATGAAGAATCCAAGTCTAATCTTTCAGCTGACTCATTTATCCGTTATTTATACCAGCAGATGTCTTTGCGCCCACCCCGTCCTCTCTGCCTCTGTCACCTTGAAAGACACATTTATTAGGAATCTTCTGTGCCAGCACACAGCATGAGCACCCCTCCCCACACACACTAAACATACAGCGTGACAAGAAGTCATCACCAGTTGCAGGCAGGAACCTTGTTTACTGTATTGGATTTGTTGTTTGTCAGTATTTATTTTAACGCTCATAACTGCCCCTTTCTGCCTCCCAGGAGGCTTTGCAGTATTCAATCAATAGATGCATGGTGCTCTGATTCATGCTGCAAGTTATAGCCACCGTGTCCTTGAGCACTAGCGAGACTCTGCAGTACACAACTGCAGAAATGGCTAAGGACTCTCAAGACTGAAAAGCAATAAAAGCAGACCTGAGAAAAATAGGTTACAGGAGTGGCAATATTTTGAAGAGTAAAGCAGGCATCAACACAGGTCCTAATTACAGCAAGATATGAGTTTAATATGAGACAAGGTTGAACAAAATAGTTTTTGCCCTGGGACTAAAGAATCATATCATTCTTAAAGTAAGAGTAATAAGACTAAATCACTGTCTTTAAAGGGACAATTTAACCCCAAAATGAAAATTCTGTTGTTGCTCAAAGTTGTTGCTTTCTTGTTGACTTTCTTTGTACTGTGGCAGAAAGTTAGGGACTGACAGCCTCAGTCACCATCGACTTACATTATATGGAAAAAGGTGCAATTAAAGTGAATGGTGACTGAGGCTAACATTCTGCCTAACATCTCCTTTTGTGTTCCACAGATGAAAAAATTTAATACGGGTTTGGAACAACATGAAGGTGAGTACTTGATGGCATAATATCAATTTTGGGGTGAACTTTCCCTATATGATTCAGCTTGCATTGTCCATTGAAAGACAAATGCTTGGGGCAAAATGAGAATCTCAAATGTAATGCAAAATATATTCTAATCTTACCTTCCTTGCAAGTTGTCCAGAGTTAATCTTCCTCCATAGTGGGTAGCTGAAGACATAATCACTATTCGTGAACATTTCCCAGATTTGCCTGATGTCCTCAGCACATCTAGCAACAGGCTGGTCAACAGGAAATGGCCCAGATAGTTAAGCCCAAAGTGCAGTTCAAACCCATCTTCTGTCCTCCTCTCAGGAACAAGCATAATGCCAGCTGGAGACATAAAGGAACATCATAACAGAGATATTGTGAACAGAACAGACATGCAGGACACAGAGTACAATACTTTTAGACTTGATCAAAATACTATTCACACATTAAAGATTACACTGGCACATGTGTGAGGACACAGGTGATTTGGTAAGAGATTTTCTGAGTCACTATTGCCTCTGGTTTGGAAAGCTATGAACTTCATATGCCCTATCGCATGCAGCTCTCTGAATAACATGGATTATGTATTGCTGGTTTATTGATATGTTTTTTTGACATCATTTAACTTTTTAACCAACACAAAGGTATATTATAGATATTATATATCTTCATATGAATCGGAACCAGTGAGAAACCATTTCCTCTGCTAATGTTCTTAATGTGCCTCTTTCTGTTTAATTCATGTTCTTGCTAAGAAGAAATGTCTCGTATGAAAAGATGTGATCATCATGTGTCACATTCACAAATAATCTAACATACCCGGTATGTATATCTGATAGTCATGGTTGGGGAGTAATGAAATACAAGTAACGGGAATACGTATTTAAAATACAAAATATAAGTAACTGTATTCCACTACAGTTACAATTTAAATCATTGGTATTTAGAATACAGTTACATTCAAAAAGTATTTTGATTACTGAAGAGATTACTTTGCATTTTATTGTCATTTGTTTCATTTAATATTTAGTCCTTTCAGATGGAAAACATTTATACATGTAAATTGTGTGATCCAAAGTGCATTTGAACAGCGGTGAAACACTTTCTTATGATGTGTTACATTCATACGAGCAGACAGAGAAGTACGTTTGAAGTAAATTTGGAGCACAAGAAATAGAACTAAACCTTGTGTAAACTGTCAGCTTTACGCTAAGCTAAAATGCTATTTCTAGCCATTTTACATGCACGTTAACAGGCACGATCATATTTTTTTATCTAGAAAATTCACGTTGGATCATAATTTCTTTTTTCTAGTAAGACCTTTGATATTAGGGCAAAAATCTTATTCTTGATAATAATTTTTGTATTGTTTTCCTGTAAAAATATCTAAAAATCCTTAAAACAAGATCAATTTGATTTATCTTGTTTTAGAAACAACACTGCATAAGATATTTAGGATTTTCAGAGAATGTATTTTTAACATGTGTATTTTTTCTTATTGTACTGGCAAAGTTGTTATAGTCAAAACAAGTGAAAAAATCTACCAGTGCTGAAGAAGTAATCCAAAGTATTTAGAATATGTTACCTTGAGTAATCAAACGAAATATGTTACAAATTACATTTTACAGCATGTATTCTGTAATCTGTAGTGGAATACATTTCAAAAGTAACCCTCCCAACCCTGCTGGTATTCATTAATAAATCATTAACAGACATTATATAATGCTTAGATCATTAGTTAATGTAAATCAAACAGAAATATCAGAAAAATGTGCTTGTTAATGTTTACTAATGAATTTAACTCACATTAACTAACGATCTGTTAAGCATTATGTGATGTAAATTCAAATACTTACAAATATTATTACACTTTTGTTCCTATCTGGCCTCGCACTTTTTAATATCTACAAATGATTTAAAAAAAATTTATATAATGATTAACAGATCATTTGTTAATGCCCATTTGAATTTGAACTCTAATGTATCAGGTGTGAATCGCCATCAAATGACGCTTTTCTCTTTCAAGTGACTGAGATAATTGTTTGCCTCTATGCTGATTCAGTCTTCACAGTTTTTAATCAAATAACTGTGTAATTGAACAATTTCTTTAAAAAAAAAAAAAAAATCTGATAAATATGCTTTAAAATGTCACTCTTTATTTCAGCCCACATAAGAATATTGTCAATTCCGTTTATAGGTTTATAGTTTACAGTTCACCGCAATCTCCAACTAGTTCCTATGGGAAGTTCTGCAAGGCTTGTCAGAGCGAGCAACTGTAACCAAGTGCGGCGGAGCTTAGCGAAGGGTCAATTAGTAACCAAGGTCTGTAAAGGCCACACATCTTTATCAATTTTTACAAATCATTCATTATATTATTTGCTAATATTTTTGCAGTACTAATCTAAAATTGAGACTATTCATACATTGTAAATGTTTATAAAGTAAAAATGTTTTACAAATAATTTACAAATGAACTGCACGACTGGGAGTGGGCAGTCACTTTTTCAAATGCCCAAATTCTGTATCTGATTAGTGGATCCATGAAGGTCGTCACTTCATGATTGTGGGTAGTGTAGTACTTCACCGGAAATTCGGCAACCCTGCCGTTGCGTTTGTTTGTTTTTGGAAATTTTGAAATTCTGATGCCGGAAACATGTCCGGGAATTATAAAGTTTGCCGGACAAATTGGAAAAAATCTGGTTATCTCATTTTGGTGTTTATTTTGAACTATGCATAATATGCAATATAATAATGACACAGTCAAGTCAAATGAACAAAAAAAATGTGTTCATTATAGCTGCTTTTCTATAAAATAAAAAATAAAAAATACAATAAAAAAACTTCTTGTCATTAGCATCCAGTTAAAATAAAAACAAAAAATTCAAAACAAAAACAGAGGGCAAAAGAATATTTACAAATAAATATTAAAATAAGTGTTTCTCTACAGCTTGAGATGCACATAAGCCTGGTCTCCTTCTTGTATTTTCACCACATACTGTGTCCAACAGTTTTTGAATTTGTCAGACATTATAACATTTTAACAGTCAATAACCATTATTTACCGACTAATGGAAACCCTGAGATGAACAAGAGCTTTTTTTCTCTCTCTCTTGAAAGTTTTCTATATATATGATGAAAGGAATATTCTGTTTAACGATACAGCTCCCAAGGTAAGTCTTGTTATTATTGTTGTTAAGTGTTATTAATGTCTGCATCAAGCATACAACTAAATTTAACAAACCACACCTTGCACAAACTTTGTTTCAGTAGATCAAAGTTAAATACCAGTAAAGGTACTGAATCATTATTTGTAAACCTTTCTAAACATTTACAAGTGTTGAATAGCTTTAAATTTAGATTTGGTACTGCAAAATAATGATTTATGAATAAATACTTAATAAATTATTTTAAAAATGACTAAATAGTAAAAGCATACATTCCACAAAAAAATAGCAATTGTGTGGCCTTTACAGACCTTGGTTACTAATTAGCTGGACATTAATAAATAATTTGTAAACATAAATAGTGTGTGAACTAGTGGAAAGTAAGAGTTATTTCTGAAAACGTTTGTGAAATGTAAAAAAGTGCATTAGCTCATTTATGAATCATTTATGAAAAAGTTGAATGACATTTGTACGCATTTAAATGTACATTAACAAGTTATCTGTTAATCATTATATAACATTTGTTAAAATAATTTGTAGATGATAAAAGGGCAAGGCCAGATTGGAAAGAAAGTTTAATAACATTTTTAAGTATTTGAATTTACATTACATAATGCTTAACAGATCATTAGTTAATGTTACATTTATTTCTAAACATTAACAAGCACGTTATCTCATATTTCTAACTTTTTAAATATACATTCACTAATGATCTGTTAAGCATTATATAATGTTTGTTAATGACTTACTAATAAAAGTTATTATAAAGTGTTACGACACACCATTTACAGAAATGCATTTTAGTGTCTTTAAAAGGAGCGTAGCAAAAAGATAATTTAAGTTAGTGAATCCCAATATTAAATGGATGTAATCTGGTTTAAAACCCTGTTCGAGACTGAACACCAGCATTCATTCAGGAATAAGCTTCTTCCTTTGAAAACATGTTTCATCATTATTGTGCTCTTAACAGTATTACAGCTTAGTTCAGTGGAGAAAACAGTAATCAGGATTATAAAAATGTCCTCTTCAATAGCATATTGAGTGAAAATCAAACCATATGAGGGAAATTCCTTTAGAATGAATTTGCATGTGCTCTCTATGTTGTTTTAGTGATCAATTCACTAAATGAATTGTGCAAATCAGGTAACAACGCAAACAATTGCTGAACACAATTCACGCGCCGCAAATCACGATCCTATGGGTCAGTTTTGAGTAGGGATATCATCAGGGCTGAGAAACCAATTAAATTTTTTTCACTTATTTTAGAGAGATTATTTCAGATAGAGGAAAAAAAGCTACAAGACATCAATTATCACCAGATTTTTTAATTCAGTTGTTTCTTAAATTCACAAGAGTACAAAACGAATAAATCTAAACCAAAAGCACTGTTATATTGTTGATTGCAAAGACCATACCTTGCTGTTAACAAAAGTTATTTATTTTAAGAAATAAAGTGCATAAAATTATAAAAATCAAAAGATTTAGCCACTTCACATTCTCAAATCTTATGTAAAAAAATAAAGCTAGAAAATAAACTTTTCTTTCTTCTTTCTTTAAGGTAGTTCTATGTTACCTTATTGTTGCACGGTATACCGGTGCCCCGGTACTCAAGATTCAAAATACCAGTAGTACCACAGTGTTGTTGATTAAATAGAGATGAATGTATGGTAGTAATTTTCCCAGAGTATTGGTATTCAGATAAACTTGGTTGTGAAGTGGAATTCTGCAGCTCAGACTCAATGCCACATCGTGGTATGGCATGCATCTGAGCCCAGTGCTTGCAACTGGATGCTAGACAGAGCGAACAGAATGGAAACTAGGGCTGGGTATCACCAGCCACCTCACGATTAAGTATTGGGATATACATGTCAGGATTCTATATATCGCGATACATCACAATATCATGGTTCGATTTCGCTTTTCATTTCAATTAATATGGGTATAGTTCAGTAATAATGTCAATTTTGCTTGCATACAGTAAGAAAGAAATTCTCTTTCAGCTAATGCTGTTATTCATTATACAGGGGACCTTCTAAATAGTTAAATTACGGACATATCAATTTGACAATTTAATTTTATCATTACTTTTGGTGACATTTTAGCTTTTTGTAAAATGTAATCCATGCATTACATCAATAAATATGGTGTATTGAAATTGCATATATTATATTGCATATATACATTATATTGTTACATGTTTGTTATTTACATACCTAATTTGTATTATTTACAAGTATTTACTTAGATATGGGAATCTTGACTCAAGATGGCACTGAGTATGGCTGCTGCGTTGCGAGCTCCGACACAACATTGTAGTTTTTTGTTTGTTTTGTTTACAGTTCTTATATTTTTTTGTCTTGGATTATTGTTTATGACAGACAAACACTTTTGGACATTGGTTCTGCATTTACACACTGTAAACCGGACTTCAAATTCCTCAATGCCAACCCACTGTTTACAAACACGGCAGCGGAGCCCTTTGTCTGGGCAGCCCCGCCGTGGAAACACAGAAGGAAAAGGGGAAATAGAGCCGCCGTTCTCATCAGAGTAAGACATTACGCAAATCGATCCCCGCTACCCAGTATTCTACTGGCAAATGTTCAGTATCTAGACAACAAGCTCTGTGAGCTGAGAGCGTGGATCTCTTTCCAACGAGAGATGAGGGACTGCTGAATTATCTGCCTAACAGAAACTTGGATGTCTGCGGAGATTCCAGACTCAGCCATCGAACCCGCAGGGTTCTCCGTGCACTGAGCGGACAGAGCGAAAGACCTTTCAGGTAAAAGCAGAGGTGGTGGTGTATGTTTAAGATCAACAAATCCTGGTGTGATCAGAGGAATGTACATTCTATCAAGTCTTTCTGCTCTCCTGATCTGGAATTTCTCATGCTTCTGTGTCAACCATTCTGGCTACCGAGGAAATTCACAGCGGTCATTATAATGGCTGTGTACATCCCGCCACAAGCTGACACACACCGGGCACTCAAGGAACTGTATGGGATTATAAGCAAGCAGGAAACCGCGCACCCTGAGGCCGCGTTCATTGTGACCGGGGACTTTAACAATGCCAATCTCAAATCAATCGCACCAAAATACCACCAACATATCAGTTTCAACACATGAGGGGACCAGGTTTTGGACCATTGCTACTCTCCCTTCCGGGATGGCTACAAATCCCTCCCCCACCCACCATTTGGCAAATCGGACCACTCTTCCGTTCTGCTTCTGCCCGCTTACAGGCAGAAACTGAAACAGGAAGCACCCACCCTCAGAACGATCCAGTGCTGGTCGGACCAATCAGACTCTATGCTACAAGACTGTTTTGATCACGTGGACTGGGAGATGTTCCGGTCCGCCTCTGATGACGACATTGAGCTTTACGCTGATAACGTAACGTGTTTCATTAGAAAGTGCGTAGAGGATGTTGTTCCGATCAAAACAATACGGATCTACCCCAACCAGAAACCTTGGATTAATAGTGATGTTCACGCGGCACTTGATGCACTGACCTCTGCTTTTAATTCCGGGAACGTCGGAGGAGCATAAACAAGCCAGTTATGCCCTCCGCAAAACTATCAGAGCAGCAAAACGACAGTACAGGATCAAGATTGAAGGACAGTTTAACACCACCAACTCTAGAATTACGTGGCAGGGAATTAATATCATTACGGACTTTAAAGGGAATAAAAACTCCACCGTGAACACCGCTGCCTCTCTCTCGGATGAGCTAAATACTTTTTATGCTCGTTTCGATGGAATTAACACCGCCCTCGTGGAGAGAGTTCTCGTGGCTGAAGCTAGAGGTTAGTTCACTCTCCGTCTCTGTAGTGGATGTAACCCGATCCTTCCGACGGGTGAATATCCGTAAAGCCGCGGGTCCAGATGGCATTCCGGGCCATGTCATCAGAGCATGCGTGAACCAACTGGCTGGTGTTTTTAGGGACATTTTCAACCTTTCCCTCCCCTTGTCTGTGGTCCCCACTTGCTTCAAAACATCCACCATTGTGCCTGTTCCAAAGCAATCCAAAATCACTTGCTTAAATGACTGGTGTCCTGTTGCTCTGACCCCCATCATCAGCAAATGCTTTGAGAGACTAATCAGAGATTACATCTGCTCTGTGCTGCCTCCTTCACTGGACCCATTGCAGTTTGCTTACCGCAACAACCGCTCCACTGATGATGCCATTGCATCTACACTACACACTGCTCTCTCCCACCTGGAAAAAAGGAACACTTATGTGAGAATGCTGTTTGTAGACTACAGCTCAGCATTCAACACCATAGAGCCCTCCAAGCTTGATGAGAAACTCTGGCTCTGGGCTTAAACAGCTCGCTGTGCAGCTGGATCCTGGACTTCCTGTCAAGCAGATGCCAGGTGGTTAGAATGGGCAGTAACATCTCCTCATCACTGACCCTCAACTCTGGAGCCCCACAGGGCTGTGTTCTTAGCCCACTCCTGTATTCCCTGTACACACATGACTGTGTGGCAACACACAGCTCCAATGCCATCATTAAGTTTGCTGATGATATGACGGTGGTAGGTCTAATCACTGACAATGATGAAACAGCCTACAGAGAGGAGGTGCACACTCTGACACGCTGGTGTCAGGAGCACAACCTCTCCCTCAACGTCATCAAGACCAAGGAGCTTGTGGCGGACTTCAGGAGAAAAGACAGAGAACACAGCCCCATCACCATCAATGGATCACCGGAGGAAAGAGTCAGCAGCTTCAAGTTCCTCGGTGTCCACATCACTGAGGAACTCACATGGTCTGTCCACACTGAGGCCGTTGTGATGAAGGCTCATCAGCGCCTCTTCTTCCTGAGACGGCTGAGGAAGTTTGGAATGAACTGCCACATCCTCACACGGTTCTACACCAGCACTGTAGAAAGCATCCTGACTGGCTACATCTCCTCCTGGTACGGCAATAGCACCACCTACAACTGCAAAGCCCTTCAAAGGGTGGTGTGAACTGCCAGACACATCATCGGAGGTGAGCTTCCCTCCCTCCAGGACAAATATACCAGGCGGTGTGTGAAAAAAGCTTGGAGGATCAGCAGAGACTCCAGCCACCCGAGCCATGGGCTGCTCTCACTGCTACCATCAGGCAGGCGGTATCGCAGCATCAGGACCCGCACCAGCCGACTTCATGACAGCTTCTTCCCCGAAGCAATCAGACTTTTGAACTCTTGATCTCTCACGATCAATATACATCAGCACTGCACTTTATTAATCTTATTATCTCACACTGGACTGTCATAAATTATATTATCCCTTAACAACACACTGGCAACTGACTATCAGCTGACAGCCTGAATGTCAATACAGTACAATACAACCTACTGTACATTTTATATATACTATATATACAATTTTTTTTATTGAATAATGTGTATTCTATATTGTGTGTATTGTATACTGTACATTGTACATTATTATTTGTATATTCTGTTGTGTGTAATTATGTGTATATTAGATTTTAAATTGTGTTGTGTAAATCTGATGTTTATTGTAATAATGTCTCATCACTGTCATGACTGCTATGTTGCTCGGAACTGCACCCAAGAATTTCACACACTATTGCACTTGTGTATATGGTTGTGTGACAATAAAAGTGATTTGATATGTAAAACAAGTGCTAAAATCGTACTGTCTCTTAAAGACCTGTGGCAGGGTGTTTGCTTGGTCGAATGGCTTTTTTACAGCATCCATGCTATGTGTGACTAGAATTAAATGTTTCTTTTGTTTTTGATAAATAACTGACTGTAGATAACAGAAAGGATATTAAAAGAGACATTATTAAACAACAAACGGTTTGCTTGGATCTAGTCTTTGTACTCACATTACACAGAAAGTGTCAACTTTTACTCTCATCATGCAGTGAAAAGATCTCGGAGCTGAACTTCTATGCCACTACACCACTCAAACACTGGTGAGTAAAATACGTAAAGTATTTACGCACACCTGATTGTTGGGGATTGTTGCAGATAGAAAGAAAGAGCGATCTTGGCCAGAGCATGTGAGCGTAGTGGAGCGAGTTGTCGCTCTGCTCAAATATTCGCTCATGTGCGATCGCTCCACTCCTCGCTCACGAGTGCTCATGAAATGAGAAAGAAATTAGAAATAAATTCTTTGTCAACAATCTTGAAAGTTTATTTTTTTTGCATCAGGTACAAAAAAATTCTTCGTCATATTGGCATACGACCCAATATTTCATGCCGCAAATAACAATTGCACAAACAATGCCTTGATGTAGACTACTTAAAAAAAACTAGCCTTGTTGTCTCTTCCCTATTTGGACATGGTTATTTTATATGGGGACATGGGGTAATGTAACAGCCTAATTACCAAAGCTTCTCATTTATTTTAATCCCGTGCTAATCGTTCATGTCAGTAATTTTTCCGGACTTTTTGCGGGCTACGCGTTCCCACGCCTGTAAAGATAATAGCGTCTTTCACCTATCAAACGCACGGTAAAAATCACTCCTGGCCCTGTTATACTTATCCCGTGCGAATTGACATGTACGTAAAAAGCCAGTGAATCTGCACTGTCCAGCCTGTGAAATCTTTAACTCATTGTTTCTAAAGTTCACCAAGTGTCTGAAGTGGATGTTGGTCATTGAGAAGACACCAGAAAATGTAACATGCTCTTCAAAACTTAATCTAACGCTGGCTGTTGCATTTGAATGATGTATGAGAAACAAACGAGCATGATTTCTTTTTATTAGGAAAATTAGAAAAGGACACAAGTACTAATTTTGTGATTTGAGCAGACTGAATGGGAAAAATATTTTGAGCCCAGCGGGAAAGATACAATTACATAATGTGAAATGATTGTCTATATTTTTAATTCAAGAGTATACTGTAGGATTACTGGCTTGCTAATGTAACCAGTTCTGTTATATTTAGCCAGATATTCAAGCCAATTTCTTCTAATAATCCCAGATATAGCATATGCACATTTAAAACTTACTTCAAAATTAATCAACACAGATTCTGATGGGTCAGTTACACATGACAGCAGTGTGTAAATGCAGTCGACACTCCCATCTCTGGGATTTATATATTTATAAACCTTACAAACATCCACGGTTGCCTAGTAAAATTATTTTACTTTACAGACGTTTGTCCAGGAAACTGTGTTTTGAACTGCCTCTGCGCTCTCACCTCACTGTAGTCTATTTTCTATTGTTGAAATCTGCACCTGTCACCATCAGCTCACCAATCACACCGAGTTTAAATGCTGCCTCATCTCTGATAATCCACTCTGTTTAAAATATTGGACCTAATACAGCAACCAACACCAGATATTTATCAGTGTAGAAGCACACACATATTAATGTGGCCACACAAGAAATGTAGTGCATTCTGGTAGGAGCGGAAAGTGAGCGCCTCGTGAGCGGCCGGAGCGGGGCTGATCACAGTCTCCTGAAACACGCTCCTCGCTCCAGAGAAATTCTGATTGCTACGCTTCGCTTACATGCTCTGATCTTAGCGTTTTAAGCGTCGACATTAGGATCGTACAAATGAATATTAAGTAGAAAATCTATATTTTTGCCCCGCCCTCGTGAGAGAGGTCCAGCATGTCCGTGAGAGAAAATATGAATCCTGCAGGATCAGTTTGTATCTTTCATGCCACATAGAAGCATCTCTGATTGTACTGAAAATATTGTTGGGCCTCTTGTTCTCAGATAATAGACAAAGGCAGGCCTACACACAGTCATAAAGCCTGACTGAGGCCTGTAGGAACACTCAAAGCCTGATAACACAAATGGCGCCAAAATCAAACAAAGAGTCCAAACAGACTACATCAAGCCTTGCTCACTTTACACCTAGGTGTGAAATTCTGAAGGATCGAACTCTCAACTCCTATTGGATGAAACGCATGACAGAACGCATCCCTCAATCATGATGTCATCGAGAGTATAAAACCCTGGAGATTCCTCCTAAGCCTTGCTTCCAGCGACAGTATTCGCCACGTTTAGTTGCAGCCCTGCTGCTCCCAGGTGTAGCCTCGCTGCCCAAGGAAGTAACGTACGTACCTGAACTTTGGCCATACAATCTCCATCTCGCTGGACGAGCCGAGATTCTCCGTGTTCCACTGAGCACGCTAATGGATCCGAAGGAGACCACTGAGCAATCCGTGTCTCACCCTTTTGCCTGCAGAAGTGAAGAAAGAAGATTTCTCTTGCTTCTTCAACCGAGTCAACTTCACTGATATCTCCACCAACCCGCTTAGGATCAGCCGCCGTAGAGCTGAGGAAACGGCCTCCCATCATCACCCGAGCTTCGAGGAACCGAGTCGGAGTCAAAAGATGGACGAACACATATTCTACCCATAAAAAGGTTTACGTCTGGGCAGAGATAGATTATTATAGTGTGTTATTCTTGTGTATCAAGGTTATTGCTTTTACAGTTTACGGACCACCAAGTCTACTCATTGCTGCTAATAATACTGAAGGTATTACTGTAACTTACTGTTACCACGAATGCGATTTGCTGTGTTGTCGTCCAACCACGTTGGTCTGTTTGTGCATTTCCGCCATCGCAGGTGAGAACGGCACACTGAGTTTATCCATTAAAGAACCAAAGACCACGGCGGACGGATTACGAGCCGTTTACCCCGTCTCTGAGTGATAAAACTAATGGTTGCTGTCTCTCCCACAATCGCTAAACCGGCTTCGGTGCCGTCACCCTGTTCTCTCTTTCTCTCGTACTAACCGCACACACACATAACCCCTCAGAAACATACCCGCACACACATTTGGTGAACA
Organism: Myxocyprinus asiaticus; assembly: GCF_019703515.2. Taxonomy (NCBI): domain Eukaryota; kingdom Metazoa; phylum Chordata; class Actinopteri; order Cypriniformes; family Catostomidae; genus Myxocyprinus; species Myxocyprinus asiaticus. Next base: position 22,201,966 of record NC_059350.1, read on the forward strand.
GATAACTTGGCAATAGAGTCCAGGTTTGTCCCTAAGTTATCGTACCAGCAGAGACATGTGTTAAGCGGGCAGACGTCATTAACCAGTCTCTCCGCCCACATTCGCGGCCACACTGTCTGGCCGGAAACCTCACGTGACATTCTCCACGTGAGCCACGCCCACCATTTTGTGCACTCCTCTCCTTACACACACACACATACATCCATTCACACACACACACCTCTACTCTCCTCTCATGTATTATAGGCTTATCTGTTACCATATTTAATCATGTTACAGTTTAGTTTGTAGTTGGAAGTCGGAGGTTTATTGACTGCATTGTATTGATTATTAATTGATATTACTGCATCAATAAACTTTGTTATACTTTAAAGAGAAGTGTTTTGGTATTGTTCTGCATGCACCTGTGCCAAGGGCTGGCAGGGGATGTCAGTGCTCGGTTTCAAGCCTTCATTGTTCCCATTTTGAATGTCAATGTTCTCCGGATGTTGACTTTCCTAAGAGAACAATCCTATATTGAGACTGCTATACTGTCTGGTTATTAATCTCTGATTCCAGGGTGGTGCCCCGGCAATATTAATTCTTATTAATATTCTATTGATTTTGATAATTGATAGTATCTTTGTTGATTGTTGATTTAAAGGATTATTCAGCTAATGTTGATTCTAATCAATGTTCTATTGATTTTAATAATTAATAATTATCTTTGATAATTATTATTGCTAATAACCAAACCCGCTCCTGAACGAAGCCCCAACAATATCATAATATATCATGAAACATGGATCTAAGTATCGATACAATATCGTGAGATATTGATATTTGATTGTATCAACACAGCCCTACTGAAAACTGATCTCCTTTCCTGACAATGCATTTTAAAATGCAATGCTTATGCTGATAAGAGAAAAAGGTTCAATGGCCAAACAGCTCCAACTAAGTCATCGTCAGTGCTTGGCACACATCTAAAATTCGCATGCACACTTTTTGCATTCGAATCTGCATTTTCATCTTAAATGTATTAAATATTCAAATTTCGAGGACGCAGTAGACCTTTAACTTTGTTATCGTCAGTGCTTAGCACACATCTAAAATTTGAAGACATAAGTTTTGCATTCGAATGTGCATTTTTATCTTGAATTCGTTGAATAATCAAATTTCGAGGATGCAGCAGACCTCCAGCTAAGCCATCATCAGTGCTTAGCACACATCTAAAATTCTAATGCATAGTTTTTGCATTCAAATCTGAATTTTTTTCTTACATTAGTTCAATATTTAAATTTCATGGACGCCGCAGACCTTGTAACTAAGTTACTGTCAGTGCTTAGCACACATCTAAAATTCTCAATGCACAGTTTTTGCATTCAAATGTGCATTTTTTTATCTTAAATTCCTTGAGTGTTCAAATTTCGAGGATGCAGCAGTTTCCAACTAAGTCATCGTCAGTGCTTAGCACACATCTAAAATTCGAATACACAGTTTTTGTCATTCATTCATTATTTTAATGGTCAGCATTTGACTGATACTAAACAGTAATACTGATGTTTATTTAGCTATTTATTTTATTTTAATTTATTATTTATTTATTGGTCAGCATTTGACTGATACTAAACAGTACTCATGTTTATTTAGCTATTTATTGTATTTTTATTCTTTATTTAAATGGTCAGCAATTGACTTATACTAAACATACAGTACTGATGTTAATTAAGCTATTTATTTTATTTTTATTTATTCTTTATTTTAATGGAAGGCAGTTGACTTATACTAAACATACAGTACTGATTTTTATTTAGCTATTTATTGTATTTTTATTTATTCTTTATTTAAATGGTCAGCAATTAATTGATACTAAACATACAGTACTGATTTTTATTTGATTTATTCTTTATTTAAATGGTCAGCAATTGACTTATACTAACAGTACTGATGTTTATTAAGCTATTTATTGTATTTTTATTTATTCTTTATTTTCTCAGTGTTCATTTCTAGAATTTGTTGACAATGTATAATAATAATGTCAAATATTCTTTGATAAAATATTCTTCTGAGTACCTTTGCATAGTCATATCGGTGCAGAATCGGTGCACAATCCACATAGAAAAGGTCTGTTCATTCAAGCCCAAAAATTAGCTATATTGGTCACCATATCGGCAATCTGTGAATTTTCCTTCTCTAAAATCGGTATCGGTCTCAAAAATCCCATATGGGTCAGGCTCTACTTAGCACACATGTAAAATTTTAATGCACAGTTTTTGTATTCAAATCTGCATTTTTATCTTAAATTTGAGGAATGTATATGCAGCAGATTACTGCAATCTGGCATACGTTACTGGGACTGTTCAGCATCACTCCACCACTGCAATCCAGACACCCTAGTCAGCTTTTTTAAAATGCCTAAAGTACACTCGATTGCACTGCTTGTCTGGATATATGCCCAGTTGTATAACACTTCTCCACAATGTTTTCATCATTTGATGAATTACTGCTTCTATGATCAGAACACTGTACTCTTTTTTAAACCTTTTCATGAGTAAGATTTAAATTCCCCTGCGTGAAAAGATTGTTTGAGTAGCTGTTGAATAACAACCTCATAACTACCTAATAAGCAGACATAGCTGCATAGATGATGGCATTTTATGTGTTGACTGTGTGTAAATGAGCTGTAAAAATGTTATTGTGGTATATTCGTAACCATGTGGAAGTTTGTGTATAAAATTATCTTATCATGTGCTTGAAAAGACAAGTAACTGTGTGAAAATTAATGTGCTCGGCCAGTGCGTCTCTGTGTGTCGGTGCCAAAGCCAATTTGAAGCTGGCAGCTTGTGACATCACTGGCTATTGCAGATACACAAATGTGTGACGCTCCTCTGCGGGGGCCAGTTATTAACAAATATGTGATGGACGTATGAAAGGGTTAATAAAAATTCAGTTTACCGCCTGCTTACCACAAACAATAATAGCAAGTTTTGTTTTTTAACAAAGCGCAACTATAATAAGCCTAATTTACACAGAAAGGTGTTTGAGCTGCAAAGACTGACAATGACTTAATATAAATACTTATGTATTATTATTTATATTTATTGTGCGATTTCAGTGCATTTTTTTGCCAGATTAAATTGTAGTGATGTCCGATTCTTGAACAAATCATCCTTTTGAGCCGATTCTCAGCAAGTAATCTGTTGTGCCAGTTCACAAAAATGAAATTTAGGTCTGGGTTGATGATGCAAGATGCACAGCTGAAGTAAATGTACTGGCTATGCAGCACACTCAAAAAGAACCGAATGAGCCGGTCTCAATGACTGTCGAATTTTTACCGGATTACCGAGGACTTGCTATGTGTTGAGATGTTAATGGCAGTAGCCAAATAAAACATTTATATACCTACAGATGTTTGTTTCTGTGATATTTTTGAATTATTTGCAAATGTTTGCAAATGAAGGTCTTGAGACTTAAGTAGGCATTTTTCTCAATGACGTTACTAATAAAGGCAGGTGGAATCTGGACCAATCAGACACACAATTATTCAATATTTAATGAATAATCCAACAGACGTCTCAAGACTGTAACAAGCAAAGGTCCAAGTAGGCCCAAGCAGACTCCGAGATGTCTGCTCTCCCACTAATCATTATCTGCTCTTACTCCCCTTTTGCTGACACTGGTCCAGCAACTAGTGGACCTCAGAGACATTCCAGGTGGGGGAAGGTAGCCACATGCAAAAGCAAAGGAATGTGGGGAAAGTTACTCACTCCATTCCCCCATAGGATAGACACATAAAGCCCATAAAACAGACTTTTCTTCATTAATTTATAGAAAAACTATTCTATAAATGAACATGCATATCCTCAGGACATTGTGTGTATGATTATTACTGTCCCATATAGTGTCTTTTGTACTGTATACCGTTTTGTGCATGCTTTATGACAGAGCCACTAGATAATGTAAAATTATTGGTATCATGCTTCCTATCAAATGAATCCTTGTGTGATGCCCTAAACATTGGAGTATAGCACCCCCTTATAGCATGCATTGTATGCTTGTTATATTAATCAGAACATAAAGGGGCACAAACTGCTAGCTTACTCCAATCATGCAAATGAGTCAGCTTCCAAACAAAGGAACTTTTCCCGCTGGAAAATTGCACCTTTCTCATTGGTCAAGCCAAATTCGAGAGGAGTGACCTCCCTCAGGAGTTAAAGGGCACTGTCGGAGTGACCTCCCTCTCTCTCTCTTCCCTCCTCTCTTTCTCCCTTCTGCTCATGGTTGCTGCTCGTGTGGGACCGGAAACACTGCGAGGTCGCAGGCCGGCAGGCCTCAAACACATCAAGCCACGTGTAACTTCCTCGACCATAACAGAGTCAAACTAACACCGCAAGTTCATCATCATTTCTTAATTCAACACGGATGAAATTGATTGCAACTTCAACACCATCGACTCAAGGAACCATCAAGACTTTCTCCTGAGACTGAATCCGGGCGCTCTCTCAACCACCAAGGCATTGCAAGTATCGTACAATTAACTAACTAAACAGAGGTTTAGTAAAAGTTGTGAACCCCTTTGTTAACAAAGGTGCTTTGAAGTAAGAAACTGATGGTTCTTTCAGGTGGTTAAATTACTATTTTCATAGCTTCATTCCCCTGTTCTGTTCCTGTTTCATTCACTTTCACTTTTCCATTTCTAATGTATGCATGATTTGTGTGTATGTGTTTGTTTAGATTAGTTATGTGTTCGTTATTTAGTTAAATAAAGCTTTTGTGCACATTCTTGCAAGTTGATTCTGGTCTGCTTGTAAATCAACGTCAATTTAACGATTTGATCACAGCTACATGCTAAGAGTTATTTTTCTGTGGCCACGAAAAATATCCTTTCTGAGAATTGATAGACGATCATTACTGAGTGTTCGCTGGACGAACAGATTAATTGATTGTAATGTTAATTCAGCTACATCCAAGTTAATTATATTAACTGATCCAAATGTTTATAATTGATTATAATGAGTTATGATTCATTATTCATATTCCTCTTTTAAAGATAATTTGACTGTGGTATATTTCGATAAATAATCTCATCCCTGTTTTTAAAAGATTTCACTTCAAAGCTGTACCTAAATATGTGTAATATTATTTTCAATAAGCCATGAGAATAATATTACTCCAATAAGAGAATTAATCATAATTCCCTTTAAAAGCTAATTAAAGCTAATTCCTTACAATAGAAATTGTGAGCGGATACAATGAGATGTTGTATTATGATTTTAATGGTGGAGAATTGTATTCAGACAAATAATCTAATTATTTGTCATTTATCTAATTTATAATGGTTGTCCAACATGATAATTATAAATTTCCTTACATAATAATGTAGAATAAGGACAGTTTAATTAAATTCCTAGCTCACACATACTGTTTCCCTACATATAATGGTGGAGGTACGCGGGCACTTTAACCCGTCCTGTGTACATTTACACTACCAAATTCGCTACACTTATGAATTACTGGACCTGTCACTGAACCAAAGAACCCATTTGAAATGAAGGAATCAAACCTACACACTGAATTGAAAGTCAATTTTTTGGTCATGTCCGACTCAAGAACCGAATGAGCCAGTTTCACGAATTGTCGAAGTTTGCAGAGGATTACCGAGGACTTGCAAAGCATTGAGATGTTAATAGTATCCAAATAAAACATTTATAAAACCAACAGATGTTTCTTTCTGTTATTTTTTAATCATTTTAAAAATATTTGCAAATGAAGGTCTTGAAAATAAAGTAGTCATTTTTACTCGATACTAATACAAATTATTAATAACATATTAGTTTTCTAGTTGTATTTGTATTTTTTTATTAGACTTAATGAATTGTGTAGCTAACTGTGATGGACATTTTCAAGAAACTGAATTTCATTAACGTATGTATCAGCAACAGCATACTAAAATGACACTAATGCAGATAACTAGTAGCCTGACACCGAGTTCGAAATGAATGAGTTGGACTCATACAGGCAGGTGGCTCATACGAGTTACTAGACCGGTTATTGAACCAAAGAACTCGTTCAAAATGAAGGAATCAAACCTACAGGCAGAATCGAAAGCCAGCTCTTTGGTCGTGTTTGACTACAAAAGAATTGAAAGAGCCGGTCCCACAAACTGTCGAAGTTTGCCGAGGATTACAGATGAGCTGCTGATACTATGAGCATGCGTGTACCGCGGACATGAACGAGCCTGGGGTGAACTGTACTTTTCTTTAATGGCAATCAAAACATACTGGAAATGTGCAAAAACTTTTCAGTCGAGAGATGTAAATGAATTGTACTATTGTTTATTGTGCATGCAGATTATAATTTAAATTGTTATAAGTTGAATCATGGTTTCTGGTGAGTTGATTAAGACTAGTTTATTCTCTTTATAAAATATAAACTTACCCAAGTTGTAATCAATATCAGTTGTATTCGAAATGCAGGATCACAGAATGAAACACTGATGACAATAAACGGCATTATTATTATAACTTAATTTAATAAAAAGGTAATAATCAGCAATATGCATTCACATATGGCTTTATTTAAATGTTTAAGCGAGAAAACCATGTGCTAGAGACCTGCTAGAGAAGTCATTACATGATGACGTAAAAGAACCGCTGAATCGGTTTTGAACCAATTCATGGAAACGAACTGTCCGAAAGAACCAGTTCATGGAAATAAATCGGACTGCCCATCACTATTAAACTGGATTTTGGGTGCTTAGTAAATAAGATGCAGGTTTTTGTGCTGAAATATTGTACAAAGCGGTTTATTGAATTCGCCCCTTTATATATATATATATATATATATTTTTTTTATTAAACTAAACAGACTCATGCTGTAAAGTGCAGCCCTTAAACCTAATGCATCCAAATTTAATCGATCCATAATCAAATGTCCAAAATCCAAACTCTCAAGAGAGAATCAATGACCCCTGGCACTCCGTTGATCATATAGCGTTCTGTACAACCGGAGCACTAGAGGGATCAAACATTGAACTTTCCACATCATTAAACCCTCAATGAAGTAATACAAATGCATTTGTCCATCAGTTGCCATCAAGGGGGGAGTCTGTGTGTGTGTGTGTGTGTGTGTGCCAAAGAGAACAAATGAGAAAAGGGGACTGTGAATTATTAATTTATCCTGTTATGGAGAGGACAGTGTGTGACTGTTCCTGTCATTTTGAGACACTCCCTGGGGCAGGCTTCTAAATAAAAGTCATTCAGTTAAAACAAACCCTAAGGCTCTCAGGAGGACACAGACAAGGCATGTCCAACAGAGTGAGATAAGGAGGGCGCAGGAGATTTTAGGTTGAGAAACAAAATGTACAGCTCTTTAAAATAAAAGCCCAAATACACTGCATAAAACTGCATAGGTTTATTTATGAATAAACCATGAAAAAGTACACTATATTGTTACAAAAATGTTGCTTTGATTTAAGAGGTAGAAGGAAAAAAAATCACCTATTATAAAGCCCAATTTGGAGAGGAATAGTTTTTCTCCATATTTTTCCTTCGTTGAAAACAGAAACAAAACCTAAATGTTTTGTTTCGCTGCCTGGAGCGCCTTCATTATGGATTTAGATTATTTTGCCAACTTATGGGGTCAAATAACAGTTCTGACATCCCACATAACATAAAAAGAAAACTAAATCAATAACGAGATTCTGATCACGGACTGCCCAGAACAGCTACTGCAGTAGCAGTGTCAGATATGAAACTCACCTTGATAAATTTCTTCCTTTAATTATAAACATAATGTTATAATTATAATCACTTATACCACAGGCATGTTGAATGCTTGATTCTAATTGGTTGATGAACATTCTAAGGTGTGCATTTATTTTTCATATAACACACGGCTATGAAGTAGTTCTAGGTCTTGATCGCATAACGGAGGGGGGGCGTTAGTTTACAAATGGGGGCATTTATCACTCATAATAATCAAATCTATCGTCAAGTACTTCTTTGCATTAAAACATTTATCTAGATTTTGAGTATATCAGTTGGTTCGCAATTATACAGGTTGGTATGCATTTGTACCACGGTTCATCTGATTTTGAAGTCTAGCGACACATCTGAAGTATCTGGTTTAGCAGCGTCAAATACACAGGCAGAGGCACAACCTCAGCTAATACACCTGTAAGGCTCTGTAAATGGATACGGCTCAATGGACAGAGCAGTGCGAGTGCAAAGAATGTGCGTTTTTACACGTAGACCGGTCTCGAGCTCTTAAACTCGCAGCTTTGTGAGAATCAGTAAGAAGTGGAAACCATTTGAATTCGGCACAGAATTCTACATCACCACCCTTGAATTTAATAAAGTAACACTAACTGTACTTTAGGCAGAAATAGATTGATAATAAATATTATCATTTTACTACTTCAGCTCTTAAATTTGTCATAGGCAACATTAGGGGAGTGAGGGAATATAATAACTTTAAATATTAAAATAACTTTTTGTATTTATTGTTTTTACATGTGTTTAGAATAGGTCTACTGTATATAATTTTAAAAATGCTATAGTTTGTTTTTTAGAAATCATGTTACATCTAACCGTGGTAGTGAAGAAGATTCATTTTTCCATGTGCTTGCTTACTATGGTCTTGTTACAAACACCACTGTTAAAACTATAAAAATAAATCATTGATGAATAAATTAACATTTTCAAAAGGGAAAATGCAAAATACATTATTTTTATAAGATGAAATAGAAATGTGTATATCCTTAAAAACAGGGGGCTGGTAGGGGGGCGTTCATCAAAAAAAGACCACTGATCTATATGATAGTGTACTTCTAAACAATAACTACGTTTCCATTCAAGGATTTTTTAGAGCATCAAAATAAAGCTGATGGAAATGCAAATTATCGCTAAAATTTCACAAGTGACCACATAATATTTTTCCGTTTAACTCTAGCACATAAACTCAATGTCGATACATCAAATGTCGCGAAAAACTGGTTTTGAAACACATTTTGTGGAGAAAATTGGCATTAATGAAAAAATATAGTGTCACATGACAGAATTTACCCCAATCGTTAGTCTGTGTTAATCATGATGACGGTATACATCCTTGAAGGCCAATTTATTGTACATGATTATGGATTGATCTTAACGGCATAGCACAGATCTGATGCTGCAAACATGACACTTCCAGGAGTGCCAACACAAATATCTCATCTCATGCACATCGACAAGTGCACGGAGAACAATTTAATGGCCACTGTTTGCGATTAATTTAATCCATCCGTAAAGTTGCTTTTCCACACCATTCAAAATAATAGACGGCAGTCATGGAATTAGCCCACAATACAAAAAAAAAACAAACATATAATTTCAATGCACAAAGATGTTTTAAGTAAGGAATAATTGACAACGGACCGTTGAATTGTTTAGAAATAATGCACACCGGAGGTGGTAATACGGTCATGACGTGCAGCGGAGTCCCTAAATATGAAAAATAAATACACAATGCTAGGAGAAAAGAATAAGTGTGCTTTCCCCTTCTGTCACTCACTCGACAATGTGTCGATGAAGTGACACTAGGGGTCGCTCCTGGGAGCCCCAGACATCTCTGATCTTTGAGAAAAGGCCAATGTGAATTGGCGAGTGGAATTTGCATGCCACTCCCCCAGACATACGGGTATAAAAGGAGCTGGAATGCAACCACTCATTCTGATTTCTTCTTCGGAGCCGAGTGGTTGTGTTCATTCAAGCTGAACTACTACTGGTCCAGTCATCTCTCTTGCTCCCACGAGCTGTTGGTCTTACGGCACATTATAGCGGTTCTCCCCCTCTTGCACCGGCATTGTGCTGAGTACATCCCTGGGTGCTTTAACAGCGAGAAAAAAAAAGAGTATATTTTCTCTCTAAAAGAGAATATTTCCAACTAAAAGAGTGGCACTCATGAAAGCGTCTTTTTCAAGATTCCGCTTCTGACGGCCACGATCGCTGTATCTCGTGTTTGGGTGCTTCCCACGCGGAGACATTGTTCGTGGATGGTTCATGTCCTCATTGTGAGAACATGACCATGGCTATGTTGCAGTCGTGGTTTTCTTTCATCAGAAAGGTCCTTCTACCTACGGGTATGAGTCGGTTAGCACTGGGGGTGATTTGGGGACTTCAATGGGAGCTTCTCCGCCGGGTAACCCCCCACGGACCTCCCATTCCCCTGCATGCTCGTATGCCCCGGCCGGGTTCTGGGATGAGACTGCGGCATGGGGCATATGGCATCCTCAGCGGCGGTCACGCCGCTCGGGTTGATGCATATGAGACCGCTTCAGCACTGGCTCCAGACTCGAGTCGCGAGACGGGCATGGCGCCACGGCACACACCGTGTGCTCGTCACGCAGGTCTGTCGCTGTCTGTTCAGCCCTTGGTCCGGCCTAGCGTTCCTACAGGCAAGAGTTCCCTAGGGCAGGTCTCCAGGCACGTTGTGGTTATGACGAATGCATCCAAGCGTGGCTGGGGCACTCTGTGCAATGGGCACGCAGCCGCCAGCCCTTGGACTGGTCCTTGACTGTGTTGGCAGTATTGCTCTCCCTGCGGAGGCTTTTGCCTTTGATCCAGGGTAAGCACGTGTTGGTCCAGATGGACAACATGGCGACGGTGCGTACACCAACTGCCAAGGGGGTCTATGCTCTCATCGAATGTCGCAATTCGCCCGCCGTCTCCTCCTTTGGAGTCAGCAGCGGCTCAAGTCACTGTGAGCCACTAATATCCCGGGCAACCACAACAGCACAGCAGATGCGCTGTCACGGCAGGTCACACTCAGGGAAGAGTGGAGACTCCACCCTCAGGTGGTCCAGCTGATCTGGAGTCGATTCGGTCAAGCGTATGTGGACATGTTCGCTTCTCGGGAATCCTCCCACTGCCCGCTCCCCTCGGCACAGATGCGTTGGCACACAGCTGGCCCCTGGGGCTGTGCAAGTATGTGTTTCCCCCAGTGAGCCTACTTGCACAGACGTAGTGCACGGTCAGGGAGGACAAGGAGCAGGTCATCCTAGTGGCACCTTATTGGCCCACCCGGACTTGGTTCTTGGACCTCACACTCCTCGTGACAACCCCCCCCCCCCACGACGGATTCCCCTGAGGAAGGACCTTCTTTCGCAGGGACAGGGTACCATCTGGCAACCACGACCAGACCTCTGGAATCTCCATATCTGGCCCTTGGACGGGATGCGGAAGACTTAAGTGGCCTACCACCGGCAGTGGTAGACACGATCACTCAGGCCAGGGCTCCCTTGACAAGGTGTCTGTATGACCTGAAGTGGTGTCTGTTCACTAAGTGGTGTTCTTCTAGACGCGAAGACCCCTAGAGATGCGCAGTTGGATCAGTGCATTCCTTTCTGCGGGAGAGGCTGGAGGGGCGGATGTCCCCCTCCACCTTGAAGGCATATGTAGCCGCTATATCAGCACATCACAATGCAGTTGACGGTAAGTATTTGGGGAAGCACGACTTGATTGTCAGGTTCCTGAGAGGCGCGAGGAGGTTAAATCCCCCCAGACCGAACCTCGTTCCCTCGTGAGACCTCTCCGTGGTCCTTCGAGGTCTATGGGGAGCTACATTTGAGCCCCTAGAGTCAGTAGAGTTTAAGGTGATCTCTTTGAAGACTGCCCTCCTCACGGCGCTCACCTCCAACAAGAGGGTAGGGGACCTGCAGGCGTTCTCTGTCAGCGAACTGTGCCTGGAGTTCGGCCCGGGTGACTCTCACGTGATCCTGAGACCTCGACCGGGCTATGTGCCCAAGGTTCCCACGACCCCGTTCAGGGATCAGGTGGTGAACCTGCAAGTACTGCCCCAGGAGGAGGCAGACCCAGCCTTGGCATTGCTGTGTCTGGTGCATGCTTTGCGCATCTACTTGGATCGCACGCAGAGCTTTAGAAGCTCCGAGCAGCTCTTTGTCTGCTTTGGGGGACAGCGGAAAGAAAGCGCTGTCTCCAAGCAGAGGATTGCCCACTGGGTCATTGACGCCATCGCTGTGGACCCTGGATGTCCTTCCTCCTTAGCCCCTAGAAACTCGCTGCCGGCCCAGTATGTGTGCTAATTAGGCCCTGTACTGGGGTAGGCGCTCCACATGCACTGGTAACCCCATTGGCAACCCCATGTGATGTATTTTCTGCAAAATGATTTCCCCGTTGGTAAACCGCATCTTCCTTGGGCAGACGCCCCTCTGCCCCGGGTCACCATGTCTATAGTAACTCCTCCCCCCTCGGGTAGGACCTACCACAGGACCCTTCCACATGATGTGCTTCCGACTAGACCCTCTGGGTGGGGTGTGGTCTCCGTGGTGTCCTCCTCTTTGGAGGGACACCCCCCCGACATGGACCTTATATGGCCCCTAGCTGAACGATTTCATTCCTTTTGGGGAGAAAAAAAAGAGAAAAGGCTGGGCTGGCTGGGACTCATTTTTTTGTGCAGTCGACTTGTCCCTGAGGTGCAGGGGACCATTTGATGCCCACAAGAGCGATGGGGGAGATTACATGTTAGCCGGATGCACTGGCTACGAGGCACACAGAGGTCTCCCCCTTTCGCCCCGCTAGTCCACGTAACACTGTTCAGTAGTCGTGGCGTTTTGTATAGGGACCTCAGTGCAAAACCTGAATGAGTGGTTGCATTCCATCTCCTTTTATACCCGTATGTCCGGGGGAGTGGCATTCAAATTCCACTTGCCAATTCTCATTGGCCTTTTCTCAAAGATCAGAGATGTCTGGGGCTCCCAGGAGCAACCTCTAGTGTCATTCATGTTTCCTCCATCAGGGAACAGAGGTTATGACAGTAACCAAGAAGTTTTTGGAACACTAACATATAGCCCAATTCTATAAAATAATTGTTTAGCTTACTTTTGAAAAAATGCAAGCAAAATTCCCTGTATTAAATAAAATAAATTAGCCTACCAAATGAAGCATTAAATAAAATAATTAAATTTACGCATTTGGCAGACGCTTTTATCCAAAGTGACTTACAATGCACTTATTACTGGGACAATCCCCCCAGAGCAACCTGGAGTTAAGTGCCTTGCTCAAGGACACAATGGTAGTGGCTGTGGGGATTGAACCAGCAATCTTCTGATTACCAGTTATGTGCTTTAGCCCACTACACCACCACCACTTTTAATGTATAACTAATTACCAAATGAAAAAAAGAATATTTTTAGACCTATATATGCTGTTTCTTTACACAAATTTAAATTAGCCTCACCCTGTTCTGTAGATGAAAAAAGTTGGCTGAATGACATTCTCAGAATGTTCTAAAAACTTTTAAGGCTATAAAGTATCAGAACTATTTATCCAATGCTGAGTTCACTTTCAGAAAACTAGATTTTGAAAATGTTAAAACTTCTAAATATTTTAAATCTAACCCTCTTTACCTCGGATCAAATTTGCTGAGCTTCTTCAGAAAATGTAAATTGCATTATGACGCTAATATTTATTTTAGATGAAGTTCAGTTGGTCGTTAAAAGTTGCTGGACAAATATGCAAGACATAATGCAATTGAGATGGCAATGCTTTAGATTAGATGATTGTTCAAAATAGCCTATTGAATGTAAGGAATGTATCATATGTAAACCCTGATATTACACCGCATCAATTTTGCTTTAATAGCTGTGCACACAGCATATAGGCCTACACATCGATCGATGGTCTTTACACTAAGAATAAAAGTTTCCCCCACTACTTGGTGCAGGTTGCCAGCTTGAAGAGGGCCATGATGATTCACTTTCAGGTTGGAACTGGTAGCAACCTGCGATAGGCGCAACATCAGGACCAATATAAGAAGGGTAACAGCTCCCTTTTGACTGCAATTCAGTCGTCTGATTGCATTTATTTGTGAAATTAAAATGACAGTAAGCTGTCTAATTTCAATGAATTGTCTAAATACTCTCCCCATTTTACCAAAACTTCGGAGGAAAAAATATTAGGGACATCTGGGAGGCAAAAGGTACACAATTAGCAATATACACACATTTCAGTATGGAAACGGCTTAAGGGCAGATTTCTTTTGCGATAATCCAAAACTTATGGAACAAAGTGTTTTTTAGGCATGACATCATCACGCACACCATTTTTATCGATAAAAGGCCATTTGAATGGAAACAGGTAGAAGATGGCAAATTTTGCAAACTTTTTTTTACGCATTTTCACTTTGTCGATAACAAAATGTGAAAATGAAAAGTGGATGGAAACTAGGCTACTGACAGCATTTGTTTTCAGAAGATGAAAGAAGATAAAAAAATCTGCAGTCTTTCTCTTCCAGCTAAAACGACTCAGGAACACCCATTACGTCACACAGAGGTTAAGAAACCTTGTCTAATCAAATGCTTTCTAGAATTAAAACGCACCCTCCCCCATAATATGTTCAGTGCATCTGGATGTGTTCTAACTGCCACTGATAATGCCATCACAGGGAACTTTGAAGGGAGCACAATCAATGCTGTAGGGTCATTCCAAACAGATTTTCCAATAAGAATCGCTTAAAAAGTGAGTTATGACTGACCGTTATCACCTTTCAACCATCTGAAGCTCTCACAATGGAGGGTAATTGTCTTTGAAGGGAATCAGAATCAGAATCAGCTTTATTGCCAAGTATGCTTACACATACAAGGAATTTGTCTTGATGACAGGAGCTTCCAGTGTACAATAATACAAAAACAATACAAAAACAGCAGCAAGACATAGATAATAATAAAAAATAAAAAATAGTTATACACATACGTACATACACACACAGACACACACATACATACATACACACATACCCATACGTAGTGCAATCTAATACAAATCTGTTATCTGTTATGTACAGTGCAAATACAAATTTGTTATGTACAGTGCAAATGTTTTTTTTTTTCCTGGAGGAATGAAATGGCAGAAGAGGTAGGATTTGTTTGATAAATATAAAAAAGACTAAACTGTGTTTTGCACATAGTTATTGCTCAATGGGGCAGTTTAACTGTTCATGAGATGGATAGCATGAGGGAAAAAACGGTTCTGGTGCTCAGAGCTCTGAAGCGTCAGCCAGAAGGCAACAGTTAAAAAATGTAGTGGGCAGGGTGAGTGGGGTCCAGAGTGATTTTTCCAGCCTTTTTCCTCACTCCAGAAGTGTATAGTTCTTGAATGGGGGGGGGGGGGGGGGGGCAACCAATAATCCTCTCAGCAGTCTGAATTGTCCTTTGTAGTCTTCTGATGTCTGATTTCATAGCTGAACCAAACCAGACAGTTATTGAAGTGCAGAGGACAGACTCAATGACAGCTGAGTAGAACTGTATCAGCAGTGCCTGTGGCAGGTTGAACTTCCTTAGCTGGTGAAGGAAGTACAACCTCTGTTGGGCCTTTTTCACAATGGAGTCAATGTGTGTCTCCCACTTCAGGTCCTGTGAGATGGTAGTGGCCAGGAACCTGAATGACTCCACTGCTGCCACAGTGCTGTTTAGAATTGTGAGGGGGGACAATGTTGGGGTGTTCCTCCTAAATACCACAATCATCTCCACCATTTTGAGCGTGTTCAGCTCAAGGTTGTTTTGACTGCACCAGACAGCCAGCTGTTCAACCTCCCTTCTCTATGCAGACTCATCATCATCTCAGATGAGGCCGATGACAGTGGTGTCGTCTGCAAACTTCAGGAGCTTGACCGATGGGTCCTTGGCGATGCAGTCATTGGTGTAGCGAGAGAAGAGTAGTGGGGAGAGCACACATCCCTGAGGGGCACCAGTGCTGATTGTACAGGTGCTGGAAGTGAGTTTCCTCTGTCTCACAAGCTGCTGCCTGTTCGTCAGAAAGCTGGTAATCTACTGACAGATAGACATGGGAACAGAGAGTTGGTGTAATTTATTCTGGAGTATAGCTGGGATGATGGTGTTGAAAGCTGAACTGAAGTTCACAAAAAGGATCCTTGCATATGTCCCTGGTCTGTCCAGATGTTGCAGGATATGATGCAATCCCACGTCGACTGCATCGTCCACAGACCTGTTTGCTCGATAAGCAAACTGAAGGGGATCTAGAAAGGGTCCAGTGATGTTCTTCAGGTGGGCCAACACCAGTCTCTCAAATTATTTCATGACCACAGACGTTAGGGCGACAGGTCTGTAGTCATTAAGTCCTGTGATTTTTGGTTTCTCTGGGACAGGAATAATGATTGAGCGTTTGAAGCAGCATGGGAATTCACACTGCTCCAGTGATCTATTGAAGATCTGTGTGAAGATAGGGGCCAGCTGGTTAGCACAGGATCGAAGACACGCTGGTGAGACACCATCTGGGCCTGAAGCTTTCCTCGTCTTTTGTTTCCGAAAGGCGTGGCTCACATCATCTTCACAGATCTTAAGTGCAGGTTGAGTAGCAGGAGGAGCGAGGAAGGGGGTTGCAGGAGGTGTTGGTGTTTGTATGAAGTGAAGGTCAGAGTGGGTGTGGGGTGTGATATTGGGCCTTTCAAATCTGCTGTAGAACACATTCAGGTCGTTAGCCAGTTGTTGGTCCACCACAGGGTAGGGGGTAGAAGATGCAGGGTCAGCTTCTCAGAGTATCTTCTTTTAGCCACTCTGATTTCCTTGTTCAGTGTGTTCCTGGCCTGATTATATAAGACTTTATCCCCACTCTTGTAAGCATCCTCTTTGGCCTGATGAAGCTGCCTGAGCTCTGCTGTAAACCACGGTTTGTCGTTGTTGAACTTTAAATAAGTCCTATTAGGAATGCACATATCCTCACAGAAACTGATATATGATGTAACATTATCTGTGAGCTCGTCCAGGTCTGTGGCTGCAGCCTCAAAAACACTCCAATCCGTGCAATCGAAGCAGGCTTGTAGTTCCCGCTCTGCTTCATTGGTCCATCTCTTTAAAGTCCTTACTACTGGCTTGGATGATTTTAATTACTGCCTGTAGGTTGGAAGAAGATGAACCAGACAGTGATCAGAGAGTCCCAAAGCTGCTCTAGGGACAGAGCGATATGCATCCTTTATTGTTGTGTAGCAATGATCTAGTATGTTCCTGTCTCTGATGGGGCATGTAATGTGCTGTTTGTATTTGGGCAGTTCACGTGTGAGAATAGAGCATAGGGAGGATCGCTATTAAATGGGACGAGCCAATGTGGGAGCTGGATGTGAGAAAGGTGCTGGAGTTCATTTGTATTTTTTGTGCTGCCAGAGGAATGTACAGCACCAGTAAATGTTCTTTATTCTTTACTCTTAGTGTATTGTGATTAAAAACATGGATATGTTATCCTCTTCTCACTTGTTTCTCATTCATCTTGCACAACTGCTCCAGCTTTGTTGTAAGCCAAGACCATGATGTGCTGTGTGCATTTGTGGGATGGTTATGGATTAATGCTGTCAGATCATTGTTCGGTTCTAAAAGTCAGTGGAAAAGCTGATCGGTATTGAGATCGCTTCTCAAGTTTCACCAGTAAGCAGCTCTGATATGGGCAGCATGATGGAAACTGGAATGTGTGGGTGGCTGAAAACAAAGCCTACTGGCTATTTTTTTAAAAAATGGGATGAGTTGTTTGACATGTCCTGCCCCACTTCCTGTTTCAGTAGGAAATACGTCAAAAAACCAAATCGTACGAGACTTATGTCTCTGCATAACAAAAATGGCCTTTTCCCAATCAGTGGGCCTTTTCAAACCATTGAGATTCCCTACTTTCATTGGATAGTTTAGAAATGCCCATCACGGTTTGAGAACGCCCACAGATTGGAAAACACCCATTATTGTTCTGCAGAGACCTTTACTTGAATCGAACTGTGCTCATCAAAGCATTTCACATGGTCTTTAATAAAACAGTTTAGCAACTGAAAAGCTCCAAAAAGAATGGCAATGCTACTGCCCTGCTGAGAAGTGTAGTTACACTAACAGTTTCACGATTTGAAGCGATGTTACAGCTGACGATAGCTGTGACAAACACAGGTAAACACTCACCCGAGCGCTCTATCTCTTGCTATCATCTCTTGCTATCTCTCTCTCTCTCTCTCTGTCTCTCTCACACACACACACATACAAAGACCTTGTCACTTAAAGTGCTTAAAAGCAGCCCAAGCCCTCGTTACTAGTTCTAAAGTGATTCGGGTTGTATCAAAGCAAGACGCTGAATCCACGGTGTAAGAAATAGTTCTTCTCACAAGTGTTTTAGTGACAAAAACTGAAAGATGTCTTGAGGTGTGGAACCATTATTGCTTAATTGTATTGCGGAACATTTATTAACAATTATTTTTCAATAATTCAACAGTCTGTTGTCAATTATTCCTTCCATATACACGTCTAATACAAGTTTATTTCAATAGGTTTTGTGATGCACCCATCTAGAGCACATGACCTTCCGTAAGGCCCACATCCAGACAAATGACATCTTAGTAAAAACTACAGAGATCCCAATTCCGTTTGAATCAGTACATTTGACAAAATCAGTACTAATGGAACTACACCTATGAGACAAAAAGCTGAAAATGAACGCAAGCACAGTGAATTGCTTAAGGTTGATGCAAGTATGTGAATGGCAATAAAACGTAATCATCAAATAAAACAGGACCGCTGAGTGAACGCTACATCTGATCAGTTGAAGTCAATGGCTTTTGCAGGACACAAATAGATTTGTGCATACTGTATAAATCAGTCCAAGCACTCCCATGATCACTCCTTACTCTTTAATTTGACTAACTAAATACACAGTATATGTGCATGTAAGATGACAGATGACAGAAAAGTAGCTCATTATAATCAAAGCATTTAATCAAAGCTCCTCAAATAAAACAAGTTAAATCAGTTAGTCAGGTTTTACAGGGTTTGATGTTGACAAGTAGCTGTAGGTTGAATTCTCATTCGATTCACCCAGCTTTCTTGTGCTGTAATTTATTTTATAACCTTATACTGTGGGTCTGTACATCAAAGCACATGTCCAATTAGTCTCATTTCAAAGCAGGTAGATTAGTCCAGTAACTAACGCTCATGTATGGTCAATAGGACATATTTCCTATTATCCCATATGACTTGGCAATATTTCAATGATCACTCTTTTAAGATACAAATCTGGAGCCAATGAAACACCACGCCTGGCATAAAAATTAGTTTACTAACAAAACTACCAAAAAAAAGATATCATCCAGATAACATCCAGTTAATGTCACCAACTGCAGTGACAAAGCTATAATAATAATTTGAAGGTTATTGTATTGTGAGCTATTTCATCTCAAACAAAGTAATGACGGTACAACTCACTATCGTCTCATATCTTCAAAAACTTAATTTTAAGTTTGTCCCATATTAAATGGATTTCAAATATAAGTTACTAACCTTGAAAAGTGCTCACTAACTATCAGCCTGTCAGATTTCTTTGAGATAACACTAATGATACTCTCTTAAAATCTGATGTTTGCTTCATTTTGATGGAACAGGTTCATATGGCACTTGTTCCCTAATGACTAGGACTGAGCGATTAATCGAAATAAAAAGTGTTGTGCTTTCTTAAATGCATGTAAATGGGGTCAGTGTATTACACGTGTTTTCAAGACAATTTACTTTTAAGAGTAGGTTGATTATTGGGTACTTTTTACTCGGACTCAAGTTTACATTGTTACAATGGGTGACGTTCTTGTTGCCACAGTTCTGTTTTTTAGGGATGCACCGATATATACAAAAAACTATACACTGATACCGATATATTGCCACTTACCTTATTTTGTCATCAGATCACTGTTTTACTTAGAAATGAATAAAAATCTACAAAGAGGTACAAAAAACATATTTTCTATCCTAACAATAAATAATTTATAATATACTGTATATAATTTTCAATATCCCAAAAATTAAAATCTGCTGGTTTTAAAGCTTTCACGTCTGTCACGTCCATTTATGGCAGTTATTCCCGCATTAACGTGAGAAAGAGAAAGAATAAAAATGAAATATTACATGTTCTTAGGAGTGCCAACCCTTCTACATATTATGGATTGTGTATTTGAATGTTCAGAGTTTTTACCAAGTGTATTACTAATTAATTTTAAATAAATGATCAAATCGGCGTTTTCATACTTATTACCGATATGCCAAATGGTTTTAATTTGGTGAATAATTGGCCAATAAATATTGGCAGCCAATACATCGGTGCATTCCTACTAGTTTTAATTCAGTAAATGTTAATAAATGTGTAATTTATTGAGACATATAGTATATGAATGGGACTTTTATGACGCCAGAACTTTACAGCTGCACTTTGTCACTCGTCCAGAAAGGTAGCAGCAGCAAGCACTCCAAACAAACACTGTTCAGTCCACACAGTGAAAAAGAATAGACACATTATGCAATGCCTTCAATGCACACCAAAACAAAAAGATATTTCAGCATACAAAATTACAGATCCAATTTAGGAAACCACGTTGTGGTAAGTTATGGTGATAATGATAACGTAGACTTGTGATTGTGATGGTCAGTTTCATGGTGACTGAGGCTAACAGTCTGTCTAATGTCTCCTGAATTGTGTTTCATGGAAGAAAGTCATGTGGGTTTAGGACATGAGGGTGAATAAATGATAAAAGAATCTCATCTTTAATCTATCACTGTAACATATAAATATATGAGGGTATAAAGTGTGACATGATCCATGCACGCAAGGTGTTAATAATAATAATCAGATCGGAAGTAACTAGTAACTCGCTACTTGAGTATTCTTTAAATTGGATATTTTCTTATTCTTACTTACGTAATTATTAACATCCTTTCTTCTACATGAGTAATTATTTGTATTTTTTTTAAATCAGACCTTTTACTTGAGTAAAGTTTTTGGCTACT
Source organism: Myxocyprinus asiaticus (assembly GCF_019703515.2). NCBI lineage: Eukaryota > Metazoa > Chordata > Actinopteri > Cypriniformes > Catostomidae > Myxocyprinus > Myxocyprinus asiaticus. The sequence continues at coordinate 22,222,751 of NC_059350.1, forward strand.
CTACCCACCTCTGACTGCATGACACCGGGTTTTTGTGGACAGAAAGGGATCTGAGAGCATTTTACTTTAAAATGCTGTTGTAAACTCAGCAACAAACAACAGAAACTTCAGTTCCTTCAGTTTTCTGCCAAAATAAAGGCTTGAGGGTTTAACCGGACTGCATAGCAAAGTCACAAGCAAGTTAAGAAATTCCTAAAGAAATAAAGCACTATTGAATAATAATTATTAATTATTATTATTATTATTATTGTTATCATATTACAATAATATAATATTCAAGTTGACGGGGTTTAAAAAAATAATGATGAAAAGTGAGCTGACCCTTTTACATATTGGACAAAAAAAAATTCCCATGGATAGGTGCAATGTGATGTTTATTTTCTCTTTGTTTCACTTTTTCTGTATTTATTTAGGTTCTTTTTAAGAGGACTCAAGTGTAAATACCTTTTCTAGAACAGTATTTCAAAACATGGTTTAATTTTGGTTAAAATAAATCACCTATAAATTTAAAAAAAAAAATGTTTATCATATCACATTGTTCAAATCGCAATCGCATAACTTTTCAAAATAATGCCAATTACATTTTTGTCCAAATCATCCAGCCCTACTAACGACTAATCTAAATAATATGATCAGTCTTCATATTTCTGTTTAGCTGTGTAACAATCCCAATCTTGGAAACAGAAGCTGGAGTTTTGCCTTCTCATCCTTGCTCTTCTTGTTCTCCATCAACTTTAATTAGGCTTATCATTCATTCAGTCTGACGGGACTAACCTTTCCGCTAATAATGGCTCCCAAGTAAGAATTAGACCATTACACAACTGCTGAGGTGGACAGTGATAAAAGCACACAGGAGCCCTGTAAAAGAGCAGTTATAAAGCTAACACAGTTGTAGTATGTCTTTTAGATAAGATGTAAAGCATCAAAATTAATAATTAGGCCAGGCAGGCATGATGTTGATTTATATATTTTTTTTAAATCAGAACATGTCCAAAGGTTTGGGAAAGAAATCGGTAACACTTTATAACAACTACCCAGTATAAATATTTGTAAAGCATTAGTTCATAGTTAATTGATAATTAACAAATTATTTTTCCTACATTAATACATTAATAGGCTGCATACAAATATTGTACAAATATACAAATGTGGTAGCAAACACTTTATTATTGTTTATTAAGTTAATATATAAACAATTTGATTATAGTTTTTATCCTTAGTAAACAACTTGCTAATCATTACCTAACTAATGTATTTTAGTACGAAAGCATAAATTCATAGTTAATAAAGAAATAAAATATGCATTTATATATGTAATGAACTGGATATTTGTATATTAATTGAATAATGGAAGTGAATGGGACCAAGTTTTGGAGGGTTTAAAAGCAGAAATGAAAAGCACTTACATACATTTTCCTGTTAAAACTTGTGTATTATTTGAGCTGTAGGGTTGTTTAAATCATCATTTTTACGGTCATTTTAGGGTTTTAGGGTTTGCGCCATAACATTATCATGGCAACGAAGTTGTAAAATTGGATATAACTTTACACAGTAAAGGTTAGTAAGTGATTATATTACACTTAAATCTTGTTAACATGCATATTGCTTGCATTTTGTGGCAATACTTTTGAAACAGTCAGTATTTTAATGTTTATGGTGTTGCCCCTATTCACTTCCATTGTGAGTGTCTCACTGTAACCCAGATTTTTGCTTTTTTTAAAGTCAAGGAATGACAGGTCACAGTTATTTATTTATTTGTAATTTTTCCACAAATGCTGTCGATTAAGTTTAAATTGTATTGAACCCGGAATTGAATTAAGCATTCATATACAGTATGTCAAATTCATTACATATACTGTATAAATGTATAAATAATTACTTTATTAATTATGGATTTATAACTTTTTAATGTTCTCATATACACTTCTTTACAACTGGTTTGCGACAAATGAAATATTATAGTAAGGTACAGTTAAGAAGTTGTTGAAAATCCATTTTTAAACTGCTTGTATATGATGTACTAAAAAATAATAAATCATTTGCAACATAAAATATAAATGAATGAATAACATACTATATGTATATACTCTATTAATTTATTAACAATGTAAGAACAACAATTTATAAATAATTAATTAACTATAAACTAATGCTTTACCAATACTTTATACCGTGTAGTTATTATAAAGTGTTACCAAGAAATCTGACATAAATACAAAAACATTTGGGGGGAAATCTGTTAGAAATTATTCATTATTTTTGCACTTCCATTTAGTGAAGCTTTTGGTGGAGAAATAACACATTTCACTTTTAAATACAGTACATTAAAACACTTGTCAGACTATCAAACCAAATTTTTTTATTTCCATGATTTATTTTGATAGGGCCTCAGTCTGAGCATAACCCTGAACCCATAAGCCTTGAAACTAGAGTTTTTTTGTGTGTGTGTGTGTGTGTGTGTGTGTGTGTGTGTGTGTGTGTGTGTGTGTGTGTGTGTGTTTAAAGGTAGCATAACTGAAAGTTGCACACTAATGCAAATAAAAATTCTATTGTGTTTACCTCCATGAGCCCTTTGGGCTTTCAGCTTATCAAAATGCGAAACCGCATTAAAATCTTCCAGTCATGTGCACATCATTGCTTCAATCAGCTTACATTTTCATGTTATGCAAATCCTAGTATTTTGTTCATCTTTCCCTTCCTGCACAATAGTTAGGTGAGGCAAGGTCAGATGTGACAAAGCATTTACCTTTACTGTCCTATCAATGTCACCCATGGGAAGCGCTAGGGCTGGGCTACCTGGGCTTAAGCCACAAATGTGTTCCGGAAAGCTCTGAATGTTTTTTATCATCTTGTCTGATGTCAGTAGTACCAGTGCTTCGGTATCAAGCTAATATTAAAACATATTATATTTTAATATGTTAACAATATATTTCATTATTAAAGCCGCACTATGGAACTTTGGGCTCTATAGCAGCATCTGTGGTTGAAACCTAAAATTGCAAGACACTTGTGGGGGAGCATTTTGTAGTATGGTGTTTCGACAATGACCTTCTGCGTGGATGAATCTCATGGTTTGGGTTTACCTGGTTTGTCTGTGATCACTCTGAGATACAGTGGCAAGAAAAAGTATTTAAACCCTTTGGAATTAGCCAAAGGCAAATTAGCAAAAAAATGTCCTACTCCCTGAAAGATATCATTGAAATAAGTGTCCAGAGATATCTCACCAGTCTCTGTGACAGCACTAGACTCAAACAAATGTGTCTGCAGTCTCTGACGCTTTCTGACTGTCAATCATTTTGTACGTTCTCATAATGTTGTCATTGCAGCGAATTATTGAGGCTTAATGCCATATTCTGATTTATAATTTGTCAGTTGAGGGCCCTATTTTGCTATTGTTGTGTTTGACAACCATGGGAACATGCTTTGTGTCGGTTTCAACGGTATCTGTGCATTGTTTTGGAAAGAGGAGCCATGGCTAAATCAATGGCTCAGTCTTGTGGAAGTTAGAATGGCTAAAATCGCTTACAGCACCTTTAATTGGTCATAAAATGTGATCTCATTTTCATCAAAGTCACAAGTACAGACAAAACACAGTGTGCTTAAGCTAACAACACACAAACAATTATAATCTTTCATGTCTTAATTGAACACATCCCATTAAACATTCACAGTGCTGTGGAAAATGTAAGTCAACCCTTGGATTTTAAGGAATAGTTCACCCAAAAATGAAAATTCTCTCATCATTTACTCACCCTCATGCCATCCCAGATGTGTATGAATTTCTTTCTTCTGCAACACAACTAACACAAATTAAGAATTTTAGAGGAATATTTCAGCTCTGTAGGTCCATAAAATATAAGTGAATGGGTGCAAAAATTTTGACGCTCCAAAAATCACATAGGTCAGCATTAAAGTAATCGATATGACTCCAGTGGTATCTGGTCAATCCTCCTTTGGCAGCAATAACCTCAACCAAGCATTTCTGGTAGCTATTGATAAGAACTGCACAACATTCAGAAGGAATTTTGGACCATTGTTCCTTACAGAACTGCTTCAGCTCAGCCATATAAGGACGTCAGGTGTGAACAGCTCTCTTGGGGTCATTCCACAGCATCTCTGTTGTGTTAAAGTCTGGGCTCTGACTGGGCCACTCTAAAAGGTGGATTTTCTTTTTTTGAAGCCATTCTGTAGTGGATTTACTTTGATGTTTAGGGTCATTGTCATGCTGCATCACTCAACTTCTACTGAGCTTCAGCTGGTGCACAGCCACCCTGACATTATCCAGTAGGATATTTTGATAAACTTGGGAATTAATTTTTCCCTCAATTATGGCAAGCAGTCCAGGCTCCGAAGCAGCAAAGCAGCCCCAAATCAGGATGTTCCCTCCACTGTATGGCTGATATTTTTTATGTTGGTATGTGGTGCCCTTTTTATGCCATATGTAATGCTGCGTGTTCTTCCCAAACAAATCAACCTTAGCTTTATCAGGTTTATCACAAAACAATCTCCCAGTAGTGTTGTTGAGTGTCAAGGCGGTCTTTGGCAAACGTCAGGCTCAGCAATGTTTTTGTTGGAAAGCAGTGAATTCCTTCGTGGTGTCCTGCCATGGATGCTATGTCTGTTTAATGTTTAAAGTAGACTTATGAACAGAGATTTTAACCAGTTCCTATGATTCCTTCAAGTCTTTAGCTGTCATTCTAGGGTTCTTCTTTACCTCATTGAGAATTCTGCGATGAGTCCTTTGAGACATCTTGACTGGACAGCCACTTCTAGGGAGAGTAGCCACAGTACTAAATCATCTTCATTTATAGACAGTTTGTCTAACTGTGGGCAAATGAATTTCTAAACTCTTCGAGATAACTTTGTAACCCTTTCCAGATTTATGCAAAGCAACAATTCTTGATCGTAGGTCTTCTGAGATCTCTTTTTTGCAAGGCATGGCCCATGTCAGCAGATGCTTCTTGTGAATAGCAAACTCAAAATGTTTGAGTGCTTTTTATAAGTCAGAGGAGCTCTAACCCACACTTCCAATCTCATTTAATTAATTGGATGCCAGGTTTGCCAACTCCTGACTCTAATCAGCTTTTGTTGATGTCATTAGCCTATGGGGTTCACTTACTTTTTCCACAGCACTGTGAATTTCTAATTGGATGTGTTCAATAAAGACATGAAGGTTTATAATTGTTTGTGTGTTGATAGCTTAAGCACATTGTGTCTTGTCTATACTTGTGACTTAGAAGATGAGATCGAATTTAATGACCAATTAATTCAGAAAACCATACCAATATTCTTTTTCTTGCCACTGTATCTACCTGCAGAGCCGGAGTCATAACGTGCTTTCTTCATGTTGATAGTATGTTATTTGTTTAAACATTTATAACCAAGATATTACTTGCTTTGAGGAAGATAAACAACATTCTTATTTACATATTTAAATAAAATCAAGTGTTTTATCCACTACACATTAATGTTTGTATTGTACTACTCATCAATTTAAGAAGTGAAACTTGTGATATGGCTGATATGAGTTCAATTGAAGACATTTTATTTCTATATTACAAACAGCCACAGTGGACAATGCAAGTGATCTATAAAACGACAATATTGCGGAACATGCGCTGTCTTACGTTACATTAATGTCTATGTGCTGCAAATAATAAGATTGTAATATAAAAACACAAAATCTGGATTAAATAATTATGGGGATAAATGATACTTTATTAAACATGAAAATAATATGCAGAAATATGCTATTTAACTATTTCCATAAAAAACCAATTTCTTTGGGAGTAAAGTTATAATAGAGGGATGGTTATATGCTAAACAAAATAATACGTACATTACTGTGCTATGAAATCGGTACATTATACAGTAAACAACTTCACATTCATGAGGATCTACCTTGTAACTATAGTGGCTTTTAGAAGTAATTTTTAATAGTCTGCTGAGTTTAAACACAATATCTGCTAAAAAGGCAATGGAAACTGACAACAACTTATGCATTTCTATAACTGGGGTAAAAGAAAGTGGCGCACACACACGAGACACATTCACTTATGGGCAATCTTGAAATTGCAGCAATGTTATAAAATACTCAGAAGACATAAATATTAGTACATGTTACAGTAACTTAGTAGCCTATAAAACACATCACAATCTGTAAACACAATAACACAATATTATGTTCGATTCATTAAAGCATGACAACCAATTTAAGCTTCAACAACCCTACCAGAAAACATATCCAAGCATTAGAGCAAGTAAACAACTTTTTCAAACAGTTAAAAACTGTTAAAAATCAATCCAAAGACTGATGTCCTCCCGCTGCTGTCCTGAACTGTGACTGACTGAACCGCCATAGCCTCCCCAGTTGACACTCAGCCAGACCTTCTTTTCTGAGTTTACCGACATGGTGTAAACACACAAGGAACACTGCGATTTCATGCTAAATCTGACCCGACGGCTCAAAATAAAAATCCTTATTGTAGGCTTAACCTAGTGAATCTGGGTAAGACAACGACAGGGTTTTGAACACGACAGGATTTTTTTATGTACTCACTCAATAATGGATTTTTGTTTATTGTAACCAAGGAAATCTTATATAGTGCAGCTTTAAGTAATATATATATATATATATATTAGGGCTCGATTCAAAAAATTTTTTTTGCGCTGCTCTGTCCAGTCTATATTAGGTTAGAGCATTATTACAGCGTCTTCGGAGTGGTTCTGTGCTCCACAACTCTATCTCATGCTTAGAGTAACAGAAGTGCTCAGCTGTTCCGTACGTGCTTTAAGTACACTACACCGGTGCGTCTTGCGTGAAGCGGTTTTTATTATCATCTGCGACAGCAGCATCTCAGTCTCCTCCAGGCACAGGTATCATAATAATAACCCGGAATACAAGATGGGGTATAATTCAAACAATTTTATTAAATGATTGCTGAGCAAACAGCATAATCAGTAGCAACTGTATAATCCAGAAACATGCACTCTTCCTTCATTTCCTGTCATTTGTTTACCTCACGAGAGAGCGTGTCGCCCTTATTACACTCCCAGCGGCAACAAGTGAAAGCGGAACTAATATTACCAACATCCAACAAAATGAAAAGGAAGGAAAGTACATATAAAAAATCTATATAAAATAATTAGATAAAGCATTGTTAAATGAAATATAATATAATAATGAATACAAATAATTAAATGAAATGGTGACAAACTAACCAAAAGTTTCACTTTAAGTTTAATTACACCAATGGGTTATCAGTTCAACTTCAGTTTGAATTTATTTACAGTAGAGAATAGTTTGTATAAGCCTACTTGTTTTTAAGGCCTAGAGTAAAGAGTATAATTTAATCTTTTGTGTTTATTTATTTATTCAACCAACAGTATTTTTGACAGCAGAAACTAAGCAACTATGGTATTACCAACAGGAAAATTCAGTTAACAGTGACATTGAGCAGAAAGATTACATGTAACCAGTTTTGACAGAGCTGCTGATAAAAAGTTAAATGATCAGCATCGGATGATTCGATGAAAAGAAAATTTGAGATCGGTATCGGATGTTCAAATCCTGACTGGAGGATTCCAGTTGATTGGGTTTCAAAAACTAATGATGATTATTAGTCTGCTGAGACCCTTTCACAAAATGGACAAAAACAGGTACACGGTGGATGGGTACAATTTGAATAAGAAGACGACTGTTTTTTCTGTTTCACTGTTTATATATGTATTTGTTTGTGGGTGAAATGAAAAAAAGGTCTCAGTTGGGTTCTTTTTAAGAGGACTCAACTATGAAAACCCCAGTAGCCTTCTGGCAGTTGAACGTGAAAAACATTACCTTTATTTTTTTTTATTTTTTTTTTGTCTATCATAATCGCAGTTCAAATCGCAATCGCAATATTTTTCAAAATAATCGCAATATGACTTTTTGTCCAAATCGTGCAGCCCTAATATATATATATATTGCCAAAAGTATTCGCTCATCTGCCTTTAGACGCATATGAATTTAAGTGACATCCCATTCTTAATCCATAGGGTTTAATATGACGTCGGCCCACCCTTTGCAGCTATAACAGCTTCAACTCTTCTGGGAAGGCTTTCCACAAGGTTTAGGAGTGTGTTTATGGGAATTTTTGACCATTCTTCCAGAAGCGCATTTGTGAGGTCAGACACTGATGTTTTCAGTCAGACACAGTCTTCGCTCTAATTCATCCCAAAGGTGCTCTATCGGGTTGAGGTCAGGACTCGCTCATCCATGTCTTTATGGACCTTGCTTTGTGCACTGGTGCGCAGTCATCTTGGAACAGGAAGGGGCCATCCCCAAACTGTTCCCACAAAGTTGGGAGCATGGAATTGTCCAAAATCTCTTGGTATGCTGAAGCATTCAGAGTTCCTTTCACTGGAACTAAGGGGCCAAGCCCAGCTCCTGAAAAACAACCCCACACCATAATCCCCCCTCCACCAAACTTCACAGTTGGCACAATGCAGTCAGACAAGTACCGTTCTCCTGGCAACCACCAAACCCAGACTCGTCCATCAGATTGCCAGATGGAGAAGCGTGATTCGTCACTCCAGAGAACGCGTCTCCACTGGTCTAGAGTCCAGTGGCGGCGTGCTTTACACCACTGCATCCGACGCTTTGCATTGCACTTGGTGATGTATGGCTTGGATGCAGCTGCTCGGCCATGGAAACCCATTCCATGAAGCTCTCTACGCACTGTTCTTGAGCTAATCTGAAGGCCACATGAACTTTGGAGGTCTGTAGCGATTGACTCTGCAGAAAGTTGGCGACCTCTTCGCACTATGCGGCTCAGCATCCGCTGACCCCGCTCTGTCATTTTACATGGCCTACCACTTCGTGGCTGAGTTGCTGTCATTCCCAATCGCTTCCACTTTGTTATAATACCACTGACAGTTGACTGTGGAATATTTAGTAGCGAGGAAATTTCACGACTGGACTTGTTGCACAGGTGGCATCCTATCACAGTACCACGCTGGAATTCACTGAGCTCCTGAGAGCGGCCCATTCTTTCACAAATGTTTGTAGAAGCAGTCTGCATGCCTAGGTGCTTCATTTTATACACCTGTGGCCATGGAAGTGATTGGAACACCTGAATTGAATTATTTGGATGGGTGAGCAAATACTTTTGGCAATATAGTGTATATATATTAGTGTTTTAGCGGTACCAAGTCGATACTAAAATAAAAAAGATACCAGTGTTTCTGCAGTACCGGTAGCACCAAGCACCGACTATCCAGTACCAGCGCACAGTATGACTGACACATGACAGCTTTAAAATGCTCACAGGCTTTATTAGTTACTCATTTTACAATGAAATGGACAATTAATCAAATTAAAATCGTGACATGTCCTAATGTGATTTATTAAACTGCTAAAGGCTGCAGTCTTAGTGTGGATGAGCTGTGTACTGTATAAATCCAACTGCTCTAACACTGGAAACTCCACAGACATTGAGAATCATTTACGTTGTATCAGATGACAAAGCAGAGTACTAATACACTGTAAAACGCATATTACATGTTGACTATATATTTATATAATTAAATCACAGCATTTTTGCTTTAATCTCAAATCAACTTTACTTATATAACATTTAAAACAACAAAGTTGACCAAAAGTGCTTCACAGTAATCAAATTTAAAACATAACACATTTCAAAATTACCACATTTACAAACACCAGTAATCTAAAATACAAACACTCAAAATCTGTGTCCTACATTTCATTTGTCAGACCCAAAAACCAATGTAAAGAGATGAGATTTCAGAAATGACTTAAAAGTCTTCAATGATCACAAGGTGCGTTCCAGTCCTATAGGCTGTGTCTCATTTGAAGTCTGCTGTATACCTAGTGTCCTCCTTTAAACAAATCTCATTTAAATGAGACGTCCTTCATAGGACAAACAGAAACGGAATGTAACATGGTTGCTATGACAGTGCACGCCACTCTTTAACAAGCACGAACGCTTTGAGTGAGAAGGGAACAAAGTCCCTCTGGAAGGGAATGTATGAGGTACATTTTAGGAGAGTTATAATAATGTAAAGAGAAAAGTAAATAGATTTTACAGTTGTACTTTTAGTCTAATACTTTATTTTAAATATATATTAATATAATTATACATGTTATATACTCTGCACCCATCTACTGAGGTACTTCAACTTGGGAATGTTTGAACATCACATTTACGGGCAAATTGGCATCATTTGTTTTTTAGACATTTCTGTTGAAGCAAAGAATTGTGGGTTGTGAGTGCCCATGAAGGATACACCGCATGCATCCTCCGAATTCCCATGAAAGAAGGTCGCATTCGAAGGCTGCATTCAAAGTGTCCTACTCGCTTTTCTGAAACGAAACAGCCTCGATGACGTATGTGGCTGAGAAATGCAACCTCCGGAGAACACATCCTTCCAAACGAGACACAGCCAGTGACTGGGCAGTGTTGCGACTGTTTATCTAGCAAAGTGAAGCTTCCAGCAAAAAACACGTCATAAAAAGAGTATGATTCATAATAAAAGCTTGATGTCTGAAATGGAAGAAATTGTGACAGAAATATAATACAACTGTATAGTAAAATATTCACTGTAATAATAATAATAATAATTAAGCAATATATTACAAGCAAGACTGCTGTTAAATAAAAGTTTGGCAAAAAAAATAGTGAAAAATAGTGAAGCTTCCGGCAAAAATCACACGTCATCATAAAAACACGATATATATATGTTGGGCCTCATGTATTCAGATAGAAGACAAAGGCAGGCCTTACACAGTCGTAAAACCTAACTCAGGCCCCCACATACCAGGTCATAAATTATACTGATAAAAATCGCCCCAAAATCAAACAAATGGATTCCAAAACAGACTACAAATCCCATGAAGCCTTGCTCACTAAAGGATCGAACTCTCAACTCCTATTGGATGAGGCACACGACAGAACGCACCTCAACCATGACATCATCAGGAGTAGAAATACCTCTGAAATGCTTCTGGGATTTGCTTCCAGCAACTTTGCTCACCGTGCATAGACGCAGCTCATCGCTGCTCTCAGGTGTAGCCTTGTGGCACAAGGAAGTAACGTCCGACTTGAAACTGTGGCCATACAATCTCCATCTCCCTGGACGAGTTGAGATTACTCTGTGTTCCACCGAAAACTCTTAATGGATCTGAAGGAGACCGCCGAGCAATCCGCATCTTCATCCGTTTGCCTGCAGAAGTGAAGAGATAAAAGATTTCTCTTCCATCTTCAATCAAGTCGACATTGATCCATTTAAGAATCAAAGAACGCGGAACAGTTTACGAGCCATCCACCATGTCTCTGAGTGATAAACTAACAGCTGCTTTCTCTCCCACAATCGCGAAATCGGCTTTGGGGCCGTCACTTTATTCTCTCTCTCTCTCTCGTACTAACCACACATGCACGCGCGACCCCTCACAAACATTCTGGCATACATTTTTGGCTAGTAGATAGCTTTGTGATAAAGCTCAGCTTTGTCCCTAAGCTATCGTACAAGCGGATACACGCGGTAAATGGTAGACGCCATTGACTGGTTTCTCTCCGCCCAAATTCGCGGCCATATTCTCTGGCCGGAAGTCTCGCGTGACATAATCTCCACGAGAGTCACGTCCGCCATTTTGTACATGTCCCTCCTTACACACACACACACACACACACACACACACACACTCACACACCTTATGTGTTATAGGATTATTTTAGTTTCCATATCTAATCATATTACTGTTTAGTTTGTAGTTGTAAGTCAGAAGTTTATTGAATGCATTGTATTAATTATTAATTGATATTACTGCGTAAATAAACTTGGTTATATTACAAAGAGAAGTGTTTTGGTTTGTTTTGCATACACCTGTGTCATGCTGATGGGATGTCAGTGCTCGGATTCAAGCCTTCATTCATTGTTTATATTCCCGAAAATCGATATACTTCGGATGTCGATTTTCCTAAGAAACAATCTAATATTGAGACTGTTATACTATCTGGTTATTAGTCTCTAATTCCAGGGTGGTGCCCCATCAATGTTAATCCTTATTAATATTCTATTGATTTTTGATAATTGATAATTATCTTTGATGATTGTTGAATATGAATGATCAATAAGGTAGTGTTAATTTTAATTAATGTTTCATCGATGTTAACAATTAACGATTATCTTTGATAATTGTTGATTTAAAGGATTAAAAAAAGCTTGATTCTCATCAATGTTCTATTGGTTTTAATAATTAACATTGCTAATGTTGGGCCTCATGTATTCAGATAGAAGACAAAGGCAGGCCTAACACAGTCGTAAAAAAACATAACTCAAGCCCCCACCTTCTAAGTCGTAAATTGTACTGATAAAAAGCGCGCCAAAATAAAACAAAGGGAGTCCAAAACAGACTACAGATCCATGAAGCCTTGCTCACTAAAGGATTGAGCGCTCAACTCCTATTGGATGAGGCACACAACAGAACGTCCCTCAAACATGACATCATCAGGAGTTCAAATAATTCTGAAATGCTTCCAGAATTAGCTTCCAGCGACTTAGTTCACCGAATACGGACGTAGCTTTTTGCTGCTCTCCTGTGCAACCTCGTGGCATAAGGAAGTAATGTCCGACTTGAAACTGTAGCCATACATTCTCCATCTCGCTGGACGAGTTGAGATTACTCTGTGTTCAACCGAACACTCTAACAGATCCGAAGGAGACCGCTGAGCAATTCGCATCTTCATCCGTTGGCCTACAGAAGTAAAGAGATTAAAGATTTCTCTTCCATCTTCAATCAAGTCGACATTTCTGATTTCTCCGCCAGGCCGCCGAAAATCAACAGCCATACCGCCCGCCGACAGAGCGAGGAAACGGCCTCCCGTCATCACACGAGCCTCAAGGAACCGGGTCAAAGTTAAAGGACGGAGGAAAACACATTCTACCTGTGTCCTCATGCGATTCAAGTAAGAGGTTACGTCTGGGCAGAGATAGAATATTATAGTGTGTTATTCTTGTGTTTCAAGGTTTTTGCTTGTACAGTTTACGGACCGCCATGTCCGCTCATTATTAATACTTAGGGTATTAATTATCACAAATTTGTTTTGCTGTATTGTGGTCCAACCAAATTGGATTGTTGTGCATTTTCGCCATAGCGGGTGAGACAGAAACTGAGTTCATCCATTACAGTCAAATAACGCAGGACTTTTACGAGCCCCGCTCGTAAAACCGCGTCCCTGAGTGATGAACACAGCTGCCTTTCTCTCCAGCTATCGCGAAATCAGCTTCAGGGCTGTCACTTGATAATCTCTCTCTCTCTCTCTCTCTCACTAACCACACTGACTCACACACACACACACACACTGTCACACACACACCTTATGTGTTATAGGATTATTTTTATTTCCATATCTAATCATATCACTGTTTAGTTTGTAGTTGTAAGTCGGAAGTTTATTGACTGCATTGTATTAATTATTAATTGATATTACTGCATAAATAAACTTTGTTTATATTACAAAGAGAAGTGTTTTGGTTTGTTTTGCATACACCTGTGTCATGCTGACGGGATGTCAGTGCTCGGATTCAAGCCTTCATTCATTGTTTTTTTTCCCAAAAATCGATATTCTTCGGATGTCGATTTTCCTAAGAAAACAATCTAATATTGAGACTGTTATACTATCTGGTTATTAGTCCCTGATTTCAGGGTGGTGCCCCGTCAATGTTAATCCTTATTAATATTCTATTGATTTTTGATAATTGATAATTATCTTTGATGATTGTTGAATTTGAATGATCAATAAGCTAGTGTTAATTTTAATTAATGTTTCATCGATGTTAACAATTGACGATTATCTTTGATAATTGTTGATTTTAAAGGATTAAAAAAAGCTAACATTGATTCTCATCAATGTTCTACTGATTTTAATAATTAGTAATTATCTTTGATAATTATTAATTATTGCTAATAACCAAACTTGCTCCTAAACGTAGCACACTACATTTACTGGAGTCCCATATGAGGTTTTAATGAGTTAGATCCAATTAATTAATTTAAATATTAATTAATAACTACAGAAATAATTATTAATTATTTCTGATAGTAACACTGATCTAAACAACCGGTAAAGCCCTACACTAATAACCAAACCCGCTCCTAAACGTAGCGCACTACATTTACTGGAGACCCATATGAGGTTTTAATGAGTTAGATTCAATTAATTAATTTAAATATTGATTAATAACTAAAGAAATAATTATTAATTATTTCTGATAGTAACACTGATCTAAACAACCAGTAAAGCCCTACATATATATATATATATATATATATATATATATATATATATATAAATACCTGTTTTTCTACAGTATCTATAACACCATATACAGAGTCAAATCAGTACCAAGGTGCTGTTTTGTTGGCTCGTGCTTTCCAGCACCATGTATGTGCATGCATGCAAAACTGTCAGTATTACACAATGTTCGTCTGTACAGCACTGTAGTGTTTTTTAAATCACGTTTTAAATTACATAGTGTTAAAAGCATGCAATCTTCGAGCATATCTGAAGCTGAGACAAAAGTTAGTGGGACCTTTTAGTATTTGTTTCAGTAACATTTAAAGATTTACTATATAAATTACATCTCACAGATGTAACATTTAAACTTTTATTATAAATTGTATATATTCTGATATTTGATGAAAGGATGGCCCCATGAGGTCTGGTCTAAGCCCTGAATATTCAGCCTGCCTGGCAGACATCTCAGCCTGGATGAAGGAGCACCACCTGCAACTCAACCCAGCCAAGACTGAACTCCTTGTCTTTCCAGCCAACCCTGCTGTTGAACACAACATCACTGTGCAGCTGGGTGCAACTACAGTAACACCTTCCTAAACGGTCAGAAATTATAGGGGTAACCATCGACAACGGACTAAATTTCACAGACCACATCTCAAAGACCGCAAGATCATGTAGATTTACACTCTACAATATCAGGAAGATCCTTCCTCTCTGCACATGCCACACAACTGCTTATCCAGTCACTTGTCATAACTAGACTGGAATACTGTAACGCTCTCATTGCAGGCCTCCCTGCATGTGCAATTAGACCCCTGCAAATGATCCAGAATGCAGCAGCACGTCTGGTCTTTAATGAACCAAAGAGAGCGCATGTTACACCACTCCTTGTCTCTCTCCACTGGCCGCCAGTTGCTGCACGTATCAAATTCAAGGCTCTGATGCTGGCATACAGAACAGTCACTGGGTCTGCTCCAGCATACCTAAAATAATTTATGCAGAGCTACGCACCCACTAGAAGCCTGCGGTCAGCTAAGGAACGTTGCCTTGTTGTACCAACACAAAGAGGCACCAAAACACTTTCCCAGACTTTCAGCTTCATCATACCACGTTGGTGGAATGACCTTCCCAACTCCATCCGTGAAGCTGACTCACTCTCTGTCTTCAAAAAACAACTAAAAACACATATTTTCCTTGTTGCACTTTAATCTGTTTTGAATACTGTTCTGATGCTAGTGAAACTTTGTAGTATGGCACTTTTCTTATCACTGTCTCCTTAAGATGATTCGCTTTTGTTTTCCTCTTTTGTAAGTCGCTTTGGATAAAAGCTCCTGCCAAATGAATAAATGTAAATGTAAATGTCAATGACCCTAGAGCTGCCCCTGGAGTCACCTACAGTTAGATGTGGCCCATGGTGCCTTGCAAGTGTAAATAAACTGAAGGAGGCATACAAGCAAAAATAACATGCCAATCAGATGCTTAAAGGTGCACTCATTTACTTTTGTCTTTATGTCATCTTGGATTTAAAAGCCTAGTGGCTTGGATGCAGCATAATTTTAAAATCAATAGTTTCCAGTTTCAGATGCCATTGTAGAAATTTAATATTCACTGCCAGCCATGATTACTTTAATCAGTGAGTGAAAGTGTAAAATAATAGGGCGGTTATGGAGATTAAGTGAGTAGTATTTAGCTGGTCATGTGATTCTAACATGGCAGCCCCCATGTGCGGAACCTCTCCATGTAGAATAAAACAGCTTTTTTAAGGTTACTGCTATAACTGGATTCTTCATTTTAATGTGAGTGTTCATAATTTCCTACATATATTGCACAATTACAAGTTACACTTTTAAGTTAACTTTTAAACTTGAGGAAAAATGTACTGAGTGCACCTTTAAAGAATGGCAGTATTCATTATAACATAATATGCTGATTAATTAATCGAATTACTTGTAATTAATCATATGTATTAATTTTTGCCGGTTTAGGCTCCCAAATAAAGTTAATGTATGATAATCAAAATTATAGCATTTTTGGACGCTGTGTCAAGTTTAAAGTAGTTTAACACTTTAAATGCGTCTTGAGACCCCTACACTTTGCTCTCAGCTGTCTTTGAGCAGTTGTTGGTTTGTTGTCTGAACAGCTGCATGTTCCCTGTACAGCTGGAGTTGCGTTGACTGCCCCCTGTTAACTGCAACTTGCAAAAATATGAAGGTGGTATTTCAAGCTTGAATTGCTCCGATGGTGTTAAAGTTTCTTATTACGGAATGTATGTATTGTCAGGGGGCATGAATAATTGTGTTAATTTTTTTAACGTGTCATTTTTTATACAAGTAATCCTAATGAATCAATGCATTAAATTGACAGCCCTAATTGTTACTTCAATTTGCTCCTCATTACATTCAAGATCTTGTATTTATATATCCATTTGTTTCCTCTTTTATAAATAGAGCTTGTAAGTAGAGTTGTCAATCGATTAAAAATGATAATCAATTACATGATGTGCCTATTAATCAAATTAATCGCATAACAATATTTACTGAAAATAATTTACCTAAATAATTTAGAATAATTAAAATAATAAATTAAAATATTATATATATTACATTTCAAATACTGTCTATATTACATAAGTCAAATACTGTATATTTGATTATATTGTGGCAGCAGACAAGTAAAGCACTGTACAAAAAGTGTCTTTAAAAAGTGAAAATATTGTTTGTTTTATTTCCATATCATTGAACACACTTCTACAATTGGCCTACTTCCCTCTGCTCTATTTTTAAATATTTGTCTGTGTATTTAAGCATCAGATGGATACTTTTAGCATATCATTAGTTTTTAGCGCTGTGTTTTTAGGACACTGTCAAGTTAAACGTAGTTTGAAACTTTGAAAAACCCATCTCGAGATCCCTAAATTCTGTTGTGCTCAGTCCAGTGCAGTTAACTGAGTTCAAGAACCCCATCAGTGGAAGACTGTGCTGCCTGCTTGCTAGTTTAACAAGGCGTGTTTCCTATACAGCTGGAGTGCTGACTACCCCTTACTGGATCAAGGTGTTACACATCAAGCTTGAATTGCTCTGATGGTAGGAACATTCCTTATAACAGAATTTCAGTCGGAGGCATGATTAATTGCATAAATTTATAATTAATATATAATATACATATAATTAATCACACTAATTTAATACGTTAAATCAACAGCCCTACTTGTAAGCCATGAATGTCTCAAAGATTCTGCTCATTTTAGCAAATGATCATTTAGTTTATGTTAGCTTGGTGGAATTACTCCTTTTAAAGGTGAAGCATGTAATTTCTGTACCTCTAGCAGAAAAAACAGAAATGCACAAGTAATGATGGTTTCAAACAGGTTTCATAAACACTCAACGTGTCTGCCACCGTTCTCCAAAACTGGAAAACTGGAAACTGACACCATTATACAATGTTACCAGGTCAAGATTGCCGGGATACTCAACCCCCCCCCCCCCCCCCCCCCAAAAACAAAACAAAAACAAAAACAAAACAGAGCAATATTTTGATAGCGCCACAGCGCTTAGACTTTTAGGAGAAAATCAGCCTACCAATAGATTACTTGTCTCTGTACATTAAGCAAGGAGAAAGTATTTTAACATTGAATAAATTATACCTTTCACCTTTAAAAATGTTATCTAGTTAATTTAATTCTGTTTCATGAAAAGCACTGATCCTCAAGGTGTCCTCATTTCTGAGATTTACTGAGATAAACAGCACCACTCCCTTAAGGTTTATAGCCCATCTCTGGCTGATTGAAATTGGTTGTATGGACGGAATGGCCTTCGGTCCCATAGCAGTCCTCTTGACCCAAATGCTATCAATCCATGCAATCAGCAGAGAATAAAATAATGAAGGGAAGAAGGTGGGCAGCAAGGCAGGAAGGGGATAAGAGAAACAAGTGCAATGATTGTTGATTCTGATGGTGGTACATATACAGCAGATAATAGGACTTTGTGGCAAGAGATGATCTATTTATCACACCAACATAGAAAAATATTGTCTGTTTGCTCCTCCCATTAAGACTTATAATTACAGACTATTTAATTGGTTACTTGGAAGCGAAGGTCTTACACTGATGATAAAATGTTTAACTGAGTATTCCTTTCGGCTTTTTGGCACAGCATGCACCTTTCCAGTGCAGGGTACTCAACTGCATAATTAAACTAATTATAGTTACACAATTGCAGCAATTACCCACTACATTACATTAATCATCCGATACTACTCCCGTTTGGAGTGTGAAATGCCATTCTGACCGGCAACTCTTTATTATGAAAACCACTCATTTATCCCCAAATAACATCCTTGTACAACTTATCAAGAGCAAGGGTGCCAATCATAGCTAGGTTAGTTTAAAATTTAAACGTTTAAACGTTAAAGTTTAAAAGTTTAAAATGTAGCTTTTTTGGGGTAAATCTAATGGAGGGCTGGTGCAGTGGGCCAAGCGATTTGGACTGAAAACACAGTTGAGAGGCACTGTAGGAGTTACAGTATTAGCTTCCTAAATGTGTACATCTAGATAGAGCACAGCGGGTCTAATTGTAACTGTTAGTAAGAATAGATTACTGCATAGCACAATTAAACTCTCAGAGGAAAATGTTGCTTTAAAATGTCTGACTTTAATGATACAGCGTACCAATTATAGCCTTACAAAGGCATAAAATGTCCATTTCAACCACATTTCATAGTCTGGTTTCACAAGAAGTGGTGGTGTAGTGGACTAAAGCACTGAACTGGTAAGTGGAAGGTTGTTTGTTCAATCCCCACAGCCACCACCATTGTGTCCTTGAGCAAGGCACTTAACTCCAGGTTGCTCCAGGGGGATTGTCCCTGTAATCAGGGCACTGTAAGTTGCTTTGGATAAAAGTGTCAGCCAAATGTGTAAATGTAAGAATGCTGTAAAAATCATTGACTCTCCTAGTTCTCCCCTGCCCCCCCACACACATTAAATGAGCTGAATTTATGATACATGGCTGTTAAAGGTGTATTAAACAGAGAGGACAATAAACAGCAAGAGTGATGACTCTCTGCAGTGTGATTGTGTATCATGACTCATCAAATGAAAGGGCAGTTGGGTGAGGTACCTCATCCGTGTGTATGCAACACTCTACTGATAAGTTGGGGAAAGAATTGCCACTGGCTATTGTATTTTTGTTTTTACTCGCCAAACTTTTGACGACATGTAAGTGTAATGCAACAGACATACATATTAAGCAAACTGGGAAGGGGGCATCTTCATATACAGTATATATAGTATTCATATGCAGTATATGACTTCACGTGCTATAGTATGTGAGTGCATAATATATTTCATATTCCGCTTTTCATCATTTTAATAACATTTTAGCTTTTTGAAAATGTATACATTTCACATTCTATCAATTTATATGATGTCATGAAATTGTGATTGACCCTTTAAATATTTATAAATTTACACATTTATTACACTCACTACATTACTAGGTTTTGTCACGTTTGTTTATATACATATACAAGTATATAATAGTATATACATTTATAATATTTACAAGTATTGACATTGGGTTTACATTGATATGTACAGTATAACAAGTGCTAAAAAGTAAGAGTACCGGAAGTTCCGCAAGCGAGTGTTTACGGTTGGGCGCACATTAACAAGAGAGAAGTTGCACGATTGTTTTTACTTCATCTGTGCAATGTGTGATTAGAATTAATGTTTAAAAAAAAAAAAAACTGACTGTAAACAACAGAAAGGATATTAAAAGAGACATTATTCAATGAAAATGGAGTGCGTGGATCTCAGCTTTGTACACACATTATACAAAACGAATAAAAGCAACTTTTACTCACATAATGTACAAATAGTTATTGTACAATTTCTTAAATTCAAATCTACAAGGTCTCAAGATTTGCAAAAAGTTTTACCTTCCAACAGACATCTAACAGGCGTGTTACACTGAGTTGACGTTGTTAAATGCAATGTAAATGGAACTATGGCATATCACAGCTCAACTAAAGCGATGGTGACACCGTGATCCACAACAACTCAGGACCCACTGCAGCCAAATAAGGTACATTTCCTAACGGCCTTTCACACTGCAAGCATGAGCAAAGAGTATTTTTTCGGCACCCATGTTAACAGGTTACAGTATTCACATCGGAAGCGTCAGCAGCGTGTCAGATCGTCATGTGAGGTTGTGGGGTGCTCCCGGTCAGCAGTGGTGAGTACCTACCAACAGTGGTCCAAGGAGAGACAAACAACAAACCGGCGACAGGGTTTGGGTGCCCAAGGCTCATCGATGCACAAGGGCAACGAAGGCTATACCATCTGGTCCGAACTAACAGAAGGTCTATTGTGGCACAAGTCACAGAAAATTTTAATGATGGTTACGGGAGTGCATCGCACCCTGCTGCGTATGGGGCTGCGTGGCCGCCGACAGGTTAGAGTGCCCATGATGACCCCTGTTCACCGTCGAAAGCACCTATAATGGGCATGTTAGCATCGGAACTGGACCTTGGAGCAGTGAAATAAGGTCGCCTGGTCTGATGAGCCTCATTTTCTTTTGCATCACGTAAACGGCCGTGTACATGTGTGCCGTTTACCTGGGGAAGTGATGGCACCAAGATGCACTGTGGGAAGATGACAAGCCGGTGGAGGGAGTGTGATGCTTCCGGCCATTCATATGGATGTCAATTTGACACGTGTCACCTACCTAAATATAGTTGCAGACCAGGTACACCCCTTCATGGCAATAGTATTCTCTGATGGCAGTAGCCTCTTTCAGCAGGATAATGCACCCTGCAACACTGCACACATTGTTCAGGAATGGTTTGAGTAACATAATGAAGAGTTCGAGGTGTTGCCCTGTCCTCCAAATTCCCCAGATCTCAATCCAATTGTGGGATGTGCTGGACCAACAAGTACAATCCACAGCGGCTCCACCTTGCAACTTATAAGACTTGAACGACCTGCTGTTGTCTTGGTACCAGATACCACAGGACACCTTCAGGGGTCTTGTAGAGTCCATGCCTCAGCGGGTCGGTGCTGTTTTGGCGGCAAACAGATGACCAAAGCTTATTAGGCTGGTAATCATAATGTTTTGGCTCATCAGTGTATTTGTAGTCTAGTGTGTGTTTTATGAATTATAGCATATAAAAAAAGAGAAACACTTATCAGATGTAAAATTACACAAAAACAAAATGAAATTATTTTAATTATATAGCTTATGCAGAAGTATGGTTCCCTATCTGTCACTCACTTGACGTTGTGTCGATGTAGTGACACTAGGGGTCACTCTTGGGAGCCTGAAACACCTCTGGTCTTTGATAAAAGGCCAATGAAAATTGGCGAGTGGTATTTGCAAACCACTCCCCCGGACATACGGGTATAAAAGGAGCTGGTATGCAACCACTCATTCAGATTTTCTCTTCGGAGCCGAACGGTCAGTGCTCACTGAGCTGAATTCCCACGGCTGTTCATTCACCTCTGCTGGATCTGACGGCGCATTTCAGCGGCTTCTCCCCCCTCTGCACTGGTACACTGCAGAGAACGCAGTGCACTGGGTGCTTCGGCAGAATTAAAAGAGTATATTTCTCTAAAAGAGTATATTTCTCTAAAAGTGCGGCACACACGGAACGTCTTTTTAAAGACGTGTCTTTTTAAAGATGCCTTTCTGTTTGTGTGTTATTCCTGGTTGCGGTCGTTATCTCTCGCCTTCTGACGGCCACAATCACTGTCTTTCGTGTCTGGGCACTGCCCACATGGAGACAGCATTCGTGGATGGTTCATGTACTCATTGCGAGAACATGTCCAAGGCAACGATGCGGTCGCAGTTTGCCTTCGTAAGAAAGCAAGCCACCCCAGAGGCTCCCCACCTCAGTCCTTCTACCCACGGGTATGAGGCCAGCGCGGCTAGCACTGGGGGCGATTTGCGGACCCCAATGGGACCATCTCCGCCAGGTATCCCCCCACGGACCTCCCATTCCCCAGCACGCTCGTCTGCCCCGATCGGGCTTCCGGATGAGTCCGCCGGCTCGTCTCACGGTGAGTTCAACCTCTTATTCCCGCGAAGGTGATGAGCTCTCGAGCGCAGCATCGGAGAGCGGGCTCATCCAGTTGGACGTGGAAGCCTCAGCTGGGCTCCTCCCTTCAGGTGTGGTCGTCCAGTCACAGGCTGATGCGGAGATGACAGACATGCTTTCCCGGGCAGCCACGAGCGTCAGGCTAGAGTGGAACCCTCCACTCTCCCCTGAACCCTCGCGGCTCGATGATTGGTTCCTGGGCTCGCAGCGCCGCTCACAGCCACACCCCACCCCAGTTCCTTTCTTACCGGAAGTGCACGAGGAGCTGACAAGGTCGTGGGAGGCACCTTTTACTGCCCGGTCCCGATCTTTCAGCTCCCCCGCCCTCACTACTCTCGATGGTGGGGTGGCCAAGGGCTGTGCGGCAATCCCCCCGGTCGATAAGGCGCTCGCGGTGCACCTATGCCCGCAGAGCGCTGCCACTTGGCGTGGGTGCCCAAAGCTCCTGTCCAAGGCCTGTAGGTTTACATCGTCCCTGAAGGCCAAAGTCTACGGTGCCGCTGGACAAGCCACCTCCGCCCTGCACGCCATGGCTCTCCTGCAAGTCCACCAAGCCAAGGTGCTAAAGGAACTGCACATGGGTTGTTCCACCCTGGGATTGATGCAGGAGCTGCACTCGGCGACCGACCTCGCTCTCCGGGTGACGAAGGCGGAAGACGTGCACTGTTGACTCCCAGTAGTGTTCACACAAACTGTGTTCCCTGGATGATTTCCTCCGAGCCCTGTGGCAGACGAGTTTGCTGAGAAACTCGCTGCCAGCTCAGTACATGTGCTAACTAAGCCCTGTACTGGGGTAGGTGCTCCGCATGTGGTGGTTCCCCATAGGTAACCCCATGCAACGTATATCTTCTGATAATTTGTTTCCCTGTTGGTAAATTGCATCTTCCTTGGGCAGAGGCCCCTCTGCCCCAGTCACCATGTTTGTAGAATCTCCTCCCCCGTAGGGTAGGACCAACCATGGGACTTCTCCATATGACATACTTCCGACAAAGTTCGGCAAGACCATGTGACGAATTTCCACTCAACCCCCCCTTTCTGGGCGGGGTGTGGTCTCCGTGGTGTCTTCCCCTTGGGAGGGACACCCCCCTGATGTAGACCTGGTGGCCCCAGTCGGTTAATTCCTATTTTTGGGGGGAGAGAAAAAAAAAGGATAAGAGGCCACGACTGGGCTAGCCTGTCTCTATCTTTTGGGCAGTTGACTTGTCCTCAAAGGGCCGTTCGACACTCATAACAGCGTTGGGGGAGGTTACGTGTCGGCCTGGTGCGCTGGCTATGAGGCACACAGTGGTCTGCCCGTCACACACTGCCAGTTCACGTAACACAGTTCAGCCAGTTGCGGCGTTTCGTATAGGGACCACTAGTGTCACTACATCGACACAACATCGAGTGAGTGACAGATAGGGAACGTCCTGGTTACTTGCGTAACCTCCGTTCTCTGATGGAGGGAACGAGACGTTGTGTCCCTCCTGCCACAGTGCTGAACTACCCGCTGAAATGGTCGGGACCTTGTCTCGGCTCCTCAGCACAAAACCTGAATGAGTGGTTTCATACCAGCTTCTTTTTATACCCGTATGTCCAGGGGAGTGGTATACAAATACCACTCGCCAATTTTCATTGGCCTTTTATCAAAGACCAGAGGTGTTTCGGGCTCCCAAGATTGACCCCTAGTGACACTACATCGACACAACGTCTCGTTCCCTCCATCAGGGAACCGAGGTTAGGCAAGTAACCAGGACGTTTTGCCAATAACCTATAGAAAACTGTAGTTTTAAATGGCTTTAAAAAAAACCTGCCTTTTATTTACTACTATACAGAGAAAATTTTTTATTTGGAAGTGCATCCTTATTCTTATGAACAAAGTGTTCAACAGTTTTGGCTGATGTTTGAACAAAGATACATCATGATTCAATGGTTGCATACACATACAGTATTTCTGACTAAAAAGCGAGTGATCGATCCAAACCGTGTGATCGCATCCTGTGTTGTACAAACATTCAAAGTCTGGTGCCCTCTCCCTCATGTCCAAAACTAATTTCTCCACTGAACTATGTTTGTAAGGATCAGAGCTTATTGTGTTCACTGCCACTAAGTGAAATAATTCTTCAAGACTTTACTAGGTTACATCAGCATCATGTAAATAAGATTTTATTATGATCAAGTTTGTAATACAGTACTTATCAATCTCCCACTCTTGATCACCATTTTATAATTTATGATAATAAATAAAGGAAATATTCAACATAGTTACATAGAAATTATTATTATTATTATTATTTTGTATAGAGCCAGTTCTGTGACACTGTAAAAATGCTTCCATTGTGAAAGCCCTCGTGAGTCTGCAGCTGTAGTTATGATATAGTTGCAGTGATGCTCTTCTCACGTCTTGCTCAAGCTTGCGATGTGAAATGGGCGTAAGAGTGCTAATGAGACACAGCATGCAGCGAAGGGATCTCGGTTCAAAAGTTCTTCGCCACTAGACATCTCAATCACTGGCGAGTGAAATTATCAGGGTGCAGGGTACATCAAATGCTGGGCCCCATGCACAGAACTATTTTATGACCCCTTGAAAAACTTATTTTTTGTGGTGGGGATAATATATGAACGTTTTTTAGATGGATATTTAACAGTGCTACATTATTTATAAGTAATTCATAACTTTTTAAATTCAAACACAAATATTCTTTGAATCAAGTAATTAATTAGTAAAAAAAATAAAAAATATAGCCTACTAACAAAATAAAGTATACATGTATAAATGTAAAAGTTTTCTTGTCGGCAAAGTCATAAGATGTCTAAATTGAGCAGAGTGACAGGCTGTTCAGTCTATCTTGAGGCATTACTGCTCTCAGGTAGTTTTAGCAAGTTATAACTTGCTAACTGACATTTACACAGGGTCTGACTAATTATAATATTTATAAGGTATTTATTATTATAATATTTATAAAACAAATCCTTTTTAGCCATGAAACTGAATTTTGCATTGTCTTTGACAGTGGAATTATTTAGATGAATTTTCCTTGCATTTCAGTGACAAATAACATAGGTTGTTAGAAAAGTAAAACTGCAACTCTCAGAAAAAATTAAATACATCGTCATGACATATTCTTTTGGTGGCTGATTGTGAGGAATATTCCACATATATCTCATGGAGTTCTAGAGAAAAAACCTATAGGCATAATAGATAAATATCTAATGGTAAATTTTCCACTGAGGTAAAAGATGTTTATAGATGCGTGAGTAGTGGCAGATGTTAACAGAAAATGTATTTGAATTGTGCACATCACTTTTTTAGCAAGGGTCAGATTAATGTTCTCATTATTTAATGTAAAGCATGTAATGATGTGGTTGCTAATAATGTTACTGGCCGACTGGTCAATATTTCCGTTCTATTTTCTCACCAAAGGCAATTTTTTTCTCACATTTGGTGCATGTCAAGTGTTAGTTTTGGACCTTGTTTACAAGGATATCTAACAAATATTTACCAAAGTAGCTGTGTTGACACATATGGCTGACTTTTCTTTTGTAAGAAACTCAAATTGTCTGCTACCTCTCGCTCTTTCTCTGCTCCCAACTCTTTTGAACATCCGATTTGAGCTTCATTTCTGTAGATACATTAACTGACACAGTAATGTAGGCTACATGACGTGTACACAGTTAGCACAGCGGACTGGCTTAAGGACAAGACCACTTTTGTTTTCGTTGGGGGTGGGGAGGAGGGGTTAAGTAACAAAAGAGGAAACAAGGCAGATTATAGGGCATTTTATGTTTGGAAAACTGAGTCTTGCAACATTTTATTCCTACCAATAGCATGTTATAACAATATATAAATGTTCATGATAATATCATAGAATATCAATATAGCCTTTCTGTGGGACCCCCTCCAGTTAGGGCCCCTGTTACTCAAGTCCAAGATTACCTCCGGTCCGTCTCCCCTAAGCCTCATAGCACAATATGGTTGTCAGTCCTGTTTTAAAGTGCAAAATATGGTTCACAAACAGGTTAAGAAGAAGAGTGACAACCGCATTCTATAAATGAACTGGCTCCCTTAAATTTCAGGATTCACACCCACATTTGAGTTCGGAACATCTGTGCTGTGTGAACAGAACCAGAGACTATTTTGCAGAGATGGGCCACTTCTATTAAAATGAATGAGAGAAATTGGAATGGTCAACAGATGTAGGAAGTAAGTCTTACAGGTAAAAGAGCCAATCACCTTTTAGATACAGACATCACATGTCCATCAACTCGAGAATGCACATGCGCATTAGCCTTACAAGCTGAGACAATTTAGTTTTTTTAGCATAATCTGAGGTAAAGAAGTACAATTTATGATTCCAGTGTTGTCCGATTTTACTGCTAATTTGTAATATGTTCTTTGATTGTAATCTTGACCAACCATTTTTGAGACTTCGGTGTTCCCACATTCAAGCAGATAGGAGCTGCACTTTCATGACTGGAAATAGCTTCCTGAGAGCATTCCAAAAATGGCTACCAGTGGATTGACTTGCTAGAAAGACTTTGACGGAACCGCAATAGTAGCCACTCTACACTGCACACAAGATTGTCTTGTGGTGCATTATTTTTTTAGATATGGTTGCTGTCTTCTACTTGTGGTCTGGTGAAAATAAAAAGCATGTGCACACAGTGCTTTGTACAGTGCGAGGTAGTGTAATCAAACTTCAAATCATGATCGCCAAGGAGACATACCACCATTTTTCAAGTACTAACAAAGACATTTCCCCCTCCTCCATCCTCTAAGGGTGTCAGTAAATCACACACACATACACATACTCCAGTCAGAGGAAGACTGATATAGAATAAGAGAGGGAATATCTCTTGTGTAAGTGACAGGTCTGGTTGAGATGCCTAGTTTTGTCAGTCGGGTCAGTCTCCAACGGGTCTCTGAAAATGTAAATGGAGGATGCTGAATGGATGGTAAATCTTAAGAGAGATGATAAGATTTATCTCTCCATATCAAGACAGGAAGAGAGGGAGCAGATCAATAAGGGACAGAGTTACAGAAGGGAACATTCAAAATTTTTCCTACCCTGATGTCACAACTGCAATGTCACTACTATTACATATGAACACCCCCTTCTAATTAGCAGGTCTGAAATCTTAATTCTATGACATACAATGACTGAAAATTGTTTGCTTCAAACTTTGTAGTAACAGTTTTGGGAGGTCCCTTTTCTGTTCCAGCATGACAATGCCCCTATACACATTGCAAGTTTGATGTGGAAGGACATTATTGGCCTGCACAAAGCCCAGACCTGAACCCCTTTAAACACCTTTGGGATGAATTGGAACACAGGCTGTGAGCCAGGCTCCATCACCCAATATCATTGCATGACCTCACTGACTACATTTACATGGACAACAGAAAGCGGCTTATTGCAAGAAAGCGGCGTACTGCAAGAAAGTAGCGTTTCCGTTTAGTCGATATTTTACATTGGTGTGCATAAATGGGTATAGTTTATTGTGTATGTGCTTTTCCCACTGTACTCCCAGAAATTTTGATTTCTTTCTACTATGTTGACATGTTGATGGACTCCATCCTATGACGTTTGTTATCCAGTCGGTTCATGCACATGTGCACTCTTCAAAAACCTGCTACAATGCCGCTTATGTGTTTACATGGCCACATAAGCTGCGTTCTCTGGGAGAAACCTGGATGTGTAAAACTGCTTTCTCTTAATCCCTTAAATGGTGTAAGGAAATTGCAGTTCTTTTTTACATGATGTTTCAGAATGCCGCTTACTTTACAATACTTACTTTACATTGATGCTCTTGTTTCTGAATGGTAGCAAATCCCCACAGCAATGTTCCAACATGTAGTGGAAAGTCTTCCCTGAAGAGTTCCAATAGTTTTTATATCTCCAAGAGGGACATTAAATGGTTTAAAAAATAATAATTTAATTAAATTTGATGAAGTTGCATAAGAAGTCTTGATGATGGTTTAATAATTAGCATATACATACACATCTATTTCTCAGAGATAAAAAAAATAAAAGTCTGGTAATGTATATTATAAATTGGCCAGTGGTTTGGAATCTTAAAACACACACACACATAAAAAAAAAACAAAAACAAAAAACAGATGATAACACATAATGACATCCAATCACATCTACACTGTGTTACAATGTTCTGTATCTGACACCTCACAGATGTATGAACCTCCTGTTTGTTACATATGGACGGATGTCTGTATAATTCAATTTTTTACAACTTGTAACAACTGTTGTGAACCTTTGACACACAGTTTGTGTTTTGCGCATATGCTGGGGCATCTGCCTAATTATTTCAGGCGGTAGGGTGCTGTTGCCCCTGCGAAGAGCCGTCTAGCAGATATTCTACCAACCACTGACTCCACTGGTGAGGATCCAGAATGTTCTGTTGGTTCTGACACTGCAGACGTCTGTTGCTCACATCAGCTGCCAGCTGGCCCTCAACAGGTACCACACTCAAACAATTATAATCTCTCACCATGTTCTACTGACAATTATGTACAGGTTAATTGGAGGTTTACAGCAAACAGCTCAGTTGTAAGCATTGAGAATACAGTAAGATTTATTGGGCATCATAAAACTCTTTTTTTTTTGTGTGTGTGTACTGTTTGCATTTGCAAAAAGTGTTAATGTGCAACTAAATTTAAGTCTGTCGCAATAATTTGCAAGAATATTGGCACCAAATGGGAAATTCAAGCTGAAACAGAAATTAAATGCATATTGTTAGGTTTCTCTTTCCGTTGAAGCAGTATGTTATATGAGCAAATAAACTGGCTGTTTATTAGGCCTATGTGTATTCATTTTGCAATGTAAGTGACATGAACAGGACAGACAAACAAAACGTTAATACATTTTTTGTATGTCAGCCAAAATTTCATGATTGTTACAGCCTTAGCCAAATTAAATTAAATTTATGTTTCATTATACATCCTTATTCATGATTATTCATTATTCATCATTTATCATGATAATTCATCATTATTATTAATCATCATTATTTAAAGGTGCAATATGTAAGAAATGTTTTTTTTTTTTTTTGCCAATGTGTGAACGGCTTGTAACGTAACTTAAAAAATGAGCCCATCCCGGACTTCCTAGGTTGGCTATTAAAGCCTGTAGACTGATTTTCATGCAAAGGGAGCGGGTCGCTTTTGCCCGGAAAAACATTTATGCACGCTCCCGAGAGCCTTGCCTCAGTAATCACTTCTCTTCCACTATTCAAGAGTGACAATAAACTGCAACACTAGGTAACGTTATCTTAGAGGTGGAATCCAGCAAACGTCTGGCTCCCAGCACAACACCGACTAATACACAAACACCGAGTAAGCCAAAAAAAAACAACATTTATCTACTGAATCCAGTCTGGCTAAGCGGAAACGTGATTGTGGTCGTGCGAAAACTAGAGTGAACATCGGAAGGGCATTTGATTCCTGGAGGGACCTTCAACCCTGAATTTGTGTTCTTCTTATTGGACAGGTAAGCTTATAACCACAAAGCATGTGAAATATAGTGCCATAAGTACTGATCTGTGTAATTTTAGCTAACTTGATCTTGCCTGCACAGTAACTGTCATAAACAATGTTAATCTGTAATTATTCAGCAAGGTAAACTACAATAACACATTAAATGAATGCTAGACAATGTTCAAGATAATGCAAAAAGACCCATTCATTAGTGTAATGCAACTTGGTTATACAGAAAATATATACAATATATTATTATAAAACAATAGCGCATCGATATATCAAAATTACAGTTGTGATGGAATCACATCAATACTGCATTGTGTCAACATATTTATAATGTACAGTCTATTTTATAAACAGCTACTGTCATCATCCACCAAATTTAGCTAACAGCTATTGATTAAGCTGGCTAGCTAGCTAACACAGACATAGGCTATCGTATAAATGCAGTCAATGTATCATGCAAAGAAAAGTGATTACTTCAAACTACAGTCTTGCATAGTCAGACCTATATCCACACTTTGTTTTAGCCCTGTTCCAGCACTGGAGAGTCAAATATAATATACATTCTCAAAGTTTGTAGTAAAACAATCATAACTGTGTAATTTTAATTATGCTACCTCATCTGTCATCATGATGCCGGTGAATCACATTGTCTCTTAGTACGTTACGTCATTGTTTTGGCCGATGCTCATGCCCCTATGGAGTGTGTGCATCAGCACGAGCACGAGCAATAGGTAGCTGGCTGCAGTTCACTTAACGGCCACAGGTGTCATTAATAAAAAGGGTTTCTGAATCTTAGATACTGCACATTTAAGTTGTGGGTTTATACATTTAAAAACTGCTGTAGCAACTAGGGTTCCCTATCTGTCACTCACTCGATGTTGTGTCGATGTAGTGACACTAGGGGTCACTCTTGGGAGCCTGAAACACCTCTGGTCTTTGATAAAAGGCCAATGAAAATTGGCGAGTGGTATTTGCATACCACTCCCCCGAACATACGGGTATAAAAGGAGCTGGAATGCAACCACTCATTCAGATTATCTCTTCGGAGCTGAACGGTCGATGATCACAGAGCTGAATTCTCACGACTGTTTATTCACCTCTGCTGGATCTGATGGCGCATTTCAGCGGCTTCTCCCCCCTCTGCACTGGTGCACTGCAGAGAACGCCCCTGGGCACTTTGGCAGAAATAAAAGACTATATTCTAAAAGAGTATATTTCTCTAAAAGAGCCCTTCCATTTGTGTGTTATTCCTGGTTACGGTCGTTATCTCTCGCCTTCTGATGGTCACGATCGCTGTCTTTAGTGTCTGGGCGCTGCCCACATGGAGACAGCGTTTGAGGATGGGTCATGTACTTATTGCGAGAACATGTCCATGGCAACGATGCGGTCGCGGCTTGCCTTCGTAAGAAAGCAAGCCACCCCAGCTGCTCCCCGCCCCGGTCCTTCTACCTATGGGTATGAGGCCAGCGTGGCTAGCACTGGGGGCGATTTGGGGACCCCAATGGGACCACCTCCACCGGGTATACCCCCACGGACCTCCCATGCCCCAGAATGCTCGTCTGCCCCCATCGGGCTTCCCCCCCTCCAGTACGGTCGCTCAGTCACAGGCTGACGTGGAGATGACGGACATGCTTTCCCGGGCAGCCGCGAGTGTCGGGCTAGTGTGGAACCCTCCGCTCTCCCTTGAAACCTCGCGGCTCGATGATTGGTTCTTGGGCTCACGGCGCCGCTTACAGCCACGCCCTGCCCCAGTTCCTTTCTTCCCGGAAGTGCACGAGTAGCTGACAAGGTTGTGGGAGGCACCTTTTACTGCCCGGTCCCAATCTTTCACCGCTACCTTGCGCGCAGAAATCGCTACCCTCCTACGGAAGAGTGCGATAGAGACTTTTAGGGATCAGGTGGTGATCCTGCAAGTGCTGCCCCAGGAGGAGGCAGACCCAGCCCTGACGTTGCTGTGTCCGGTGCGTGCTTTACGCATCAGAGCACGCAGAGCTTTAGAGTCTCTAAGCAGCTCTTTGTCTGCTTTGGTGGACAGCGGAAAGGAAGCGCTGTCTCCAAGCAGAGGATCACCCACTGGCTCATCGACGCCATAGCAATGGCACATCATGCTCAGGACGTGCCGTCCTCGGCAGGGCTACAAGCCCATTCTACCAGGAGTATGGCGGCCTCCCGGGCCTTGACCAGTGGCGCCTCTCTAACAGACATTTGCAGAGCAGTGGGCTGGGCAACACCCAACACCTTTGCGAGGTTCTACAATATCTGGGTGGAACTGGTTTCGTCCCGTGTAGTGGCAGGCACAAGCAGGTAAGTCCAGGACAGCTGGCCGGGTGTATCGCTTGCGCATAGCGCTTTTCACCTCCCCTGAGCTGAAGACGTGCACTGCTGACTCCCAGTAGTGTTCAAAAACTGTTCCCTGGATGATTTCCTCCGAGCCATGTGCTAACTAAGCCCTGTACTGAGGTAGGTGCTCCACATGTGTTGGTTCTTTATAGGTAACCCCATGCGACATATATCTTCCGCTAATTCGTTTCCCTGTTGGTAAACTGCATCTTCCATGGGCCCCTCTGCCCCAGTCACCATGTTTGTAGAAACTCCTCCCCAGTAGGATAGGACCTACCATGGGACTTCTCCACATGACATACTTCCGACAAGGCTCGGCTAGACCATGTCACGTATTTCCACTCAAAATACCCCCCCCCCCCCTGGACAGGGTGTGGTCTCCGTGGTGTCTTCCCCTTGGGAGTGACACCCCTTCTGACGTAGACCTGGTGGCCCCAGTCAGTTAACAAATTTCACTCTATTTTTGGGGAGAGAAAAAAAGAGAGGATAAGAGGCCACGACTGGGCTAGCCTGTCTCTATCTTTTGGGCAGTCGACTTGTCCCCGAAGGGCCGTTCGACACTCATAACAGCGTTGGGGGAGGTTACGTGTCGGCCTGGTGCGCTGGCTACAAGGCACACAGTGGTCTGCCCGTCACACACTGCCAGTTCACGTAACACAGTTCAGCCAGTTGTGGCGTTTCGTATAGGGACCACTAGTGTCACTACATTAACACAATGTCGAGTGAGTGACAGATTGGGAATGTCCTGGTTACTTGCGTAACCTCCGTTCCCTGATGGAGGGAATGAGACGTTGTGTCCCTCCTGCCACAACGCTGGACTACTCGCTGAAATGTCTGGGACCTTGTCTCGGCTCCACAGCACAAAACCTGAATGAGTGGTTGCATACCAGCTCCTTTTATACCCGTATGTTCGGGGGAGTGGTATGCAAATACCACTCGCCAGTTTTCATTGGCCTTTTATCAAAGACCAGAGGTGTTTCGGGCTCCCAAGAGTGACCCCTAGTGTCACTACATCGACACAACATCTCGTTCCCTCCATCAGGGAATGGAGGTTACGCAAGTAACCAGGACGTTGGGAAGATTCCCTGAACGAATGACTATGAGCCAGTTCTTTTGAATCTACAGCGCACAATTTACAGTGCTACCAGTGTAGACTGATTCTTGAACAAATTACTTATGAATCAAAAACACTTAAACATCTTTTGGAGAGGTTATTGAATTAATCTTACTGGCGTGCAAGCAATGACTTTCTTCATGTCCAACTCAAAATGAAATAAGAATTGTTACGGTTTTATGCAATGTTATACTTAAAGGAATAGTTCACCCAAAAATGAAAATTCTCTGTTAATTTACTCACCTTTATGCCATCCCGGATGTGTATGATTTTCTCTCTTCAGCAGAACACAAATTAAGAGTTTTAGAAGAATTCCTCTTCTGAAGATCCAAAAATCAAATAGGTCAGCATGAAAGTAATCCACATGACTCCAGTGGTCAAATCAATGTCAGAAGCGATTTGATAGGTGTGGGTGAGAAACAGATCAATATATTAGTCAATTTTTGCTATAAATTATCCTCCCTGCTCAGTAAATCTCCACTTTAACTTTCACATTCTTCTTGTGTTTTTGGTGATTCACATTCTTCATGCATACTTCCCATACTGGGCAGAGAGAAGAATTTCTAGCAAAAATTTACTTATGTATTGATCTGTTTCTCACCCACACTTATCATATCACTTCTGAAGATATAGATTTAACCACTGGGGTCATATGGATTACTTTTATACATCAAGATTTTGGCACCCATTCTCTTGCATTGTATGGACATATGGAGCGGAAATATTATTCTAAAAATCGTAATTGTTCAACAGAAGAAAGAAAGTCATACACATCTGGGATGGCATATGGGAGAGTAAATGATGAGAGAATTCTCATTTTTGGGTGAACTATTCCATTAGGGTTGTGAGACTTCAATCAGGCAATGCAGTTACTGACTGGTTGTTCATATAACAATGTATAGTTAAAGATACACATGAGTTTTGTTATAATCAGAAGAATTTTATAAAAGAATAAATGAAGGAATGAAATACAAGGGCAAGAAAAAGTATATGAGCGCCTGAAATTACCTGCATTTATGCATGAATTTGTTTTAAAATCTGGTTTGATCTTCATCTAAGTTACAATAATGAACAAACACAATCGGTTTTAACTAATAACACACAAATTATTGTATTTTTTATTTATTTTTTTGTACATATTGAATACTTTATTCGAACATTCACAGTGTAGGTTGGAAAAAGTATGTGAACCCCTAGGCTAGTG
Organism: Myxocyprinus asiaticus; assembly: GCF_019703515.2. NCBI lineage: Eukaryota > Metazoa > Chordata > Actinopteri > Cypriniformes > Catostomidae > Myxocyprinus > Myxocyprinus asiaticus. The sequence goes on from NC_059350.1 coordinate 22,257,280, forward strand.
ATGTCAATAAAAGCTAGTTACAGTCAGCAGTTGGCAAACCTGGCATCCAATAAATGAAAGAAACAAGATTGGATGTAATAATAATAATAATAATAAACTTTATTTTAAATGGCGCCTTTAAAGAGGCCTCTCAAGGTGCTTTACATAGAAAGGAAAAATAAAAATATAATAGAAAAATACAGAGCTTAATACAAATGGATAAAACATGCATCTCAAAACAACTAATGATAAAACACAGCAAATAAAGTGATAGTATTAAATTAATTGAATACAACAGTATCAATTAAGAGCCTCCCGGAAAAAATAAGTTTGAAGATATGATTTAAATTCACTTAAGACTGAACTTCTCTAAGTTCTGAGGTTGGAGATTTCCATAGTTTCAGAGCATAAGAAGAGAATTGCCCTGTCACCCACAGAGCATAAACGAGTCTGAGGAACAGTTAAAAAACCAGATTTAGAGGAGTGGAGATCGCACTTTGGGGTGTATGGGGTTAAAAGCTCAGACAAATATTGGGGAACCAAACCATGCAAAGCCTTGTAGGTAAGCATACAAATTTTAAAATCAACACGAAACCTGACAGGGAGCCAGTGCAAGGATTCCAAGATAGGAGTGATGTGATCACTTGCCCTGGCCCTAGTCAGGATTCTGGCAGCTGAGTTTTGCACATATTGCAATTTATTTAATGTAGATTTTGAGACTCCGGCAAGGAGAGCATTGCAATAATCAATGCAAGAGAAAACAAAAGTATTGATCAGCTTTTCAGCCACAGAGAATGATAACATAGGGTGCAGCCTTGCAATGTTTCTGAGATGATAAAATAATGTTTTAACAGTATTTTTTATATGTGGATCAAATGACAAATTTGCGTCAAATATAACACCCAAATTTTTCATTTTTGTTTGAAGCTCCAAAACTGAGCCCCCAATGGACAGAATTAAGGAGCCAGCCTCCCGAAGCTGGTGAGGAGATCCAATAAGCATAACCTCTGTCTTATTACTGTTAAGACAAAGAAAATTTTGGGCCATTCATTTATCTCAGAAATGCAGTTTGAAAAAAAGGCATTTGCCAGATTTTCATCAGATTTAGAATGAATGTATATCTGTGTGTCGTCTGCGTAGAAATGATAATTAAGACCCAGTGATCTTAAAAGCTGACCAAGAGGCAAAATATAAATACTAAAAAGTAAAGAGCCCAAAATTGAACCCTGTGGGACACCAGAGTGGACTGAACCAATCTCAGACCTATAACCACCTAGAGAGACAAACTGCCTACGATCAGAGAGATAGGACCTGAACCAGTTTAATGTAGTACCGGAAACACCAAAGACAGATTCAAGATGGGTGAGTAAAACAGTGTGATCAACAGTGTCAAAAGCAGCACTGAGATCAAGAAGGATGAGAATAGAAAAAAAGCCTGAGTCTGAAGCCATTATCAAGTCATTAGTGACCTTGACTAGAGCCGTTTCTGTACTATGAAATTTCCGAGAACCAGACTGAAATGGCTCAAAGAGATCATTGACAATGAATTGATTGTGTAATTGAGAGGCAACAGCTCACTCTAAGATTTTTGCAAGGAAGGGAAGATTTGAAATGGTACGGAAGTTGCTCAAATTGTCCAAATCCATATTAGGCTTTTTTGGAACTGGAGTTACAGCAGCAATTTTAAATGCTGCAGGTACAACACCAGTACACAAAGAGTCATTTATTATGTCCAAAACAATGGGACACAGAGAGGCAAAACAGGATTTGAATAGACTAGTTGGTAGAGGATCAACTATGCTAGTGGTAGCTTTCATACGTGATACCTCATTACTTAGAGTAACATGGTCGAGTTGAGAGAAATTTGAAAGAGACAGGACAGGCTGAGAAATGAAACCGAAAAAACAAATGTGGTAGCAAGAATATTTTTCTGAACAGTGTCTATCTTAGTGCTAAAAAAGTCTAAAAACATGTTACACTGTGGAGGTGATGCAGGCAAGGTGGTAGAACAATTACATTTGAGCAATCTATTAATAGTATTGAATAGATGTCACGGATTATTTTGATTATTTAAAATTACTTCAGAAAAATTACAGGTTCTGGCTTATCTGATTTCTTCTTTATAATCTTGTAAGTTGTCTTTCCAAGCCTGGTAATATACATTCTGGCCAGAAAGATGCCACTTTCACTCCATTTTATGACAAGCAGCCTTCATTGTGCGCAGATAGTCTTTATACCAGGGAGCAGAACACAAAGAAGAGATGGTCTGTGATTTCAGTGGAGCAAAATCATCTAAGCCAGATGAGAGAACAGTGTTTAACAGAGAAATCTTGTCTTCAAGAAGATCAGAAGAAGAAAAACAACTTAAAGAAGAATCAGTTGAGTTTGTAAAAGCTGATAAATCAATAGATTTCCATTTACGATATTTTACAGTGTGAGAAGAAGAATTAATGTTTGGTAGTTCCATATTAAAAAAGATGGCTAAATGGTCAGAAAGACCTAAATCAACAGAGGAAAACTCAGACACAAAAGAACCATTTGCAATAACAAGGTCTAAGGTGTGACCTTTGTTATGTGTAGAACAGTCAACAAACTGAATCAAATCAAAACACTCCAATAAAGACAGAAAGTCCTTTGTCAATACTGAGTCTTTTGAGTAAATGTGGATGTTAAAGTCCCCCAAAATAAGAATTCTCTTGAACTTGAGGCACAGCAGAGACAACAAATCAGCAAACTCAGTCAAAAAGGCTTCATTAGTCTTTGGAGGCCTATAGACTGTAGCGATGATGGTAGTGTGAGGGGCAGAGACACTCAGAACAAGGCACTCAAATGAAGTGAACTGTGGTACAGACACAGGACTTATGTTGTATTTTAGGTTTCAAAGCACCATAATACCCCCACCTCTGCCAGAGGGTCATGGGAGATCAAACAACCCATATCCCTTGGGAGTAATTTGATTAAAGAGGAAACCATCACTCTGTTTATGCCATGTTTCTGTTAAGCATAAAAAGTCTTATAATGTCCGATAACAACAGAGCCTTGTTATTCACAGAGCATGCATTAAATAACGCTGTTTTAACCAGACTCGGAGACAGAGAAGAAGATGGGGAAACCTCCAGACATGGAAGCGATGACAAATTGTTAAAATCAACGGCAGTATAAATCAGTCTTTTGGCTTTCTGCCGAAACAGTGGAATAGAGATGGCAGTCGAAGACGAAGAGACAAAATTGGAGGTGTGAGTTAGAGCTAGAGCCTGACCGATATGGGATTTTTTAGACTGATAACGATACTGATTTTAGAGGAGGAAAATTCACTGATTACCGATATGGTGGTGATATAGTTAATTTTTGAGACCACTATACAGACCTTTTCTATGTGGATTGTGCACCGATATGACTATGCAAAGGTACTCAGAAGGCTGCTTTCTTAAATATTTTTATCAATAATTTGACATTATTATTATACATTGTCAACAAATTCTAGAAATGAACACTGAGAAAATAAAGAATAAAAATACAATAAATAGCTAAATAAACATCAGTACTGTATGTTCAGTATCAGTCAGTTGCTGACCACTTAAATAAAGAATTAAAATTATAGCTAAATAAAAATCAGTACTGTATGTTTATTGTCAGTCATTGGCTGACTATTTTAATACTGCCAGTCAATTAGGGGACAGGCTGTAAAACAAGAAGCATTTACACCTGCCGAGTCAAGAGATAAACAGCGGCAGTGGTGTTACACTGTATTCTGCTATACAAGTTCAGGGGAAACTTTCAATGGTGGAAAACCAGACTTTTAAATATTACATTTTGTAAATGCAACAACTGGAATTGTTCGGCTTAAGGGGGTACCAATCTGCGAATCCTGAACAAAACAGTTTGGTGAATACATGTTTACACATTAGCTTCCATTCAGCTGACAAGGTATGAAAGTAGCTACATGGTTAGCTACTTAGCTACAAGCTCGTTGTCATGGAGAATAAAAGATGGATTGGTTGTTTATTTACTTTCCAGCATTGTGTCTCACCAACTAGGTAACAACGTAGCATGAAATCAGCACTAAACAGACACAATCCACCACGGCACCGTTGTCTGCTGAGCTGCAAAAAGATGCGCTGATGCTTACCTTTCAATCTGCTACATTACTGACTGCACTGACAAAATATAGCTGGCTAAACAGATGTGATAAACATGAGTGACATGGTTGTCAGGGACAGGGTTAACATTATTTGAGTTATATTGAAAAGGGAAAATGATGGGGTCATTGTTTATTAACTTTCCAGTATGTACTACCAATCTAGTTAGCAACTTACTGTGAAGACACCTCTTAACTCTGCACTGTCAGCAGAACCACCGTCAGCTCAGCTCTGTAAACAATGGAGTCGGAGCATGTTCTGCTAGAAAAACTACGTTATGACACCAATTCTAAATCACCCCAAGCATTGTTTTCTGCATTATATGTTCTGAAAAAAAAGTTTCATTTCAGTGCATATGGTAAAACATTTACGCTGATACCTATATATCTGTGAAAGGCTAATATCGGCCGACTGATAAATCGGTTGGGCACTAGTTAGAGCTACTTAGACTTATAAAAAGCACTCAAAATTTTGAGTTTGAAATTCTCAAGAAGAATCTGTTGACGTGGACCATGTTTTGCAAAAAAGAGATCTCAGAAGACCTACGATCATTAATTGTTGCTTTGCATAAAGCTGAAAAGGGTAACAAAGTTATCTCGAAGAGCTTACATATTCATCTGTCCACAATTAGACAAACTGTCTATAAATGGATACGATTTAGTACTGTGCCTACTCTCCCTAGAAGTTGCCGTCCAGCCAAGATGACTCAAATGGCATGCCACAGAATCTCAATGAGGTAAAAAGAACCATAGAGTTACAGCTAAAGACTTGAAGGAATCATTGAAACTGGTTAACATCTCTGTTTGTGAGGCATGGTGTCCATGGCAAGACACTATGAAGTAAACCGCTGCTTTCCAACAAACATTCCTTGCCTTTATTCTAGAATTGAAGATGTCTTCGCATACAATATTATTGTGGACAATATTAGCCCAAAAAGCATGCACAGATGCATACTTCCAAAATCCACTTGGAAAAAGTATACCATCCAAGCAAATCTTTGGCAAACTATTTCAATGCACTATAATTTGGGACACACTAATCCTAATCTTACATACTATTTAGGACAGACAGTATGTGAATTGGGATGCAGCCCGTGCAAAGTAGAGGAAGAGACAGATAAACAGATATTTAATGGCCACACAATATGTATGTCACATTTCAGCACAGCTTGGTCAAATAACTGAAGTAAATCACATGTTTATCAAATTTCCGCCCTTGCGGAGAGAGAGCTCTTGCAGCTGAAGCTACAGAGGTTAGTTCACTCTCCGTCTCTGTAGCGGATGTAACCCGATCCTTCCGACGGGTGAATATCCGCAAAGCCGCGGGTCCAGACAGCATTCCGGGCCTCGTCATCAGAGTGTGCACGAACCAACTGGCTGGTGTTTTTACAGACATTTTCAACCTTTCCCTCTCTTTGTCTGTAGTCCCCACATGCTTTAAAACGTCCACCATTGTGCCTGTTCCAAAGCAATCCAAAATCACTTGCTTAAATGACTGGCGTCCTGTTGCTCAGACCCCCATCATCAGCAAATGCTTTGAGAGACTAATCAGAGATTACATCTGCTCTGTGCTGCCTCCATCACTGGACCCATTGCAGTTTGCTTACCACAACAATTGCTCCACTGATGATGCCATTGCATCTAAAATACACACTGCTCTCTCCCACCTGGAAAAAAAGAACACTTATGTGAGAATGTTGTTTGTAGACTACAGCTCAGCATTCAACACCATAGTGCCCTCCATAGTGCCCTGCTGTCAGTCAAATTTACTTGATAAGAAACTCTGGGCACTGGGCTTAAACAGCTCACTGTGCAGTTGGATCCTGGACTTCCTGTCAAGCAGATGCCAGGTGGTTAGAATGGGCAGCAACATCTCCTCATCACTGACCCTCAACACTGGAGCCCTGCAGGGCTGTGTTCTCAGCCCACTCCTGTATTCCCTGTACACACATGACTGTGTGGCAACACACAGCTCCAATGCCATCATTAAGTTTGCTGATGATACGACAGTGGTTGGTCTGATCACTGACAATGATGAAACAGCCTACAGAGAGGAGGTGCACACTCTGACACACTGGTGTCAGTAGCATAACATCTCCCTCAACATCAGTAAGACAAAGGAGCTTGTGGTGGACTTCAGGAGAAGAGATAGAGAACACAGTCCCATCACCATCAATGGAGCACCAGTGGAGAGAGTCAGCAGCTTCAAGTTCCTGGGTGTCCACATCACTGATGAACTCACATGGTCCATCCACACTGAAGCCGTTGTGAAGAAGGCTCATTAGCGCCTCTTCTTCCTGAGATGGCTGAGGAAGTTTGGAATGAACCACCATATCCTCACACTGTTCTACACCTGCACTGTAGAAAGCATCCTGACTGGATGCATCTCCACCTGGTACGGCAATATCACCGCCCACAACCGCAAAGCCCTGCAAAGGGTGGTGCGAACTGCCAGACACATCATTGGAGGTGAGCTTCCCTCCCTCCAGGACATATATACCAGGCGGTGTGTGAAAAAAACTCGGAGGATCATCAGCACTGCACTTTATTACTCTTATATCTCACACCGGACTGTCATAAATTATACTATTATTATATTATATTCTCTCTTAACAACACACTGGCAACTTACTATCAACCGACAGCCTGAATGTCAATACAGTACAATACAACCTACTGTACATTTTATATATACTATATATACTATTTTTATTGTGTAATGTGTATTCTATATTGTGTGTATTGTATACTGTACATTGTATGTTATTATTTGTATATTGTGTTATGTGTAATTATGTATATATTAGATTTTAAATTGTGTTGTAAATCTGATGTTTATTGTAAATTGGTATATGTCTCATCACTGTCACGACTACTATGTTGCTTGGAACTGTACCCAAGAATTTCACACACTATTGCACTTGTGTATATGGTTGTGTGACAATAAAAGTGATTTGATTTGATTTGATTAAATCTTAAGAGTGTGTGTCATTATGGCAGGCTTTATGACCACATCTTACATCTGACAAAGATGATTTCTGAGAACTGAAAACAATTGTGATGAGCTACAAAGGCCCCAGTCAGTCACACATCATGCCACAGATCAGGAGCTGCAGCAGCTGCGTTGAGAGAGAGAGAGACAAACAGAGGAATGGGTGGAAAAACTATGGGAACATAACTGTCAGCCCAACCAGAGTGACTGAATCCATAACGCATTGACAGGGTGTATTGCTGCCTGCCACGGCTCCGCTCTGCATGTCTGCCTTGTGTCGTCAGTCCAGGAGAGACGAAAGCGGATCAGCGTGGGGCGAGTGTGTCTGCCAGCAGCGCTCTGCCCTGAATCAGTCACTCAGCACTATCTGTCTGAGACGCAGAGTAAAGGGTCAACGTGACCCCATGAAGAGCTTAGCCAGTGCCATTTTGGGTGGTTTGGTTCACTCGAGCTTGGGTACATTCAATTCAAACTATTCAAATTCAATTCATTTCAACTCCAATCACTTCAGTCAGGGCTGGGGATAGGTCAATCTAATTTACTACAGTTTAGATTAATTAAGTTCAATTCAGTTCAATTCAGCTCATTCCCTAATGGACATCAGCATGGATCATAATGAAGCTTCTGTTGATGCAATGTGTGCGCTTTTAGTCAACAGTTTACTCTGACTCAAAAGCAAAGACACGATTACTTAAATGGGTATGAAATTGCCAAATGTTATCGGTAAACATTTTCAAGTGTGACTGCTATGACCCCACACAATGCTTTTAAACCAGCACCATCCTGACTCAGTCAGCACTTGGTTTTAGCAATAACTCAGGACTGGCATCATTTACAACTTCCAATTCACATGAACGCAGTTAAGAATTAAACATCGTACACTGGAAATAATATGGCTGCTTAACTTCAAAGACTCTAATTATACTTAAATAGGTGAGCCAAACGCATAATTGTGCACTATTCGATGCCATTTTGTAGTGTAATTAAGGCAAATAGTTTGTTTACACTGAAAATGCTATTAAAAGAAGTGTACTACGAGTACACGGATGCTGTATTGCTTTACCCGAAATAATGGAGTGTGGAATGTTAAACACTTCATGCATTCAGCAGTCACGCTTGCACTACGTAGCAGAAAGGGCAGAGTAACCTGGATGCTATGCTGGTCTGACAAAACAATTATTGGTGAATGTGGCAACAAGCAAAACTTCTGTGAAGGCAGTACCTTAACCTCGTGCGACCTTGTGTATACATGCGTGGACATTGTATTTTGGCTTCGCTATACTCAAAGCATAATTTAATTTAAACTGACTGATCTCAGTTCAGTAGACCCCGTGCTGTCAGTAAAGGGTTAAACTTTCGACGTATGGAGTCATGTGACAAAACAACATGGCACCGATCTCAGCGGAGTTTGTCTTTGGGAGAAACGGCAACAAAAATACACCTGGTAAAAAACCAGGTTTTTACATTGAAACCTGTTTGAGTCAAAAGATTAAATCAAATCAAATCAAATCAAATCACTTTATTGTCATGACAGTGATGAGACATATACCAATTTACAATAAACATCATATTTACACAACACAATTTACATATCTAATATACACATAATTACAACACAATATACAAATAATAATATACAATGTACAGTATACAATACACACAATATAAAATACACAGTATACAATAAAAATAGTATATATAAAATATACAGTAGGTTGTATTGTGCTGTATTGACATTCAGGCTGTCGGTTGATAGTCAGTTGCCAGTGTGTTTTAAGAGAGAATATAATTTATGACAGTCCAGTGTGAGATTAATAAGATTAATAAAGTGCAGTGCAGATGTAAATTGATCGTGAGAGATCAAGAGTTCAAATGTCTGATTGCTTGGGGGAAGAAGCTGTCATGAAGTCGGTTGGTGTGGGTCCTGATGCTGCGATACCGCCTGCCTGATTGTAGCAGTGAGAGTAGCACATGGCTCGGGTGGCTGGAGTCTCTGATGATCCTCCAAGCTTTTTTCACACACCGCCTGGTATATATGTCCTGGAGGGAGGGAAGCTCACCTCCAATGATGTGTCCGATGAAACCACCCTTTGCAGGGCTTTGCGGTTGAGGGCAGTGCTGTTGCTGTACCAGGCGGTGATGCAGCCTGTCAGGCTGCTCTCTACAATGCTGGTGTAGAACCGTGTGAGGATGTGGTGGTTCATTCCAAACGTCCTCAGCCGTCTCAGGAAGGTGAGCCTTCTTCACAACGGCCTCAGTGCGGATGGACCATGTAAGTTCCTCTGTGATGTGGACACCGAGGAACTTGAAGCTGCTGACTCTCTCCGCTGGTGCTCCATTGATTGTGATGGGGCTGTGTGCTCTGTCTTTTCTCCTGAAGTCCACCACAGGCTCCTTGGTCTTACTGATGTTGAGGGAGAGGTTGTGCTCCTGACACCAGCGTGTCAGAGTGTGCACCTCTTCTCTGTAGGCTGTTTCATCATTGTCAGTGATCAGACCTACTACCGTCGTATTATCAGCAAACATAATGACGGCATTGGAGCTGTGTGTTGCCACACAGTCATGTGTGTACAGGGAATACAGGAGTGGGCTGAGAACACAGCACTGCTGGGCTCCAGTGTTGAGGGTCAGTGATGAGGAGATGTTGCTGCCCATTCTAACCACCTGGTGTCTGCTTGACAGGAAGTCCAGTATCCCGCTGCACAGCGAGCTGTTTAAGCCTAGAGCCCGGAGTTTCACATCAAGCTTGGAGGGCACTATGGTGTTGAATGCTGAGCTATAGTCTACAAACAGCATTCTCACATATGTGTTCCTTTTTTCCAGGTGGGAGTGAGCAGTGTGTAGTGTAGATGCAATGGCATCATCAGTGGAGCGGTTGTTGCAGTATGCAGTGAGGCAGGCAGCACAGAGCAGATGTAATCTCTGATTAGCCTCTCAAAGCATTTGCTGATGATGGGGGTCAAAGCAACAGGACACCAGTCATTTAAGCAAGTGATTTTGGATTGCTTTGGTACAGGCACAATGGTGGATGTTTAAAGCATGTGGGGACCACAGACAAGGAGAGGCATGCTCTGATGACGTGGCCTGGAATGCCATCTGGACCCACAGCTTTACAGATATTTGCCCGTCGGAAGAATCAGGTTACATTCGCTATAGAGACGGAGAGTGAACTAACCTCTGTAGCTTCGGCCACGAGAGCTCTCTCCACGAGGGTGTGTTATTTCCCAACAAACGAGCATAAAAATTATTAAGCTCATCCGGGAGAGAGGCAGCGGTGTTCACGGCAGAGTTTTTATTCCCTTTGAAGTCCATGATTATAATAATTCCCTGCCACATGCTTCTAGAGTCAGTGGTGTTAAACTGTCCTTCAATCTTGTCCCTGTACTGGCGTTTGGCTGATCTGATAGTTTTGCGGAGGGCATAACTGGCTTGTTTTTGCTCCTCCACGTTCCCGGAATTAAAAGCGGAGGTCCGAGTATTAATTGCCGCACAAACATCACTATTACGGTACGGTACATGTCATCAGAGGTGGACCGGAACATCTCCCAGTCCACGTGATCAAAACAGTCTTGTAGCATAGAATCTGATTGGTCCGGCCAGCACTGGATCGTTCTGAGGGCGGGTGCTTCCTGTTTCAGTTTCTGCCACAAACATGGGGTCACAGCAGCTAATTCAGAGATGAAGGGGTATATTTTGGGCTGTTTACCTGTCAAAACCCTGTTCCCTTCCCCAAACTACATTGGTTACAGGCCTGCTGGCTTGAATTTACATTTTGAAAGACAAAAAAATTGTGAATTTGCGGTTGTGTTTGAGACATTTCACGCCTGATAACTTCCAGAGGTGATCGCTTCTGAGTGGACCACGAGTCAGATGGGGAGAAAGTGGCTGGAGTTTATTTATGTTTTTTAATGCAGGCATCTTTTGCTGCTATTTTAGGACAGCATGAGTAAGTGTTATTTTTCCCCTTTATATTTCATTTATTGTGATTTAAAACCTTTAAATATTGTGATGTTATACTCGCTCATTTCTCAATGGCTACAGCCTTGTCGAAAGCATAAACTGTGATGTGCTGTGTGCATTTGTTGGCTGATAATGTATTAATGTTGTCAGTTAGATCATTAGTGTGTTAAGATAGCAGCTCAATTTCCCCAGTAAACAGCTATGGCAAGAGCAGCATGGTGGAAGGGGTGTGCGTGTGTGTGTGTGTGTGTGTGTGTGTGTGTGTGTGTGTGTGTGTCGACTGCTAACTCACATTCAGATCTGCAATGCCCACTTTTCACAATCTAATCAACAACCGACAGATAAAAATCAAGTCCTCGCCCTACATTGTTTTCTGTTTTCGATAAGCCATTTCATCCAGAAATAAATCAAAATATGGAAGTCGGTCGCAACATCCGTTTCATGCCAACTTTAAAGTAACTGAATGACTTTCTTTTCCGCTGACATCATGATGGCATGGGTGGGGAAAATAGCTAAACACTCCAACAAACTGTTTTAAACACTCACCTCCAACCACCTACTAGCTGCTAGCTGTGACCACCACATGAAACTAGCATAGAAATGCTAAGGAGATGTGTTTTCTAATATTTTTATCCCAAAATCCTGTTTACTACTAATACTAACCCAGTCTTCAAATGTCTTTCCTTTTTGTACGACTTAAAGAATTGCTCTTTTTCAACCCCTCCCATTCAACCACTTAGCTTCATTCTGCTATATAAACCAAAGTCTTTCTAGCAAGTCAGTCCACTGTCAGCCATCTTTGGAGTGCTCTCGGGAGGCTATTTCCAGTCATGCCAGTGCAGCTCCTATCTACTTGAATGGGAAAAGACTGAAATCTCCTAAAAGGTTGGTCAACATCATCAAAGGACATATTTCAAATCAGCAGTAAAATCTGACAACACTGGTATCATAAACTGTGCTTCTTACCTCAGATTACGCTAAAACAATGCAATTTCCTCAGCTTGTATAGCAAATGCGCATACACGTTGCCAATTTGATTGACAGGCAATGTCTGTATTTAAAAGTTGATTGGCTCTTTTACCTGTAAGGTGTGACTTCCTTCTACATCCATTGAATGTTGGCTGCTGTTGGGCGCTCCAATTTCTCCCACTCATTTTGATAGAAGTGACCCATCTCTTTTAAATCATTTCTGGTAAAGCCCACTTTTTATGATTCAATTAATTTGCAATGGTTAAAATCAAGTTCTGCTCATTATTTCTTGTCATTGAATATCCCGTTTCACCACACGGATGTAAAATGTGTTGCAAACGTCATTTCACATTAATTTTTGATAACATTGTACACCATGTAATTTGAGCCTGTAATCCTTACGTGCATCTAGTTTGTTAACTTCACAACTATGCTCAACTCACATGCAAATACCATTTACCTTAAAAAAAAATGTACAGAAAAAAAATTCAACAAAACAACATATTCACAATAATTCATTTGTAAAGAACAAGGACCAGCGAAAGTATTACAATGAGATTGTAGACCAGAGAAAAACACAATGCACATTTTTTGTGAGATTTACCTTTTCCCTGACTTCACTCCTTCTGAATCTTCTTCACTGCTGCCAGACTCGCCTATTCCTTATTTCCAGCTGAAAAAGAAAATGACAGGAAAGATTGGCATAATTAGTAAACATACTAATGATCAAGTTCTTATCACACCATTCACTGGAATGCAACAGCAAGTGTAAAACTTGTATCTATAAACCAGCAAAAAGACAAGAATGACAAATAACATTTAACAAATGTATAACAGTCTACTCAACATATCAATTTGCAAACAACACCTCTGTTTACATTCTAAACAAAACCGTAATGTATGTACCGCAGGGCTCCACTATAACCATGAAAGCAAGCATATATAACAAAAGTTGGAGCAAAAAACGTCTTCCAAAATCAAGCCCTGTTGCTGCATACACTCTGTGAGGTAGGAAAAATCATCAGGACCAACTGTCCTGTATATTTAAATGAACATGTGTGGCGATAAATTCCTACATAGGCTCTCCTCATTGCCTTTTAACTGTCACTATACTCTAGATGAATGCTCTTAGTTATGATGTGGACTGACAAAAAAGAAAAAGAATAGACAAGCATACAGATCTCAGATAATGTTCTCAAGTAACAAACCACACCAATAACCTAATAAGAAAATATATAAAATTTCACAAGAAGCAGGATGCCGACTGCATAACCACAACTGATCTGTAGGCAGGGCTTAATTAATAAGAACTGGTGTTGGTTTACTGATCTGAATTCAGGTGTGAGATGATACTGTACCAATAACCACATGCATGCCCAGGCTGACCAAATGTCTGGAAATCTCATATCCCATTCCTCTGGTTCCCCCTGTCACTATGGCAACGTTTCCATTCTGCTTGGGCAAATCTGGGCAAGACAGGAAGCAAGAAAATTATGGAAAAGATATTACTGGAAAATTTCAAAAAAGCTAGAAAAATGGTTGTTGTACCCTGACACAGACTGTCCTTGTTTGGGACATAATGTGTTCTTAAATGTGTAATAGCCAGAAGCATCATTAAATGTAGAGACTGCATTCACCATCTCACACATCAACTGGAAACATGCCTATGATGCCTGCTAATGATGTAATTCCTTTACTCTTTGCTTCATATGCATTTAATATTAATTCAAATGAAAAATGTCCATTATTGGTGTCTTAAGGCCTTTGCACAACATATGCGAATTTTCTGCGCAATTTCTTGTCGCGATCAACATTTTGAATCTAAACTATTCCTAAAGAGCTATTCTCACTTGGAGCGAACATTCATATGATCTAAAGCTTATATTTTATTGGTCAGGGCATTTCTTCTCTGGGCGAAGAAAAAAAAATGTACACACTCACCGTAAAAAAAAGCTTCGCTTTGTCACCGCTCAATTTGGCACTGATGTTCGCTCCAGGTGAGAATGGCTCATTAGTAATACATTGTTTCATTTCAAAATGTTGATCGCGGCGAGAAATTGCGTTTGGTGCGTGAAGGCGTTTGCACTGCAAACAAATTATTTCCTTAAACAGAATTTGTTGTCTTGTTTTCCTATACAAATGTATACACACCCTAGATAAATATTAACAACGTTTCATTAGGCATTAGGACCTGTTTTCAAGTTTGTTTTTTCTCATTTTAAGCAAAAACCCTCACAAAGTTCTTTGATTTATTCTCAGAGATTCAAATGAGGGGGGAAAAAACTATTTGTCGGTGGGGTAAGAAAAATAAACAATTCAAGTTAAATTTTCTGAAATAATACTTTACCTGTTATATTCTCTACTTTTCTCTGTAATATCTCACACAATTTTGCTTCTCAAGTAAATGTTTCTTGTTCTTAAAGGCTGTTTAAATTTTCTTTACTGGAAATCACTAAAGAAGGTCTATTATGATTACAAGCACTGATAAGCAATGTTTTACTTGTCATTCCCATGTTTACGTAAAGTTAAACATACAGCATATTAAATGTAAGGCTTTGTTTACACTTATTAAATATTAAATGTTAAAATACAAGTCCTAAAAAAACAGTGTTCTTCTAATGACTTCCTCTTTTTAGCTAATCCCATCAGGATACAGAAGTTTTCAGATATTTTTGATACAAGAGTCCATTGTATGAATGGAACATGTGAATTTCTGATATGAAAAGAGAAAAATGTTCCTTCTTTAAAAAAAATTAAAAATAGTTTCAAAACATCCACAAAACATAACTCAAAGGTTGCAGTTGGTCAATGCTTACTATAAAGTGATAACATTTACGCATGTTTAAGCTGTTTGTTTTTAGGGTTAGGCTTGACACAGACAGCAGCCTATGAGCCGCACTGTACAAACTGTGAATCTGAGACTAAATGTCTCAGTATCAGAGGTCTAAGAAAGAACCGTTAAACGCACCTGTCAACTTGTACAGTTAGTTTGACAGCTGTTAGGGAAAAACACATGTTAGATCACCACAAATCTTTAAGGATAAAATCCTAACCTGGCAGGGTAAAGGACTTGTTGAAAAGCTGGTAAAGGAGAACTTTCACTCCATCTAAGTAGAGTCTGATGAAGCCAAGTATACACGCCAGAAACCGCCACATTTCTGAAGATGATAGCGCGTCTCAGTATTTACGCTCCGTGATGAAGTACAGCAGGAACACTTCAGCAGTTGTTACGATAGTTCCACTCTCGTAAGAAAGAAAGAAAGAAAGAAAGAAAGGGCTTGTCAAACATTTACAGTTTTTTACAGATGGTTACATGTTTTTCTCAATACCTATTCATTTTCAAAAATCTCTATACTATCAACAAAACATCAAAGTCTGTGGACTGAAAATGAATCATCTTGTTAATGCTTTGATACAAACTAAACCATATGAAAAACTACAGTAGCCATGGTCGGAGTGGGATTCATATTCAGCCCGGGATGTCATGTCCAAGTCAGCCCACACCCAAAAGGGGGGTTGGAGGTGAAGATGATAACAATAAAACAAGATCACAGCAAAAATATACAATATATGCAATTACTTGAAAATTATTTAAGCTCTCCATGTCATTATACCACATACGGCATTCACTAAGATTTTCACTTTGTCATAAGACTTCATTGTATGTGTTGTAAAAATAAGTGAATGTTAAAGGGATATTTGATCATTTCCTCAACCTCATGCCATCCCAGATGTGTATGACTTTCTTCTGCAGAACATGAATGAATATGTTTAGAAGACTATCTCAGCTCTGTTGGTCCAGTCAATGCAAGTAAATGAGAAGTGGTGAGAACTGGGCAATCGTCCCCGAAGGGAGGAGCCCAGCTGAGGCTTCCGCATCCGACTGGACGAGCCCGCTCTCCGATGCTGCGCTTGAGAGCTCATCACTTTTGTGCACCAGTGCAGAGGAGGGAGAAGCCGCTGAAATGCGCCGTCAGATCCAGCAGAGGTGAATGAACAGTCATGGGAATTCAGCTCAGTGAGCATGACAGTTCGGCTCCGAAGAGAAAATCTGAATGAGTGGTTGCATACCAGCTCCTTTTATACCCGTATGTTCGGGGGAGTGGCATGCAAATACCACTCGCCAATTTTCATTGGCCTTTTATCAAAGACCAGAGGTGTCTCGGGCTCCAAAGAGTGACCCCTAGTGTCATTACATCGACACAACATCGAGTGAGTGACAGATAGGGTGACAGATTTCTCTTTTAGCTCATGACCTACTCAAGATTTTAATTTTTTTATATAAGATTATAGATATATTATAAGATTTTTATTTTCTCCCCAGTTTGGAATGCCCAATCCCCAATGCGCTCTAGGTCCTCGTGGTGGCATAGTGGCTCGATTCAATCTGGGTGGCGGAGGACAAATTTCAGTTGCCTCCGCATCTGAGACTGTCAATCCGCGCATCTTATCATGTGGCTTGTTGAGCATTACCGCGGAGACCTAGCGCATGTGGAGGCTTCACGCTGTTCTACGCGGCATCCACGCCCAACTCACCACATGCCCCACCGAGAGCGAGAACCACATTATAGTGACCACGAGGAGGTTAACCCAATGTGACTCTACCCACCCTAGAAACCGGGCCAATTGGTTGCTTAGGAAGCCAGACAGGAGTCACTCTGCATGCCCTGGATTCTTGCTTTATCAATCTTGAAAGTGTTAGTGAATTTTAAAAGAGAAATGAACTGATGGGTCGAGATGCATGTTGCAAAAGACAACTGTGTGAAGTGTTTGCAAAAAGGGTATTCAGTATTGAGAAAAGCATGTAACCAGTTGTAAAAAAAAAATAAAAATAGAATTATTTTTAAAAAAAACAGTGAGATCTGTCCTCGATGTTCAGCGGTTCTTACAATAGTTCATCTCTCTATGTCAAGCGTCAATCACTTACTTTCATATTTACTTTAGAACAAGAAAGAAAGAAGGGAAGAATAAGGCTTGGGCTTGTTAAACATTAGACATTAAAAATGTTGTCATGTCAAGACCTTGGATAATTAAGAGACTGAAATGTAATCAAAATCTCTCATATTTTAAGAATTTATAAATAAAAATAAAAAGCATCAAGTTCTGTCCTGCAATAATTTATATTGTTATACAAATATATAATATCATCTCAGATTTCGGCCTGATTTTGGCCAAATGAGGTGTCTCTGAAAAGAGGAGGATTTTAAACACTCAGGCTCCCCACCCCTTTTCCTCCATTAATCAATATTGCTAAAATGTTTTTAAATGTGATTTTGGCAGTTTTCTTTTTCCCCAAATCAATCTAGCTAAAAATGATATTTTGTCATTGGTGGGCATTTCCTTCAGTAACCCTGAAATTAAGCAATTTTCTTTACGTTCTTACAGTAAATCACATTACTGTGACATTTTTTAATCTTACATGCATCAGATTGATGCCAGAAAATAATTTTTCAAACTATGTCTGTAATACTTTGCAATGCTGATATATGATGAAATAAGAATATTCAATTAATTCAAACCCACATAAAAAAGATAAGCACAGTGTGAGAGGCACAGAAGGAGAGCCCACAACTTACACAAAAAATGGAAACATTCAATATGTAAGGACTCATGTGCAATGTAGATAGAAATTTAACTCTGCTTGACATAGGAGCCATACCCTTTCTGTGCTTATGACTGTTGTATCCATGCACAGATTTGAATATGGAATACATGCAATATTGAAAAAAAAAGTGCACAAATGTAAAAATAAATAAAATAATCTCTGCTTCTTCACCTTCACCTTCTTCTTTATGGCATTTGTTTTCTCTTTTGTTATTTATTCATGCCTCTTTGAACACTTGCTCCAAATACTAAAAGAGGAGCAGTATTACCAGAGCACTTTTGTGGGTCCAGAACACATTTTATGTTGAATCTTTATATCTTCTTTCATGTACAGTATACAGTATTGTGACTAACCAATTAGTAATCAAAAGCTGTTCTACCTCAAATCAAATGACATTCATTCTCAGAAGAGCGGGTGCTTATATTATGCTCAGTTTCATGTTGATATTTAGAACAAATCATCTTGTACATTAGAATCAAACACTGAAAAACATTGCTGTTTGGCTGAACTTGATTCAGTCATGGTTTCACTTGTTTGAAATTAGTTTTCTTAACTTACAATGCAATCTCAATTACAATGCAATCTCAACACAAAAGTATGTGTAGAAAGAACCTAGCTGAATTGGGTAAACCCAACAAAATTAGTAGTGTCAGTGCAACTCAAATAAATCAATTTTTTTTTTCTTCATGTACTAGCTACAGAAAGTGAGAGTCAGCATGCTAAATACATGCTTGTTGGAAGCACTACAGAGTGTAGTTTAGTAACTATGCTATGGTTCACATAGCATTTACAATGTGAGGAGCAAACAGGTATTCTTGTAGCCTACTGTCATACAAGGGGCAATGTATGCCATGGAAACCCCTCAAGAGACAGAAATGCAAACCTGGGGATCAGCTTTAGTGCAGTGACAGCAGGTTGGTGAGATTTCTTGATGTTTGACTAGCGCTGTGTAAACAGACATTTCTACAGGAAGCATTCCAAGGCCTTCTTAAAAGGGATTTTTAAGAAGGACAGATGGAAAAACTAAGCACCAAGGAATTCTTTCTCTGATTTTGTATAAAAATGAACCATCCATGGAGTTTTGACTTATTATAACAAGCCAGTATCTCTGAATGAGTTTGCATAATGCAAAAGAATCCAGGAAAATGGGAAAGGGTTGAATATGTGTAAAATGGACAACAGAGAAAAGACTGAACACACAGGGACACAGTGACAGGAGGCTGGAACTACAGTCGTGCACATGTGCACCTTTGTGCTACGCACTGTGAGAAACAGTAGTAATTACCGTATTTTCTGGAAATTAAGTCACAGCTGAATATAAACTGATTTCATTTTCCGGCTTAATTTCACATTTTTGTTTTGAGAAAAAAAAAAAAAAAAACATTAATATTGACTGCTAGTCGTGACAATGGGCCCCACCGATGTAAAAATGGTCATAACTTTAAAACATCTATAGAACCACTGTAAATGTGATGATTTGGAATCTTTCAACTTTTTCCTTGAAGTGCAGATAAACTATTGTCTTATATATGTCATATGTTAATATGAGATCGTGGAAACAACAAGTATAATAATAATATATTATTTATATACAAGATCAAAAAATGTTGTTTAAAATAGTTAGATGAGTGTCACATTGCAGAACACTAATGACAATGCTTAAAATTTTATGTCAATTACCCACATAACTATGTGTAAATGTTTATTTACTATATAATATATATATATATATATATATATATATATATATGAATATATGAATTGCTCATATTTTCACTCTATGTGAGTTTGTTGTGTCTTTATATCTACAGTGTTTTAATTCCTTCCCCAGATTTTTCTTGAAAAAAAGTCCTATGATTTTACAGGCGCTGTTTTTGCCATCCTTTAAACAAAGTAAGCCTCAAAGACTCAAATAGCCACAAAGTAATATTTTTCATGACTTATGTTCTGCGTTTCTGTCAGGTGTGAGCATTATTCAGCAAGGTCTACAATCAGTGAAGAAGCCGCGCTTCAGCTCCCAAAATACTTTGCAGTATGAGTAAATTATGCAAATGACTGTGTACTGCTCATAGCTTTACTCTGCTGATTTTATTTACACAGCTGTTATTGTATTTGTTATAACTTGCAGTTATTTGTCATTTGTGATTTTTCAGAGCTCATCTTATACTTAATATTTTGTTTTTGGTTGTCACCATTATTGTGATATGTATGTCAAATAATCAAGTCCCCACGAGTAACAGAACAAACACCTGCATACAGAAACCTCAACACTGTGTAAGCAATTTCAAAATAAAAATCATTACATGATATTAAAATAAAATCCATTCTATTGTTTTGACCTTACAAAGTTTAAAAAAAATTTCTCTTTTACAGGGTCCGCGCAGCCATGTTGGAGCCCAGGGTGGATGTCTATGTGCATTTAGGATGGGCCGACCCTGATCAATACTATCATTCTAACCCAGCAGCCCACTAGGAAAACACCCGGTGCTCCCGATGGTCAGTCTACCCCTGTGCATGACCTTTCAGATGATGGAAGAAAAAAACATGACTTATATTCCAGAATATACAGTACCTAATATACTCCTATCCTTAACCAAAACCTAAACCTAACCTTAACCAGCAGTGCTGACATTAAAATTGCTTTTTTTCCAAATGCTTCTTTGAATGGATATGACAAGAAAGGCACAGCTCTTCTGATTTTGGAAACATACAAGTAGTTCAAACCATAACCCAAACTCTTAACCTAACCCTAACTCTAATGGGACCAAAAAAGCGTTCTTACACTAACTTGTTTGCAAATGTTGTAACTCGCTAAATGGAGTTCAAAAGAGAAGTGACGTCAAAAAACCCTTCCCAGGAATTTGCCGCATAGTGGCACTTGTTTAAATTTGGCACATTGGGTCCAAATATGGGTTAAAAAAAATTCAGAAATAATAAGCCCATTTCCTGCGTAATCATACTGAAGGAGTGACAAAATGACAACTTGCTTTTCTATAGAAGCTCTCCTCAGGAAAATCAGTACCACCGATCAAAAGTGAAAACTTCTAATAATTGCATGTCAGTGGGACCCGAGGGGCTTCTCTTGTCTCCTACCCACTATCTTCATATTTTTCAGCACACATGTTGCTTTACCCTTTCAGTGTCGGGGAGGGTGCTTCTCCTTAGTATGTTTTTAAGACTGACCTGAATCCCTACTTGCAGTCCTTCATTCCAGAAGTGCTAAGCCTCCAGACAAACAAACACTCACGCATAAACTTGATCTCCCTCTCTTCACATAATGAAGATGCTGCAGAACAAAACAGCTGTTGTATTTCCCCTTTCAGAGTTTGTTTGTATCTACAGACATCTTGTCACAATGCATTAAGTACAACAGCACTTTTAACCTGGAAGCTCCATCCCTCCCCCATCTCTCACACTATTGTTTCCTATTATTATCTCTCTGTGTATAGCATTCTCTCTCTCTCTCTCTCTCTCTCTTTCTCTCTCTGTAGCATATATGTTTCATGTGTTTCAAGAACACTTGTTTAACCCTGAGGTTTAAGCTCTGAGGGTGATTCTAAAGACTTTCTGTTTAAAGGCCAAAATTAAAGGCATATAACTCAACAAAAATAAAAAATAAATAAATAAATAAAAATAATAATAATTATATAGATTATGATAAATTCTGAGACTCTCAGCATGAGAAACTGCTGAAAACAAAAACAAAACAAAAAAAAAAAATTGAGACAAAAAATTATTTTGTGTTTATATGACAAAGCAATCAAAAGTTACAGCATTACCAAAATAATGTAACCTAGTGTCCAAAAACATCTAAAATTGTGTAAAACTTCTCCAAACAAATAAAACATAATAATTGTACATACAAACTAATTGCACATGCAAACAGAACAATGATTATGTTAGGGTGTTGGCTTTTGGCCTTCTGTGTGTTTCTGTCTGTCTGTGTCTCCCTCTGTGTGTTTGTGAGTTGGTCTGTTCCGGTGGCGTGGCAGCTCTCCCCGCTGATTACTTCTCACCTGCAAGCCATCCTCTCATCACCAGACTGCTCCATTTAAACCCGGAGTTCTCAGTCATTTATTGTCAGATTGTTCAGTCTACCAGAGTGGTACAAATTTTAAGGCCAACTTTGATTTTAGTTCTTTTCTCGTTCAGTATTTGTTTTTGTGCTTATATATGTTTCCCTATACTTCAGATTCACCATCCAACTGCCAACCTGTATTCAACCACTTACCTCTTCAGCCATCTTCAGATCCCCTCTCCATCAAGCCTGCCATGCCAAACCATCCAGCTCACTGCTCCGCTCAACCATTACCTCCTGCCTGCCCAGTCCTCAGCCTCCAGCGGCAGATCAATCCCGTCTGTTCATCTTTCATCTATTCCCAGTTTGTTATTAAATACCATTTTATCATGCTATCTCTCTCCGTGTCTGTGTTCAGCAAATTGGGTTCAAACCATTGTTCAGGCATAACAGAACAATCTGGCCACCATGGACCCAGCTGACACAGACTCGGTCCATAAAGTTCTCCCTGGGCAAGGCATCTCACGGACAGCAACCAAGCCATAACAGGTCAGATCTCACAAATTTGTGAAAAGATAAATGATATCTGTTCTATTTGGTCTATGAGTTAGACTTCCAGTCAGCCTGTGCCCACAGCACCCTGTCACCTTCTCGGATCATTCATCCTTTACGTGAGGCTCATGTCCCGGATCCTGAACCATACTCCGGTGATTTAGGAAAATGTGAGTCCTTTCTTTTTCAGTGTTCTCTAGTTTTCAGCCAGCGGCCACACACACATTCCGAAGATGAGGCGAAGATCTCTTGTGTCATTGGGCTCCTTCAGGGAAAAGCCTTAGCATGGGCCACAGCTGTCTTAAGTGATCAAACCACCTTAACTTTTTTTTGCCTCTTTTACTGCTGAACTTAGGAAAGTTTTTGATCACCCTGTTCATGGAGCTGAAGCCGAGAAGCGCCTCCTCTCGCTCCGTCAGGGCTCTCAAAGTGTGGCTGAATATTCAGTGGAGTTCTGCATCTTAGCTGCTGAAACGGGATGGAATAATGGTGCTCTTCAGGCAATGTTTTGGAATGGACCCGATGACCAAATTAAGGATGAACTGGCTGTTAAGGACAGATCTGACTTGTCTCTCTCTCATTTTAGATAACTGCTTGTGGGAACACCATAGGGAAAGATCCAGTCTCTCTCACCCTGCACACCTTCGGAGATTGAGGGCGGGTGAGTGTATATATTGCAGTCAAATGGGACATTTCCTAGCCACTTGTCCCCTTTGGTCAAAAAGAGGGCACTCACCAGTAGAAGGGGGATTACTGGTGAGCCGAACTACATCCTTCTCAGTGTCTTCTCTTCTATCCTTAACCAACTCCTGGTCCTGTCTGGAAATCACTGTACATTCAGTTATTTAATATCCTCACCTACATCTCTAGTCTTAGGACATACCTGGTTATAAATTCATAACCCACACATTGACAACCTCAGGAAAGATAATGAACTGCAGTATATCCTGCCACTCCTCCTGTCTGCAGTCTGTTCTACCTCCATCTGAGGTCACTGTTGCACCATCCACCTAGGAATCCTTGGATCTGTCCATTATTCCTTCGGAGAATCATGACTTGGGTGAGGCCTTCAATAAGGATCGGGCCCTCTCTTTGCTGCCTAGTCGCCCTTATGACCACTCGATAGATCTTTTGCCTGGTGCCCCTTTGCCCACAGAGTCGTTTGTATAACCTCTCCTGACCTGAATGGGAGGCCATGGAGAAATACATACACGATTCTCTAGCTGCTGGCATAATCCACTCTTACCCCTTGGTGCTGGCTTCTTTGTGGCTAAGAAAGATGGCACCCTCCGTCCTTGCATTGACTTTCGAGGCCTCAACAACATCACCATCAAAAACAAGTATCCTCTCCCTCTTTAACTCAGCCTTTGAACCAATTCACAGAGCTACTGTCTTCACTTAACTGGATTTGCGTAACGCCTATCACTTGGTGAGAATTCAAGACTGGGATGAATGGTAGACTGATTTCAACACACCCCTAGGTCACTTTGAATATCTTGTGATGCCTTTGGGACTCACTAATGTCCCGGTAGTGTTCCAAGCCTTTGTGAATGATGTTCTTTTGTGATTTTTTTCTTTTTCCTCAACCGCTTCATCTTCGTTTACAACATCCTGATCTTTTCTCGCACCCCTTCAGAACACATCAGCCATGCCCGTCAGGTACTGCAAAGACTTCTGGAAAATGTATTATTTGTCAAGGCAGTCAAATGTGAATTCCATGTCAATTCAGTCAGTTTCCTGGGCTACATAATCGAGGGTGGGCAGGTGAAGACGGATCCAGAGAAAATTCAAGCAGTGGCAGAATGGCCTAATCCCACCTCCCTAAAACTACAACAGCGCTTTCTGGGTTTTGCAAACTTCTATCGTCGATTCATCAGGGATTACAGTCATGTGGCCGCACCTCTCCCCAAACTCACATCAGCTTCCACCCCTTTTCGTTGGACTGTTGAAGCAGATCAAGCCTTTGCTAAACTTAAGGATTTGTTCACTTCAGCTCCGGTGTTGATCCAGCCTGACCCGTCTCATCAATTCATAGTGGAAGTGGATGCTTCTGACTCCGGTGTGCGAGCGATTTCTGTCCCAGCGCTCCACCCCTGATGGCAAACTCCATCCCTGTGCCTATTTCCCGCCGCTTGACCAGTGCTGAATATAACAACAACGTCAGGAATCTTGAATTACTGGCAGTCAAGTTAGCCCTGAAGGAGTGGAGGCACTGGCTTGAGGGAACTGAACAACCGTTTCTGGTATGGACTGATCATAACCTGACTGGCATACAGACAGCCCGTTGGGCTTTATTTTTTGGGCATTTCAATTTTACTCTCACTTACAGCCCTGGCTCTAAGAACGGTAAGCCCGATGCCCTCTCCTGTCAGTTTGTCCCTGAGGAGAACCATTCATGCCCTGAAACCATCCTTCCTTCCCTGTGTGGTGGGGACTGTTACTTGGGAGATTGAGTCAGTGGTCCGAGAAGCTCAACACACCCAACCTGGTCCTGGTTATGGACCCCCTGGATGTTTATTTGTTCCTGATGCTGTTTGTTCTCCAGTGGGGACATGCCTCCCCGTTCACCTGTCACCCAGGTGCCAGTCGCACCCTAAACTTTCTTAAAATACACTTCTGGTGGCCTACTATGGACACGGATACTCGAGCCTTCATCGCTGCCTGTTCTGTATGTGCTCGTGGGAAGGCTTTGCGTCGTCCTCTGGCTAGACTACTTCACCCATAGCCTATTCCCAGTCACCCCTGGTCACACATCACCCTCGACTTCATTACAGGATTGCCCCCCTCACAAGGTAAGACCACCATCCTTACGATTGTTGACAACTTCTCCAAGGCAGTACTTTTCGTAGCTCTCCTCAAACTCCCGTGAGACCGCTGATCTGCTGGTATTACATGTCTTCCAACAGCCCATAATACATTGTCCTGGAGTGCCCACCTTGCTTGGATTGAGTACGCTCACAACTCCCTTCTCAGCTCAGCCACAGGCATGTCTCCTTTTGAGTGTTCCTTGGGATACCAGCCTCCATTGTATCCAGCCCAGGAGAATGACATTGCTGTTCCATCTGTCCAAGTTCACCTCAACTGCTGCTGTAAGATCTGGAGAGATGTTCACTCTTCCTTCCTCCGTTCGGCTGACAACAACAGTCGCCTTGCTGACCGCCATTGGATGACTGCACCCAATTACCAGCCAGGTCAGAAGGTATGGTTGTCATCTAAGAAATCTCATTGAGAACGGTGTCCAGGAAGCTGTCTCCCCATTTCATTGGTCCCTTCATCATTGAAAAAATCATCAACCCCTCTGCCGTTAAGCTCAAACTACCCAGGTCTATGAAAATCCACCCCACATTCCATGTCTCCCAGTTAAAACCTGTACGTGACAGTCCACTCTCATTCACCACTTATCTCCCCGGCCTTGCTATGCCCATCATTACTGATTTTCTTCTGTAGAACACAAAAGGAGATTTTAGGCAGTATTTTAGTTTCAGTCCCCATTAACATTAGTCTTTTTTCCATAGAGTAAATGGTGATTCAAGCTGTCTTTACACTTAACATCTTAATGTGTTTCACAGAGGAAAGAAAACCAAACAGGTTTGGAACAACATGAGGGTAAGCAAATTATTATTTTTTTTTTTTTTTTTTTTTTGTAAACTATCCCTTTAATATCAGTCTGGTCAAGTCATATTTGTATGCTTCTGATTTTCAGGCATTAAAACAATTCTACATTATTTTTACAGTCTATTTTTGTCTTATTTGCGCACAAATACAGCACAAACACATGTCGAATGTTTTAGGCTCTTTTTAAAATAAAATGGTTTTATGTATTTTATTTATTTGTTTTCCCCATTTCGTTCACTTCAGCACAGGGTTAACTACAACCAATTTGTCCTCTATTTGTCCTTCAAATAAGAAAGGTAAAAGCATCTTTTGGTTTCGTCACTGCAATTGACAGTTCTCAAGCTCACTTGGAAGGGTGGCCCCGGTTTGAGAGCAATCTGGCAGTTTGGATGCGCTCATCCGATGCGCTATGGTGACCATATTGACACTTGAGATTCCTCTCACGTTCAGAGCAGAGTATTTAATCGGTGAGTCATATTGCTCGTGGCATGAAATTGTAGCTGGTTTGCAAAATAACAAATCTTCTCTTAACAGCAGAAAAACAACGCATCATTGCAACAAATTTGGAATATCCAACGGCGATTGTATAAGATTATTTTGAAACCAAATTGAAACGCTCTCACATCTGATGCGCACAACAGGCGTAATACAGGTTTCCATAAACTTGCGATGCGTTGTACTAGTGTAAGGTAGTGCATGTGGACACTACGACAGCCGCAAGGAGAAACATAGTAAGCAGATGGCACTCAAAATAAACCATGCGTAAAAGCACTTGAAAGTACTTAATATTACATTCATGTCAACTTTTATTTTGAATTTCTTGCAATCCGTTCATAGAGCTGCCTGGAACAGTGAAGTCTATATGGGAGCAAAAGAACTGAGCTTATGAAAGGTGTATTTACAGTCGTTTGCGTAATTGCACGTCAACTAATTGAGCAAGTTCTTTTAAATTCGTCCTTACATTTCGATCTATTAATACACTGAATTTAATTCAAAAGTGGGACTGAAAGGAGCAATCTGACATATTCAGACTTCATCCTCTTGATTTCAAAACCGTTTAAACGCTTAAAATTGGATACAATAAACAAATTGATTCCGTATGCGTCCAGACGTTAACAGGTGGAGAGAAAGCAGGTCAATGCATCGGTCTTTCCAGTGACTAAAGATGTTCAGTATTATTGAAGCGCAACACGTTGGAAAGGACTAAAACACCAATAACTGTGCGTGTATAACAATAATACAGAATCAGTTATATCCCCTCTTAATTCTCTTTGATCACTGCTGGAGTTTTACAGGTTATTCGCAGGGTGGACTTACCAGGGTCACCCTTTGCTCCCTTGTTGATCAGTGCCAATGCTGGGACACCCGGTGCATGTCCTTATAAAGACGCATCCAAGAATGTCAATCAAATTCCGTGATCACAATCCACGTCTCGACATATGTACCATAATATCACGTAAAGAATTAGCAGGATCGCAAAAATAAACAGAGCAACCAGGATTGCTTTGGTGACTGGGGATATTAAAGACTGCATGGTACCGGCGAGCTGGAGAAAGCAGATACCGTGAGCGCAATGATGATGGATACGCGTTCAGGCGCCAGAAGCGTCTGTTCCGGTCCTTATCTGCATTGGTGCGTGCCGAGTGGGGAACCTTTAGTGAAACGCGTGGGCTCTTCAAAAACATGACACGCGAAAGGAGCACTGGCGCATCCATTGGTGATCTCTATGCGTGAATACCGATTGCGCAAGGGGGTAGGCTACTGAGGTCTCCTCAGACCACCCCATCGTCCAATACTGCTCACAGAAAATATATGGATCTCTATAAAACAAACTGAGTTTAAAGCTTAATTAAAAGTGAAAAAAATGAAAAGAACAAACACAAGAATAAAAATAAAAACCCGGAAATCCTCCATAAAATACATCTTTTGATAGCTGTTTATTCGACTGTGTTGTGGAAAAAATGGTTAGTGAAACTCTTAAGGTTTGAAATAAGTGGATTGATATGTCCTTGGTCTTGTGGATTTCAGGTTTTAAAATAGGCATCCTTGAATTTTTTTTTTTTTTTTGCATATTGTCTCAAGACCATCTACAAAAACAACAACAAAATAAATAAAATAAAAACCCATGTGCACCGACGAGGTGATCCATAAGAGAAGAGGTGATTTTCATCGAGGTAAAATATTTTCCATTGCAGGTAGATTAATTCATATTTAAGCGCTGTCTGTGCGCTTTGTTGCAGAGCCTGAATATAACACTAGATGGCGAAGGAAACCAGTCCATTTGCAATTTAACGTCATGGAACACCGCCTCAAATGCTAATAATAATAATAATTATAATAATGATTATTATTAGTATATTATATGCCTAATAACAATTATTATGATTCATATTAGGATATTATTATTGTATGCCTAATGTTTTATTTTGCTATAGCCTACTTGATATTATTATTATTATTATTATTAGACTATTATTATGATTATTATTAAATTACTATAAAAATAATAATAAAATCATAATTATTGATTCATATTAGATTATTATTATTATTATTATTATTATAT
Organism: Myxocyprinus asiaticus; assembly: GCF_019703515.2. Lineage (NCBI taxonomy): Eukaryota > Metazoa > Chordata > Actinopteri > Cypriniformes > Catostomidae > Myxocyprinus > Myxocyprinus asiaticus. The sequence goes on from NC_059350.1 coordinate 22,285,674, forward strand.
GCCTAATATTTTATTTTGTTATAGCCTACTTGATATTATTAATATTATACTTAATGGCTTAGTATATCATAATGAGAAACTCTCATAATTGGGAGAATGATATATTAAGAAAAAAAAGAAACTTTTCTTTTTCATAATAATGACAGTGTCTCATAATTATAGTTGTCAGTTTAGGCTAATCCATGTATTTATCCACTGACAAACAAAATCTCAGGCTGACAGTGGCAAATGAAAGAATGACATCAAATTAGTTACGTGACATATTTATTTGAGCGTTTCAAATGGTCATAAATAATAACTGTTTATGAAAACAGTACAAGATTATTTGAGAAATTGAGATTATCTCGCACAACCTAATAAATATTCATGAGCTTCAGTTAAGTGACGTCACCAACGTTAACGGTCTGTAAGTATTAATAAATCACCCATTTAACAGTTAAAACCTTCACTACACTATCAGAAACACTCCTCTGCGCATAAAGATGTTTAAAATGCCAAACTTTCATAAACAAAAGCTTTGTCTCTCAATCTGAAGCTTTACACCTCAGAAAACGGTTAAGTTGGTAACTGTAGCCTTATGTGGTATTTCTCTTTAAGTCACCGGTACCCCGAATGACGTCATCCTGTGGAGTGCGCGCAGGTGGAGAATAAAAATTGTACGGATTAAGACTGCTGTGTTTCTGTATCAAAAACTTACAGTAACGGACTTTACCATTACAAATCAAAGATACGAAGCAATTTTATAGGAAGTAATTTCTATAAAGTTCTGTATTCAACAGAAACACATCAATTAGATGTCAGAGTGTGGGTGATTCTATAATTGCGGGTACATTTTGGTGTCTTTTTTTTAAATGGTTATATTTAATTATTTTAATAATTTGTTACTCATTGTCAAGGATCACAAGATGTTACAGGCCATAACAATATAATATTTTCTGTAAAAAGTGTCTTATATAGCTGAAAATCATGATTTCTTGTTTTCAGAATTAGTCAGTGTATTTTTTTCCATGTACCACTGTGTAATCAAAACATTTTGTTAATTTTTTTTTTTTTTTTTTGGTAATTCATTTTTATTTATAAATGCCCTAAATAGTCATTTTCCTAATTCTACAACATTAAATTATTTAAAAATATTTTATCTTAAAAATGTGTGTTCATAAATCTTGCATCAGTTCTGTTACCATACCATACTTTGCCTTTAAACTGGTGGAATTATCTCCCACAACTATGTAAGATACAGGAAATGATGTCACTTTCCCTCGCTGATAGGTTCTAAAGCACTGAAAGGTATATGTGCTCTCTCTGAGAAAATATTTTAAAGTTTTTACACCAAGAGTTATTTTGTAAAACGTCAAAATAGTTACCACAATATCAAAAGGAAAACAGAATTTATCACTGATCACACAGTGGGTTGTTAAAGTCTTTTAATCATGAATTCATTAGTGCCATGTGCTCTTAGCATTTATGCTAGCAAGTGGAGTTTTTCGCTAAAAAGTTTAAAATTGTCAATTCTATTGCCATCAAACTCTGTTACCAAGGTAGAGTAACAATGTTGACAGTATGTAACAGAATTGACAGTCATGTATGTGTGTGAGAGGGAGAGTCTCTCTCTCTCTCTCTCTCTCTCTCTCTCTCTGTGTGTGTGTGTGTGTGACAGAAATGCTACAATCACAATACATCGTACACATGTCTGCTTTAGATATGCCACTCTCAGCTGCTGAGAAGCAGAGGAGGTATCGGGCGAGGCGTGATGCCAACCCAGAGAGAAGAACAGAGAACTTAGCAAAAGGCAGGGAAAGATGGAGGTGCAACTAGGAGATGGGGAGAGTCAGATTGGTGGCAGACATAACACCAAGAGAGAGAAGACAACGGAGATACTGGAGGGAGGCACAGGCTGCAAGTAGAGCCAGAAGAGCGCAGCATAGAGAACTACTAAGCACACCACAGAGTTCAGAGCCCTTACAGTGAGGTTAGTAGACACTGTGGTGTATGTTGGTACATACAGCTAAGGGTACCAAAAGTTGATGGAACGTGTGTTTAATGAGAAGGTGTAGGGTAGAAAGTGTTGTGCTGTTTTTGTGACACTTTAGAACAGAAAACAAGTATTACTTGCTAATATATAAGTACTATCGTGATGTGAGCTGCTTCTGCTCCACAAAGCAAAAATTGGTGTGCCAGTGCCACCATACAAAAACCTTCAATTTTGCAGTTGAGCCTCTTAGAGCAAGTGAAGAGCAAGAGGTGGAAATCCGTTGGGAGTGTCAAGATGTTGCAGGACATTGGTGTGTCCTGAAATATAATGACATCTATCCTGGAACCATCCTCGAAATCAGTGAAACGCATCCAAAGGTCAAGTGTATGCATAACATAGGAAGGAACCGTTTCTTCTGGCCAACACGAGATGATGTGTTGTGGTATCCTCATGAGGATATTATAAAAGTAATTCCATCCCCAACCAAGGTTGCGTCACGACATGTTGCAATACAGAAGGAAATATGGGCCAGTATTTCACCAGAATGAGCACATGAATTTTCAGTACAGGCATTCAGATCATACATGATTCTGTTTCTATGCCATTTTTTGTGAAGACAGGGCTTTTTGATGTTTGAATGAGAGTTCTCTTAGAATGTTTGCTCCTAATTATATTATTACATTGATGGAATTGTTAATTGTTTTTGTTACCCTAACTATATTTTTCCATGGTTGTTCAGGGGGGCAGGGAGGGGGTTGGGGGGCAGGGGGTTTGTACCCTCCCTAGTCAGTTCTGTCAAATCTGTTACTTTGATCAATTCTGTTACTTAAAGGGTCAACTCTGTTTGAACTATTTTCACAAAAAATAATTAAATTGTTGTTTAAAGTCTCAAACATTATTGATGTATTTTTGCACCCTTATAATATTTCAACAACTTTTTTTTTTAACTGGATATTGTATATAATACATTTTTAGATGAAAAATATTTGCTCCTAGTGGACAGTTCTGTGAAAGAAATAGTTTTTTTTTTATTTATTTATTTATTTATTTTTTTCCATTTATGTATGCATAGATTAAATATCTCCGTTTCAAGTGCTGGAATGTAAGGACCGTTTGTGTAATGGAACAAGAAGGATTTTTCCTGTTATGTTTTATTGTTATTTCTACACATTGCCTAATTTGTCTGTAACAGTTGACAAACGATACTATAAATAAATCTGTTTTTTCGTTAAAAGTAAAAAAAAAAGGAAGTAACTTGTGTTTGGCAAGCACTGAATTGAATATGTTTTCAATAAGATACTAGAAAGAATATTTGTTGGTGAACATTTTTTTTTCCTTTTTGAAATGCCAAATGTACCCGCAATTATAGAATCACCCATGTGTTAATAACAATATGATGTATTATTTGTGTGATCTTAGAGACTAACTTACCTTTTAATCAGTAGAAAAGAAAAGAGACTGCATTGCTGCTTGTCAGTTGTTGTCTCATCCTGTAACTGTGGCCCTCCAGTGTTTTACATAGAAAGCTACTCAAATGTTCAATTAAGTCATCAACATATAAATGTATATAGATAAACATATACAAAGAATAAACATTATAAATATATCAATAATTTAAATTCCTTATGTGACCCAAACTCATTTTTTGGGGGGGATCACTTTTTTTTTTAAACATTTCCTTAATGTCATAAATAAAAACTAGTCTCACCATTTTATTTTATTCAGCTTTTTCTTAATTTTTTATTTGCAAAATATTTAAATGTAAAATACAGCTGTATTTCCTGTAATTTGTCTAAAATATTCACTAAAACTCTCCTTCAGAACGATGAGCCATTTACACACATTAATACGTGGAACTTTATGATGTGCATTTTATTTCTTGTCAAGTGGTTACATGCGACATGCTTTGAGCACATTCTGCAGTAGCAGTACAAGCATTCAATGCACACCCATTAAACTACATTAAAGTCATCAACACAATATACTTAAATGTATAGATACATATATACAAAGATTAAACATTATAGAAATAATTAACAATCCCTATGTGACCCTAACACATTTTTCAGGGTCAGTTAATTTAAATGATTACATTTATTATTCACTGGTGCAAAATGCCACCCCTGCACTTTTTTGTAGTTTAAGATTTTATTATATGGTTGTTTTTACAAACACTGTACCCCTTTAAGTGTGCTTGCCTATACAGAGCATATTACCTGTTTATTTTTCTATACCAAAACTTAAAACTAGTCTCATTACTTTGATTTGATTTTTTATTTGTAAAATAAATAACTGTAAAATAAAGATGCGTTTACTGTAATTTTGTCCTATATTAACCAAAACTCTCAATCACAAGATGAACCATCAACAAAACACACATAAAAAGCAGTTTGCAATAATACATTTTGTAATACAATTTCATTATGTGGAACTTTATGGGCATTTTTAAACAAATATGCATGGTTATATTGAGGTGCAATTTAATTCTTGTCAAGTGAAGTTATAAACAATGCATTCTGCATTAGCAGTCTGCCACAGTGGACCGAGTTGCCATCAGCTGGCCAGTGGTCTGCCGACGGAGGCCCAAACGTGGCAAGCCTCTGGCGGCATGCTACCCAAAAAATGCTGGTGGACTGATAGGTCATTGTTAGCTGGGAAGTCATTATTATGAGAAAGTTTCTCGTTATTATGAGATATTAAGTCAATTATGAGATACTAATTCATTATTATGAGAAAGTTTCTCGTTATTATGATATACTTGTCATTATTGAGATACTAAGTCGTTATTACGAGATACTAAGTCATTATTATGAAATACTAAGTCATTGTTATGAGAAAGTTTCTCGTTCTTATGAGATACTAAGTCATTATTTTGAGATACTAAGCCATTATTATGAGAAAGTTTTTCGTTATTATGAGATACTAAGTCATAATTATGAGAAATGTTCTCATTAATTTGATATACTATCTCATAATAATGGCTTAATATCTCATTATATTGACTTACAAAATCGCATTTTTTAACTGTGGCGGAAACCGGCTTCCATACGTAACAGTGAACACAACCCTGTACAAACGTGCACGCACTTAAAAAACGCATTCAGGGCGTGTCAAGGCGCGTCTTTTTACTGCACAGTTTTGAATACTGCTGAATAGGACCACGCTTAGATCACTCAGAGGGGTGGGTAAATTTGGTTGCTGCTCTCAACTTCAGTTTTCAACAACTTGTAATATAGTTTAAGTAACGTTCATGGCTTGTGAAGCGTTCATACATCCACGTATTATTGACAGAGATTCTTCAATTGTGATCTTGTTGAAAACCTGACCGCACTTAAATTGTATATCTTTTTATAGCAAGATGACTTCACACCTGTGGATTTTACTTTTGGCAAGTATTGTGGCAACAAGAGCGCAAGGTATAGTGATTTCCCTCTCTAAACATTTCTTGTTCTGTTCACGTTTTATTTTAGTAACATCGCTGAGCCTTGTAACAGTTGGCCAGTATAGTTCAACATAGCAACGCAAACACAACAGTTGGATAATCAATGAGGCGGCAGAGCAGATCATATGGGCAATAACGTCAGTTGGAATTAAACAGAGTTTGCTGTTAGCGAAGTTATTTGCCCAGATATCACTCGCAAGAATTGGTTGAATATTTTAAGTTTTCAAAAGAACTGCACATATATGGGATTGACACTTGAAATTAAAAATGTTCCACTTGCATGCTCACTCACCAGCGCATGGGGAGAATTGCACGAGATGTGTTGGCACCAAGTATTTTAAGTTTCTGTGACATGGTAACATTGCCTAATACTTTTAAAAGTATGACCAAAAATGACAGAGATAAAGCAGAGCAATCAACTCAGAATATCTCCAATTAGACCCTGAAGGTCACAGAAAACCCCCTTTTCAACCAAAACAAATTCTGGTCTGAACTGCTTTTTCAGCAGAGGAGTTGTGTTGGAACACTGTGTACTACATACATTGTATTCCATGACATACTTCCTGTGATGTTGTTGCTGGATTGGGCAACAAAGCAAACCACAGGCATTCTCCTTTGTACTAGATGGGGCATTGACTGTAGACATTTGTTTAATATGATCTTTTGTCATGCTTGAGTTTCACATGAATGCAAGTTTTACTTGTAGGTTAAGCAGAATTAGCCTACTTTAAGGTAATTCAAATTTGAATTTTTTTTCATATAATACTTGTGACACTCACGTTTGCACAAATCTTCACTTTACCAGAACTGTGAATGTAACTTGTAGCCTTTGGGCTGAGCAGTCAACTGCGTAAAGACTACTCAGATAAAAGGATAAATCTCTTGTTTCAGTTCTGACTCAACAGCCTGTCATCATTATTTATGGGTAGACCAAAACAAAAACATTCCATCACCCTGGCAACCTAACTCAGAGGAAGATTTGGTGTTTCATTTCATGTGGCACACACAGACAGTCGCACACTCCACCTGGTGTGTGTTTGGTAATCTGAGAACAGTCTCTCTCCCCTCCCCCAATACAATTATTCTATTTAGAATTTTAACTGATCCCAAATCAATTTAAATGATCAACTTCTTCTGAAAGTATGCTGAATTTAATGATTTTTTAAATTGAATTATTTATAGACACCAAGTTTAAAAGTTGTGCTCCGGCTGTCATATGGATGGGAGGGTTTGGTCAATTTATGATTCCTTTGTTTTCATAGAATAGACAAAGAATGGGCAACTTTGATGGAGATGAGGGCCAACATTTTCTCTCCTTTCTACCGAAGTGCTGGATTACAAATCCGCACTCTCACATTGTTGACCCCCTTACTCAATTTCTTAATTACTGTGGGTAATCTATGCACGACTAATGCAATTTATTTTAAATGTTTTGTATAGTACACAGTATTGTATATACACATGCAGTTAAAATGGACAAATTCATGTTCACTTGACAAGCAATAGATACGACTTCAATAATACATACAGTATTATCAAGAAAATAAATCTCATTTGTATTGTCTGTACATTTCCAACAAGGATCTATTTTCAACCCCACCTCAGAAAGAATTGTGTGCTTAAAAGCTGATGTAATTTCTGCGACACTAGCGCCATTGAACTAAAATGCAAAAATAAACAATGTTTTTAAAACAGCTTTCTGAATTGGGCATATACCATCAAGCTAATTGAACAAATTCAGGGCTACAGGATTAGTTCCCTATCGATTCAGTTCACTTGACATTGCGGTAAACATTTTTGGGGAAAACCTTCTCCGACAACCTAGCTGAAGCCCTTGTATAATAATGCCAATATTATGATTGGCAATGGTGTTTGGGCCCTGCCCCTTTAGGCACATAGTTGGCCTATATAAGCGGGTGCGCGAACACCATTTATTCAGAATTTTCTTCCTTCAAGACCGTCATCGTCTCGTCTTGACTACGACAATCATCTCATCTTATACAGCCCTCTCTTCGCCGTCGACGGACACCCTCCAGCGGACGGGACTTCCCTGCAGACGCAGACAGGACGACTTATTGCCTGTACCACTTAGCGCACACAGTCCCTCCCCTGCAGTGTTCCGGCAAAGATTCTCTCTGCCTCGCCGTCGAAGACGCTTCTCTGTGAACGGGTTCTTGTTCACATGCTCGCCATTGAACAATGCAGTGCTTCAGTGAGACATCCCTGCTTCCCGCAGCATTCCAGCTGGAGATATTGTATCCTTTTCATATATACATATTAATATGTTGATGTATCATATATGCATGCAACGCGTCTTTTTCAAGATGCCGTTATGCAAGAGTTCCGCATGCGAGCAGCACATCCTGCCGTCAGATGAACATGAGAGCTGCATTCGGTGCCTGAGCTGCACCCACGCTGACACGGCTCTCATAAAGACAGACTGCCCTGACTGCAAGGACATGACTCTCCGGATGCTCTGTTCAAGGATCACCCTCATTCTGAGGGACGATCCCGCCTCCTGCAAACCTCCCACCCGCCTCTTCTGTGTTAGATCCTGAGGGTTCACACAGGGAGCCACGGCGGGGCCATGAGGTTGAGTTGGATGAAGTCGAGGAATATCCCATGCCGGCTCAAGCCCCTAGATCTCCAGATGTAGCGTCCGCATCAGTACAGTATATGCATGATGAGCTCTGGCCCTCTATCGGAGTGCACAAACATATCACATTGGTGGTTCTGACGATGGGGATGACATTGTGTCCCTCGCAGCATCAAATATGAGTGAATGGTCCACGGAGGATGTTGCCTTTCCTTCCCCCAGTGAGGAGGAGGAGCTTGCGCACGCCACTGATAAGAGCTGATTCGCGTTCCCTCACAGGAGGTTGAGGAGCTCGGTTTATAGTACTCCCCTCCAGTCAAGCTGGAAATATCTAGCCTGGATGAGTGGTCCTGCAGTCCGGTCACTGTCAAAAGACTGTGTCTCAAAGGGCAGCGTCATTCTTTCCGGAGATCCGGCTTGCTGCACATGCTCGACACACACTGTTACATGCTGTTCACTTCCCCTCCTCGCCGGAGCTCGCTGGGAGATTGCATGTGTGTTATTTCTGTGTGATGATTTTCACATGAACAATCTTTTCACAAAATAAAGTGCTTGTTGCATCTGCTCACGCTGCATATGCTCGACACACACACAAATATTTACATGCTCTTCGCTTCCCCTCCCTGCTGGTGTTCGCCGGGAGGCTTCACACAGGCTGTTTTCTGTGTATTGTGTTCACATAAACTATGTTTTCATAAAAATCTGAAATGTGCTAGTCACAAATATTGAGAAGCACACAGTCATACGCTGCTCATTCACTGCCGTAGGTCGCTTGGATGATACACAAATGTGTTTCTGTGTGTTGTATTCACACAACCAATGTTCTCACACAAAAGAGAAAGCACTTGTTGCGGGAGACGTGCACACATCACACACTGTTCACTCCCTGCCAGAGTTTGCCTGGATGTTGCAATGTTTTTGTGTGATGTGTTAAATAAAGAATGATTCTTACAGAAAAGAGAAAAGCACTCGTGATGCCTTCACGAGACACACACACATTCTCATTTCTCACCCCTTCCCCGCCGGAGTTCGTTGGGACAAGGATATTACACCGACTACCTCTATGATGGGCTATTATTAGCCCGATCAGAGGATCTGTTGTGCGAGCACAGCTTCGACATTTTAACAGCATCATGCTGGGTCAGGCCTTCTGGCAAAAGGTGGTAATCACAGATGTGTTCAGGCGGGCACCCAGCCTTTGGCACCTAGCACTTCAGTCGTCTGGAAATACTAGCTGTCTCTTAGCCTTGAAGGCTTTTCATTCCAAGGTAGCGAATCGCCACGTTCTGATTCGAATTGACAACATGACAGTGGTAGCTTACATAAATACCATGCCCTGCTGGGGTGAATGTCATTCTGCAAGATACAGCACTGTCCGCGAGATGCCTCTATGCGCTAAGTGCTGTGTTTTTGCAAATTGGTGCTTTTCACATGGTGAAGACTCAGTGAACTGCTCCATAGCTGAGATCCTTGCGTTCTTCCAAGAGCGGCACATTGATGCTTAGGTAGCAACTATGTCAGCATACCATGCCCCGGAGGCTGTCTCCTCCATGGGCAGACATATTCTATTTTTCAATTCCTCAAGGGAGCGAGGCGCCTAAACCTCCTCGCCCTGCTACAGTCCCAGCTTGGGATTTAAACCTTGTAACACTGGCTATAATAAAACAACAAGAGTCACACAAAATTTGAGGGGGGATCATCCACCAACTGTATTTTTAAAGCACTTAACCCCTTTATAATATAAATAAAAAAAGAAAAACCAAACATTCATTGGGAAAATACATCATTGAACATGACCACATAAAGACATGAGTCCACACCACCTTGCAATACTCTTCTTATAGAGGTAGAGGATACAAAGCGATCACAGTTGAACATTGATGAAGGAGCACTCAGTGGTTAATGTCCATATTAAGTATTCAGTCCCCATTCCAGAACAAGTATCAAGGAACATCACAGGAATAAACAGTCCAAACGAATATTGAGGATGAAGTAGGCCTTTACACTTTACAATACTCAGGACTGATGGTTGGTACAGCCCATGCGCCCACAAACGAAAACCCTCTGTATACAAACAAGATTAAACTGCAATCAGACCAAACATGAAATATTTCATATACATATATACACAACCCAACCACCAAAACCAAAAACATCACTTACATTGAGCTGAAAGAACAATGATGTTCCTCAAAATAGGGCAAACACAGCGTCTTAAAAAGAGATGAGCTTCTAGCCCTGCTACAGCACATGGCTACAATCTTACTCTATAAAAGGGTAAGCTTACATGATTACCTTCCTAACCTCCCCCTAGTGACAGGGAGGAAAACTACAAAAGGAACAGTTGCACCAAACTGTTACAACCTGGTGCTGAAGGCTTTCACGAGCCCCCTGTTTGAACCATTGGAATTTGTTGAGTTGCATGTGCTTTCTTTAAGACTCCTATTGGCTCTGGCCTCAGTTAAACAGGTGGGTGATATGCAGGCACTGTCGGTTGACAGTTCATGTCTAGAATTCGGACCAGGGCTTTCAAAAGCCACCGTCAAGCCCAAAAAATGCTATATGCCTAAGGTGCTTTCCACACCCTTTAGGGCCTAGGTAGTCCACCTAAAAACCTTTGCTTCCCCACAGTCTAATTCAGATGAGGAGCACTTAACACATTTATTATGGCTCGTGCGGGCATTATACATATATGTGGAGTGTACCCGCCAGTTTAGACTGTCAGATCAGCTCTTCGTTTGTTATGGAGGATTCACAACAGGCATGTCCGTCTACAAGCAAAGGCTTTTTCACTGGATCATTGATGCGATCGCCCTCGCTTATCAATCACAGGATGTGAGATGCCCTATTGGCGTGAAAGCGCATTCAACCAGAGGCATAGTGTCTTCATGTGCATGGACAAACGGTGTATCCCTACAGGATATATTCCTTGCAGCAGGTTGGCCTTTATAGAACACGTTTGTGAGGTTTTATAAACTAGGCGTGGCATCCATCGCTTCGAGTCCTCTCTGTCTAGAGAGCTTGCTATTTCAATACCAACGGGTGAGCCTGAGCTCCTTATTACAGGCAGGCAACCTGTTATCATTTTAATACTGTGTAGGCTGCTATTCAGTTTACTCCCACTAGAAGTCACAAGCACTTCCAAAAATAATAAACCTACCTCTTGTTATGAAAGAATTACATTTATACTGTGTGTATTATAAGACTCGTATATATTCCCAGCATAAGATTAACTTCCTGTCTGGTTGTCACCATGTGGGGTTATTCATTATTCTATACACTTGAAATATGTTTGCAATAAGTCACTGCCTGGCGGGCCTGTGACCTCATATACATATTCTTTTACAAGTGTTTATACCATGGTATATCTCTCGGGTATGATGTCATGTAGTGTGACGTGATGGGACTCAAAAGCATTCACCGCAATATCAAGTGAACTGAATTGATAGGGATCATCTCCTGTTACACATGTAACCTCAGACATGATAAACTGGTAGAAATTTGCCAACTGGTATACATTTTGGAATATCGTCTCTATCGTGGTATCGCAAAATTTCCACACGAGAAACGTGTACAGCACTATGTACAGCACATAGCACGTACGCATTACACACTCTGTCGGATAAATGGAGGAAGGCGGAGTGACTGCTTGTTTCTCAAATTCATTTGAATGAGAAGATGAGAGGAGATTATGAAGGAAAAAGTGTGTCCTCCATCGTGTGGAATTAGTTTGGCTTTAGAAAACGCGATACCGAGCAGAAAACAGTGATTTGCAAGGTTTGTACATTGTGTATGTCAGTATATCCATGTGCGTGTATATATATATCAGTGGTCAGGGCTTGACGTGAGACTGATAGAAATAATGAAACGCAGTTTTTCTCTGACCGCTGCACGTGTCATTAGATGAAAAGCTTGTCTAGAACACAAGAAAAAATGACACTGAATCCTCTATAATCATAATAATAATAACAGTAATAATAATAATAATAAAAAGAAAATTGGTGCACATCATCAGACTGAAATGTGACATTTGTTTTTAACTTTGACTATGTTTGTCAAGTTCAAAATAAAGAGAAAATTATATAAGATTTTATAAGATAAGATATAAATATCTTATATAATAAGATAATTATATGAGATTTTAAGTTTTAATTTATAAAGTATTTAATTCACTGACTGGACTACTCCAAATTACACATTGCGACATGGCTTAATATATAATAAAATTTTATTGATTTTTCAGAAATATTTAACTATATTGTGATATATATCGTTATCGTGATATAAAATTACTCATATCGTGATATATGATTTTGGTCATATCGCCCACCCCTAGGCTCTATGAAATATATGTACATGTTCCCAATAGATCATCCAGTGATGGCTAGAGTAAATAATCTTTGTCCTTGATTTGGGTAAAATTTCATGGAAAACTATGCGAGTTGCGTTCCGCGGTGCTGCAGAATTTTGACGCTGAGCATTGGTGGTGTGCTTCTTTTGTATATTTTGTAGAAAATAAATAATTGTTTTGAATTTTAGAAAGCGCCATGTCGTCCGCCAGATGCGTCCAGTGTGCGACCCCTTTTAATTTACCCTGCCGCTTACACTTTATTAAAGTTTTGTTGAGAAATATGTCTGAAGAGACAAAGACTATTGTGAAACGAACAGCCCTATTTATATCTGAAAAAAATCCTGATATATATCTATAATCATCGAAAAAACCTTCCGATTGAAAAAGGCCCCAAAATCGATCTCAAGCCTACCGCTTATATTGAACTTCAAGTGAAATGATGTTCATCTCTAGTCCATGAAACAAAGTGGTTTGCATCATTCATCCCTTTCTATAGCCAAAGCAGCAGGTTTGCCATGGAACGTAAGTTACTATGTTGATGAACACCGGTAAAAGCTGACCCACCTTCATGGTACCTAAAATCCAGAGTTGACGCAAACTAAACTGAAACTTACCTTACTAGCCACCTAAACCGGCTTCACAATATAGGCCTCTGGCCTGCATTTGTTTAGATAGTCCCGCCCTCAACTCACACCATTGGTTGAGTAACGTTGTGGGAGTGGGTCTAAGCGTGTCTCTCAAAACAAACACCGGAATTTTTATAGTGCCGCAGAGACACAATGTTTACACTTATCAAATAAATAAACCTATTAAAGGAATAGTTCACCCAAAAATGAAAAAAAAATTCATCAAAACAGAATTTAAGACTTTTAGGATTTCATTTCAGGCCTCCTTCTCTAAATAATGCAAGTGAATGTCCAAAATGCATATTTAGGGTGCATCAAAATAATCCACACGACTCCAGTTGACAAATAAAGGTCTTCTGAACCCAAACGATTGATTATTTTTTAGAAACAAAACAATACTTATATAATTTTTAACTACAAACGTTCGCTTCCGTACATCTCTGTGACGTGTGCTCATGAGAGGGATGACGTAAGCTTGTTCGTAAGGTCACGCGTCACGTGGAGGAGGAGTCGTGATTGTTTAAAAGAGAAACTTGTGCTGTTCACAAACCAAAACAGTCCAAAACAATTTCAAAACAATATAAAATAAAATAAAAAATCATTTCCAAATAATAATAAAAAAAAAAAAAACAATGTAAACAATGACACCCTTCCTGACTCCTCCTCCACGTGATGCGAAATTTCCACACCCCACACGTGCACGGACCGATCAGTTACAATACAAAACACATCTCACTTTTCACAAGACTTTTCAGCAATCTGACAGGCCATCTCAATTAGGGTTGCAGCGGTATGAGATTTTCATGGTACGATAACCATCTCAGAAAACGACACGGTGTACGGTATTACACAATTATTATTATCAGTTACAATGACCCTTATAGGAGTGAAAACAGAAGGTTTTTTTTTTTTTTTTTTTTTTTTTAACAAAGGCTTTATTGTAATTGAAACTTGAAACCATTTTTTTATGGAAGTATGTGTAAAAAAGTCTTCCTTTTGAAAACAAATAGAATAAATAAGAAAGCTAAACTGAATTATAAACATGATAAAAAAATAGCATGTAACTATAACATGTTATATAACTAAAGCATGTTAGTTTACATGTTAGCATAGCATGTTAAATAACTACTAAATGAAAAATAACATCAGCCGTGTGAGCTTTTAAAGTAATGTCCTAGGATTATTAACAATTAACATATACTGTAGGTGCATGACAGCGCAGCCAGACTGCTCCTGTCTGTACCTTTAACTCAGTGGTTCTCAACTGGTTTTGCTTCAGGACCTAGATTTTACATTGGAAATCAAGTGGCGACCCACTATAGTAAAAACGTAACCTGTATTTAACATATTCTGGGTCGCATTTCCTTTTATGTTGCATAGTTATGTTCATGGTTTTGACGTCAACAACAAAAGCAACAGGAAGTTTTCTCTCCCCCTTTTTAAAAATTGAAGAGCATATTTACTTATATGAGCCCATTATTATCCCATTTGTTTCCTAATTTCAAACATAATTCAAACAGAACATACATATTACACAGGAGGAAAGTCTCCTCATTATCATAGTTAGTTCAGTGTAGCTAGTTTTAAATAATAGTAATAATAAGAAGAAATTATATTATTTATGAAAAATAAATACTATCTGAAACACATCTTGAAACTTTAACTACAACTGCCACTGTTGATATAAAATGAGGTCTAATAGATTCTACCTTTACATTATTTCATATGAAACTATAACATTTTGTCAAAATATAACAGTTACTATTAATCATGTAAAACTGTGAAACAATTTTGTAAAGGTGTTGATGCATAATGGAAAAAAAATGAGCGCATAGCACAGTGTTGCTCTTTTCCTCCTCAGTGCTGTTTGGCATGTCAGGGCTGCCTACTGTTTAAGAGGTTCGACTTGACTTCCTCAGTAACGCTTTAAACTAGAAAAGTCTCACTAGAATTGAAATTGGTCACATCAGTTTTGAGGTCTGCGCTCTGCAATATTGAGGGAAGCCCGGTTGTTGCACGCATGCGCCAGAGAGAAGAGCAGATCATGATCGCGAGCTGGTTCCATTACACTCGTGCGAAAGTGCAGATGAGAAGCCTTTAGCTGATTGCGAGATTATCATTAAATCTGCCTCAGGAGTCCTAAATTGGCTATCACTTGGGCGGCCATGTCATTGTTCTTTCCCTGCTGTCTGCGACCCAGTCCGAATAGACCTGCGACCCAATTTTGGAGGTATACCGCTGCAACCCTAATCTCAATTGCTCATTTCTTTGCAGTTACCACCGAAAAACAACTTTTTTCGTTTTTCAGAAGCTTGAGCGAAACAGCATGAGGTGCCTTTAGTGATTCTCGCACGGTCACGTATTTGGTAAAAATGTTGCTGCTAATGTATCTGTGATAGAAGCAGCTCTGGTGTCACCGGTGTATCTCTGTCATTCTTCTCTTTGTGAGCAGTGATGTAACAGTGATTTAAATTGAAATCTTTCATGGCAGATTCTGTGTCCAAACACACTAAATACATGGTTTTCCCCATGAACTCTGTAAACAGAAAAATACCATTTCAACTGGAAAATGTGGTTTTCATAGTCAATTTTCTTGTTATATTTCTCATTTTGTCAAATTGTTTGGAACAAGCAATCTCTACATATAGATAGCAGTAATAACACACTAGCCTGAATGCAATCTTCACATGAACACCTTTTCAATGTACTAAAATGCATTTTCAATCTAATATTGTTTGACAGGCCCTATTCAAAGCTAATGCTGGCTGTCATTTGCCCATCCCTGGAATAAGCACATGTAAAACTGGGCGGGGCCACAACATTTTTAGTGTGTGAAAGTGACCTGTTAAACTCCAGTCCAGGCTTTTACCCTCTAGGAATGGGCTATATTTCTCTCTCTCACTCTCTCATAATTGGTTTTGGTTTTTTGAGTCTTTCTGTTAGGGGGTCATGCAAGAGAAATTAGGCAGAAGGAAAGGCAATGTTACAGATGCTTTCTATGAATGTTTTGCCACTAACTTCTCACTGTAATGCTATTAGTCACTATAAAGCTAATAGATGTTATACTTGGACTCATTTGAGTTGCTTCACTTGAGTTCCTTACAACCATTTTTTGGGGTTTGTACTATGTGAAGTGTGACCACATGTAAGTCTCAAGCTCAAATCAGGTGTATTTGGTTCCACTTGCTGAAGTATAACTATTTAGATTTCTAATGAATGTGTTCTGGAAAATGAATAGGTCAATACATTTCAGTAATCATTTATGGGTTGTTAATTATAATAAGTATTTTGCCCATTGAGTCTATAAATGAGATCCACGCACATTTGTTGCTTGCAATGGAAATGTAGGGAATCAAACAAGATTGCTGTTCAGTTGGCTGGATGCATTCTCTATTGACAAGTTTGGATTTCTCAGGGGACGCAAATTAATTTTTGAGATGTGTAACTATTATGAGACTTAAAAATGCCAGTTTTTGTGGGAGAACAGACAAAAATGTTACTCCTTTTTTCACTATACATCTTGCCATTGCAGGCTTTAGGCACGATTATAATTTCAAGCTTGAGTACACTTTCTAGCGCTTGTCGCATGCACAGAGCACTAGATGGCACTCGGAAGTGTAATCGAGCCTGAAGTCATGACTGCCAGAGAGACTGCTGATGGTACCATTTATAGTGAAAAAAGTAACGTTTTGGTCTGTTCTCACCCCCCCAAAAAATCTGATCATTTCAGAAGACATGGATTAAACTACTGGAGTCTTATGGATTACCTTTATGCTGCCTTAATGTGCTTTTTGGAGCTTTTAATTAGACTTTAGATTTTATGATGATAAAATTGAATTAAACTTTTAAAACACGAAATTCAGAGAACACAGAATTTAGATAGAAATAAAATAAACTGATTTCATAGGGCCCTTAGCATTGACTATTGAAAACCCCATATTGGTTGACCACTAGACATATACATAAATTTTTGTTTAATAAATGTATACATTTTTGAATGTGATTAAACTATCCATAAGCATGGAGAATGACAAAAAATAAACTAAAATACACTGCCAATTAGGGCTGAAATGATTAGTCAACATTATCATCAACGTCAACAATAAAAAATTGTCGACAAACATTTTCATTGTCGAATAGTCGTTTGATGTCATTTAACGTAACATGAGATCAAATGAAACTCTAATGATGATGCGGAAGAGCAGCACTGCAGCTCACGCTTGACTGAGGAGAGGAAGAAAACACAGCTCACAGTCCAGAGGCACACTAAAGGCCGAAACATACTTCACGCAAGTACACAGACGCGAGCGCTTGGCCAATGCGTGGTCCTGTTGTACATTACGTGCACTCTTGCGTTGCTCTGGTGGTTACAAACCTCAGACCACAAGAGGGCCTGACCACGAAACCAGTGCTGTGTCCGAAAACAGGAAAATGCTGCCTTCGGAGGCTGTACACGGCGGCAGGATAAAAATAAGGTGCTATTCAAACTGTTTGGAGACCAGTTGCTTAGAGTTCCATTCATTCAAAACAGCTGTCAGTTAAGCCATTAACTGATTAAGCAGCAAGTCAGCTGCCTATGTTTTCGGATGCAAAAGTCGTATATATTTTTCGAAAAGATTCTGCCTGAGTCCGTAATGACAGTTGTTGATTGAAAGAAGAAAATCTCCTCTAGCACCCCTTGCAGCAACGCTGAGAATGCAGTGTGTACTTGCATTGTGTAATGAATTGAGTGCTGACACATTTCGCAACAACGCATGAAATCGAGGTTGTGTAGCAAGGTGCGTCTGCGTTCACATACTTGCGTAGAGTATGTTTGGGCCTTACATTTTCACAGCTTCAGGTGATGTAGATCGCAAAGTATGAGGGAATTATACAAAAATACCAAATAAATGATAACAGAAGCACTCTCGTTGTGGAATAAATGGAGCCGGAACTGCTGCTCTGCTGAAGCAAAACTTGTGTGTCGAGCGACTTTAAAGGAAACACCCCGGCGTTACATCTTTAATGCAGTTGTATTTAATGCGTTGTAGCTTTATTAAAGTTCAAATAATCAGGAAGCAGGTCATGTAAATAACTACAAATTCCAAAACTGGCATTACTCTGTGCGGCCAGCACCTCTTCTATAAATTGCGCGAAGTGTCCCGATCTAAGGGGGAGAGATTGAAACTGCACCTGGCTGATGCACACTCTGTCGCAGGGACGCTCATCCCTCGAGCGTGTGCGCTTAATGCAGCTAGATTATAACGTGATGGCTCGCGACTTATTGAATCATTATATATGTGTCACTGTGCACTTTACTGCACTCGCAGAAGTATAACCAAGTGAAAAAATGCACTTAAATACAAAATATATATCTAAATATCTTATGTTGCTTCTCAAGTAAATGTATTTCTAGACAATTTTAAATGGAAAACAAGACAAAACCACTTGATATCAATAGGATTTTTTGCAGTGAATTTTTACTGAATTAAACTTAATAAAAAAAAATGTTTTTTCTTGTAATTCAGTGAATATCATTTAGAGGTATTTTTAAAAGATGATTTTGTCTGCTTTACTGTTAGCAAGCACGTACATACAACCTTTTAAGTTGAGGCACAAGCTGAATAGTCGGTTAAGAGCTAATGATTAATTGTTGCAACAATCGCCCAAATAGTCAAATAATCATTCTAATAATCGTTAGATTAGTGGACTATCAAAATAATCGTTAGTTGCAGCCCTACTGCCAATAAATGTTTTTTATGCACTGAAAATCAACATAGTTTGATTAAACATAACATTAAAAACAACTGTCTCCTTGCAGAATTGGACCTCTCTGATGCCCTTTTTGATGATGACAGCAAGCGTAAGTAAAGAGTTCTCTTTTGTTTTATATGGTTACCTGTATGTTGATGTGCTACTTTATATATATATGTATATATATATATATATATATATATATATATATATATATATATATATATATATATATATATATATATATATATATATATATATATATATATATACAGTAGCGGTTCTAGCTTGTATGGCGCCCTGGGCGAAACGCGCTTCTGCACGCTCCCAAAGTTGTTGATGGGCGGCGCCTTGCCGTTTTATATATATATGTGAGTGTGTATAACAAATGTAAGCTAGAGAATTGTATTGCATGGTGAAAATCTTTATTTTTGTAAACTATTTTTGTAAACTGTGTAAACTTTTCAACTATGCAACTAATATGCCTCTTAATATGACTAATGATATTTTTGTCTATCTTAAAAAGCCACTGCAAAGCCACCGGTGAAACCAACCCCTCCCAAAAACTCAAATCCAAGTAAGAAGTTTTTTTTTTTTTTTTACACATACAGTATTATGCTCACACATATTATTATTGTTATATTTAGTATAGGACACAATACATATACTGTAGAGCTTTACTTAACATGTTTCACTTACTGCTTTACTCTTCCAGATGGGTTTGACCTGTCAGATGCATTTGATTTAGGTAAGGCTGTGTGGGATTTTCTCCTCAATTATTTTTTTTTTTCTGTAATGAAGTTTGAAGAAATAGAAATTAAATTAACTGCTGTAAAATCACATTCAGAACGAATATGATCCATAAACATGATCATACAGAGAACATATCGGGTATTTTCAGAAAAATTTTATGATTATTAATATTTATTGTATGAAATGCCACCTGTAAACATTTGTGTTTCATATAGATTTCCTATAGAAAATGAGGCTGATAATATTTGGTCAGTTATGGATCGCTCAGGCTTTTGCAAAGATCAGTGGTATAAAGAATGCCTATACTTATACATTTCAGCCCATAACCTGTTTGCTTTTGTCTGCAGTTTAGACCTGACCATAGATTGACCTTTTCATCA
Source organism: Myxocyprinus asiaticus (assembly GCF_019703515.2). Lineage (NCBI taxonomy): Eukaryota > Metazoa > Chordata > Actinopteri > Cypriniformes > Catostomidae > Myxocyprinus > Myxocyprinus asiaticus. The sequence goes on from NC_059350.1 coordinate 22,305,527, forward strand.
AATTAAAAACTCATTCGCAATGGTCTTCTCAGCCTCAGGATATAAACACTATTGAAGACCCGTGGTCTGAATTTAAGAGAGTAATACACATAATATCAAATATTAACTGTGGTGGATTAAAATTTGTAGAAGTATACCATTAGTATACTTCTTCCCCATATGATGGGCAAATTCCAATTGAAAATTATCATCCTTATGCTTTATTCTCTCCAAAAGGACAGAGCCCTTGAAGTGGGTACTCTGAAGTGAGCATGGTATTACTTTATGGATGTACCCTTTGCTAATAGTGTTGTGGAAGGGCCCTTCGTAAAAATAAAAATAAAAAGTTCTTACTTTCGTTGGAACGATCCTTCGGGTGGTGTCCTCTTTCCTGCTGTATTATATTATATTTTTTATGTATTCATTTTTGCTTATTTTCAAGAACCTTTACAGATTTTATAGATTATAGAATTTTATGATCGTGTTTATTTTTAATACACTTGTGTGGCTATAGCCAGGGTTGGGAGGGTTACTTTTAAAATGTGTTCCACTACCAATTACAGAATACATGCGATCAAATTTTTTTTTCTTTTTTTTTTTTTTTTTACATATTCCGTTAGATTACTCAAGGTCTGTTACGTAATCTGAGTACGTTAGATTACTACTTAAGCATTGGTAGATTTTTTTTTTTTTTCACTTGTTTTGACTATAAACAAGCTAATAACAGTACAGTAAGAAAAAATACATTTTATGGAGAAAAAAGCCTAAATATCTTATGCAAAGTAAATTTATCTTGTTTTAACCATTTTGTATTTTTACAGGAAAACAATAAAAAAATTATCATCAAGTATAAGATTTCTGCAGTATATCTTTGCTCTAAGATCAAAGGTCTTATTTGGGGGGGGTTAACTAAAAGAAGATATATATATATATATATATATATATATATATATATATATATATATATATATATATATATATATATATATATATATATATCTGTATATATACATAAAACTGATTTTTTTATTTTAAAAAAAATAAATCGTGGCTGGTCAAAGGGCAAGAAATTGCATTTTAGTTTAGCAGAAAGCTGAATGAAAATTTACACAAGGTTAACTATTTCTGCTGCTCCAAACTTCAAAACCCCATCACTTTTTCCTCAATAATGTCATATTCACTTTTTCACTCATAACAGTGTAATCGCCCTCTGTCTGCTCATATGAATGTTAAACATTATAAGTGTTTCGCCGCTCTTCAAACGTTCCTCGGATCGCATCATTTATACAGATAAATGTTTTCCAACTGAATAGACTAAATATTAAATGAAACGAATGACAATAAAATGCAAAGTGATCTCTTTTGAAATCAAGGGCACATTAAAATAAAGCGTTACACATTCATATGTACAAACAATAGTACGCAAGTATAAACACCACGGGACCACTGCAGCCATCCTACTGCTCAGGAAGGAGACGCATTCTGTCTCCTAGAAATGAACGTAATTGGTGTGAAAAGTGCAAATCAGTCCCAGAACAACAACAAAGGACCTTGTGAATATGCTGGAGGAAACAGGTAGTATCTATATCCACAGTAAAATTAGTCCTATATCGACATAACCTAAAAAGCTGCTCAGCAAGGTAGAAGCAACTGCTCCAAAACCACCATAAAAAAGCCAAATTACAGTTTGCAAGTGCACATGGGGACAAAGATCTTTTTTTTTTTGGAGAAATGTCCTCTGGTCTAATGAAACAAAAATTGAACTGTTTGGCCATAATGACCATCATTATGTTTGGAGAAAAAAGGGTGAGGCTTGCAAGCTGAAGAACACCATCCCAACTGTGAAGCATGGGGGTGGTAGCATCATGTTGTGGGGGTGCTTTGCTGCAGGAGGAACTGGTGCACTTCACTAAATAGATGGCATCATGAGGAAGTAAAATTATGTGGATATATTGAAGCAACATCTCAAGATATCAGCCAGGAAGTTAAAGCTTGGTCGCAAATGGGTCTTCCAAATGGACAATGACCCCAAGCATACCTCCAAAGTTGTGGCAAAATGGCTTAAGGACAACAAAGTCAAGGTACTGGAGTGGCCATCACAAAGCCCTGACCTCAATCCAATAGACATTTTGTGGGCAGAACTGAACAAAAGTATGCGAGCAAGGAGGCCTACAAACCTGACTCAGTTACACCAGTTCTATCTGGAGGAATGGGCCAAAATTCTAGCAACTTATTGTGAAAAAAAAAATATATATATATATATACAATTTAAAAAATGTATTCAGATAATTAAAATGCATTACATTATTGTGGCAGAGGAGTTAAGCATTGATAAGACAATACAAAAAGTGGCTTTAGAATCCAATGTATTATTTATTTGCATATTATTGAACACTGTGATGGACTGGCCACCTGTCCAGAGTGTTTCCCTGCCTTCAGACCGAGACAGCTGGGATAGGTTCCAGCACTACCCGTGACCCTGCATAGGATAAGCGGCTATAGAAGATGGATGGATGGATGGATATTATTGAACATAAGCCAATCATTGGCCTACAATTCACTGCAATCCATTATGCAGTTGAATTTGTCAATCAGCCTGAGATTTATTATGAGGGCTTGTCTAAGGACCTGTCAATGTACACCTGTGTCAGACGGATGCTTTTGGAGCATCTCACTTTGGTTGCGTTGCATCATAAACATACCATTTTTAGGTCGCTGTGTCAAGTTAAACGTAGTTTAATGCTTTGAAAAACATGCCTTGAGATCCCTAAATTCGGATTTGCGCCCCATCAAGCTGTGTTTTGTACACATCCTCATGTTGTCATGTGAAAGACTTTGGTGCTGTCTGCTGAAGGGTTGGTTTGTTCACTGTAGAAGTTGCGTGTTGCCTATACAGCTGAAGTTTCGCCTACTGCCCCCTGGAGAAAACAGGTGATACTTCAAGCTTGAATTGCTCAGGAACCTTCCTTATTGTGGTCTGGGGATATGATTAATCACATTATCCTGTGAAAGAGGCCACTGCCACCAGAGAATACCTTTCCATGAAGGAGTGTACCTGGTCTGCAACTATGTTTAGGTTGGTGGCACGTGTCAAATTGATGCCAACATGAATGGCTGGACCCAGGGTTTCCCAGGAGAACATTGCCCAGAGCATCACACTCTGTCCACCTGCTTGTCGTCTTCTCACAGTGCATCCTGGTGCCATCACTTCCTCAGGTAAACGGCACACCTGTATATGGTTGTCCAAATGTGATGTAAAGAAAACGTGACTCATCGGACCAGGCGACCTTCTTCCACTGCTCCAAGGTCCAGTCCCGACGCTTGCGTGCCCTTTTTAGGCATTTTCAGTGGTGGATAGGGGTCATCATGGGCACTCGGACAGGTGTGCGGCTACGCAGCCCCATACGCAGCAGGGTGCGATGCACTGTGTATTGTGGCACATTCCTCCTGTAACCATCATTAACATTTTCTGTTACTTGTGCCACAGCAGTTCTTCTGTCTTTCCCAGACAGGATAGAATCCGTTGCCCTCACGCATCAATGAGCCTTGGGCGCCCAGCACCTGTCGCTGGTTTGTGGTTTGTCCCTCCTTGGTCGGTAGATACTCACCACTGGTGACTGGGAGCACCCCACAAGCTTTGCCGTTTCAGAGATGCTCATGACCCAATCATCTGGCCATAACAATTTGGCCCTTGTCAAAGTCGCTCAGGTCTTTACTCCTCCCCATTTCTCCTGCATTCAACACGTTGACTACAAGAACTGATTGTTCACTTACCATCTAATCTACCCAGACTTTGACATGTGGCCTTTTTAGGAGATGATCAACGTTACTCGCTTCACCTGTGAGTGATCATAATGTTTTGGCTCATCAGTGTATATATGAGAACATTCTGGAGCAGTTGTATTTTCCTCTTCTTTTTTTTCTTTCTTTTTTTTTTTTTTTTTTTTACTGAAACCTGATTCTGATTCTGATTTTAACAATCCGCACTCAGAATGAAAAATATGTTTATTTATGATACTTTTATGTTTATTGTGCACAGAACCCAAGAAACCTGATGTTAATCCTCCCAAATCAAAAGATGGTAAGAAGCCACACAGTATGTTTATGTAATTTTGGGGTTGTGGTGAGGTGTTTACGTATGTTTTTTTTTTCTTTGGTGTAGTTCAATTGGTTATTGCATCAGTGCAGTTTTGCTTTTAATGGTGGTATAATGAAGGACAGTTTTCAGTTCATTCGAGTTTATCCTTTCACTATGCTTTTTGTCATTTGTGTCAAGAAGTGTGAGATATCAAATAAATTAATACATCATTCCTTATCTCATTTGCAGATCCAAAGAAACCAACTGAAGGTAAAATATACAAATGCACACATGTCATTAAATAAGTTCCATTTCTAAATCAGTTATTGCTTAATTCTTGTAATCAGAAGACTGTGATAAGTGAATGCTTACAACTATCTGTTCAAAGGCCAGGTGTTAACACATGACACTATGATGTTTTCATTCTTAGAGGGCTTTGATCTGTCTGATGCTCTTGGTCCAGGTAAAAATTGTAGTGTGTGTTGCTTTTTCTCTGGAACTTGCTGGGGTTTTCTTCTGTAGTTTACTATAGTAACATCTGTTCTGTAGTTTTCTCTTGTGTGTTGTTTACAATCTTTCATTGGTTGCAGAACCATTAATTGATTTTAAACTAATTCAATTGCAATCCTGCTTGCAGTTTGCATCATGTTGGATTGGCACATTGTAAAGGAACTCAGCTAAGCTTAACAATATGATGTACTAAAATCGATTGGATTCATCTGAAATTACAAATGACTTTCCAGCTCTTATATTTGAGTTATTCCTATGAGCATTTGTTCACTTCTCTTCAGTAATACAGTACATGGCTGTTGATGTCCAATGCCTTTAATTTTGCTGTTTGTGAAGGTGCTATCTGGAATGATTTATAGGAATAACGGATTATGGGTTTTATTTGTAATTAGCAGTGGGCTCAAATAATACATTTGCTGTTATTTTGATTCATTGTTTATTTTTTCCCCTCTGCAGATCTTGAGCCCAAAAAGCCTCTAGTCCCACCCAGAGAAGGAGGAGGAACTGGTATGCTTCTGTTTATGTGTGCAACTGTTTAAATGTATTACACCACTTTTACAGTACATCCCAAAACATGCATTAAGATTCTAATTTGCTTTGCTCTGCTATTATTTTTTATAAAATCTTACATTCACTTTTCATTAAGGTGGTGGATCTTTAGATGACAACGACTTGTTTGATTTGACCGAAGATGGGAGTGAATACAAGCCCGATGGAGGCCGAAGTGGAGGTTTGTGTCATTGTTTTTCTTAGTTTCCCATATTCTTTAAATCATCCTTATTCAGTTTGAGTTGTGGTTGTAAATCTAGGCCTTTTATGAAAAGAAATGGCAATAATCACAACCAACTTGTATTAAGTCCAGAGTTAAAATTATAGATAGATAATGTTACCTAATCCAATTGTGGTATGAAAAAAACTCCCATCAAACTATTATATAACCTTTAAAACTTGGAACTAATCAGAAATCCATTTCTAATGTTACAGAGATATTCTTAATTGTCGTCTTAGAGATTAATATGTCTTCTTTACAGTAAAAATGGAACCAAGAGAATGAAAAATATTAAAGTATAAAGTTGGCCTTGTAATTAATGCCACATTTAGTTTAAATAGTTCTGTGTAATTCACCGTGAAGCACTGAGGTTTCCTGTAGAAGTTTTGTATAACTTTACTGACTTCAGTCATTTCAGACTTGATCGATTTGATAAAAATATGTCAAAGTATTGAGTATTGCAGTCTTTGTTAATACATTTGACTACATATTACTGTGTAGTCATCTGTTCAGTGAAATAAATCAGTGCTGTGGGTGTATCTGACTGTGGGTTTTGTTTTTGGTTTAAGGGCGAGGCGCAGACCCTCAAAACGGTATTTATCTGCTTACATCATTTGCATATACACTACCGCTCAAAAGTTTTGAAACACTTGACTGAAATGTTTCTCATGATCTTACAATTCTTTTGATCTGAAGGCGTATGCTTAAATGTTTGAAATTAGTTTTGTAGACAAAAATATACTTGTGCCACCATATTAATTTATTTCATTATAAAACTAAAATTTAATTTTAAAAAAAGTTTTTGAAATTGATGACTTGGACCAAATAATAAAGAAAAGCAGCCAATAAGTGCCCAACATAGATGGGAACTCCTTCAATACTGTTTAAAAAGCATCCCAGGGTGATACCTCAAGAAGATGGTTGAGAAAATATCAAGAGTACATGTCTGCAAATTTTAGGCAAAGGGTGACTACTTTGAAGATGCTAAAATATAACACAGTTTTGATTTATTTTGGATTTTGTTTAGTCACAACATAATTCCCATAGTTCCACTTATGTTATTCCATAGTTTTGATGACTTTACTATTATTCTAAAATGTGAAAGAAATAAATAAAAAAATATTATAATAAAGAATGAGTAAGTGTTTCAAAAGTTTTGACCGGTAGTGTATGTATGCCAAAAATATACCCTTTGAGTCATTAATTTTTCTGGTTACTGTAACATGAAACATTATGTACACATATAGAAAAGTAGAACATTTTGATTTCTTCTTTCACTGAATATTTCATTGTATGTCATTTGTTCTCTTGTTAGATGGCGCCTCTGACCATCCTCAAGGTAAATTATTATATTCACTAATCATAATGAAATGTGTAATTTAAGGAAGATTCTCCCCCTATCCTTTAATCAATGTTTTGGAAAAAACATCACCCATAAAATGATTGTTGTTTATAGAGTTTACTTGTGCACTTGTGTACAGTTTAAAGTCAGTCTCACAAACACTGTGTGAACGAGTGCCTTTTATGTTTCAGTACTCAGGGAAGGTCTCTTTCTTTTGCTCTCTCTTTTTTCCTTTATCTCTTGTAGCTATTTGTCCTTTCTAAACCATGGTTCTACTTGCCAGTGTTCGTCTGTAACAGCTTTCATAGTGGAGTTAGCTTTTTTTTGTCAAGAATGGGACATTTTATGTCTGACCACAGGCTAAAACATTTTAACATAACGTCTGAGCAAGACCATGGAAACTGAGTTGGTCTGATGACTAACTCTCACACAGTTCTTACATAAGGACAAGGCGGTCCAACAGACAGAAACAATTATTGTTAGGAGTACGTTGAAGTTTTCCACTAGCAGGTTTTTTCTTCTATGTTGTATTAGTTCATGAGCTTTGCAGTGTTCTATTTGTTTACCTGGCAAATAGTTGTATTGTTACCCTGGGGCCCGCTCTTCATACATTGCTTAATACTTGACGTATGATAATTGACGTATTCCAGATCTTCTAGTTATAATAATGAATCTCTAGCTAATTCGCCCAGATTTGATAAATATATCTGGATTGAGTTGAGAGAATTGCACATTCTTCAATATTTGAAACCATGACCAGCAATGCAGCGAATGATTGCCGACACGACAGACCAATGCAATGACATCATAAACTTTAGTAAAAATATGGTTATGATATAAATCATATCCATCTATATATTTCTGTATAAATTAATTTATGTATTCTCTCATCATTTGCTTACCCTCATGCCATCCCATATGTGTATGACCTTCTTCAGGAGAACTGAATTTTTAGAAGAATATCTCAGTGCTGTAGGTCCATACAATGCAAGTGGATGGTGATCATTGTATTGTATGGACCCACAAGTGGATGGTGATTATTGCATTACCTACAGAGCTGAGATATTCTTATAAAAATGTGTGTTTTGCAAAAGAAAGAAAGTCATACACATCTGGGATGGCATAATGGTGAGTAAATGATGAGAGCATTTTCATTTTTGTGTGAACAACCCTTTAATGCTAACACCAGCCAAAACAAAAGTAATTTTAAAAGGGAACACTCCCAAAGCAGCCAAAATAAAGAGAAAAGGCTAACAAGTTGTGAATAAATTAAATGTGTAACTACTACATTTTTTTCAGTTGCATTATGCCTTGATTTTTCCATTTCAAAACAGTTTTTTATTATTATTATTTCGATGTCATAAATGTTAATCCTACTTAGATGATAAATTAATTGTATAGTTATGCGGGTTGCAAGGACATAAATGCTCTCTTTAAAAGTCTGTGTTGTTACTTGGTTGAGAAACAACAAAAATCATGAAAGATTGATATTTATGTAAGAGGACTACATTTTCTAATGGCACAACAAACAATGCTCTTTTATTAAGTTCTTTGCATCTCTTGAGCTAAAGAGGACGCTAAGAACCAAGGTCAATGCAGACTGTTGGCGTTGTAGTTTACATGGATAAAATGTACCCAATATAAGACTCATAACATGGTATTAGGTAAATTACTCCCGTATGACTAAAGCAGTATGCCTAGATGAGTAAAATTGGTGGCACCTATAATTATCTAATATATTGTTATTTTATTTTAAAACCGAAATATTTAATTTCTGTGACACTAGTGCCACCGAACAGAATTGCAAAACAAAACAAAAACTATGTTTTTAAAATCGCTTTCTGAATACACCCATGGTCTGCAGTTGTTCAAACAGTCAGATAGTCCCACCCCCAACTCACGCCATTGGTCGAGTAACTTTGTTGGGGTAGGTCTAAGTGGGTTGATCAAAACAAACACAGGAATTTTTATAGACCTCATTCACATAGCGCCATTTTGGTTTTAACGGGAATGAAAATGAAGCAGAGAGGGACAGACTTACCACCTCTTTAATTGCACGCACGGTATGTCGAAAATAAGCATGTTGTATGGCGTTTTTTTGTCTACTGCAGTACAGCACATTGAAGAGACCGTATATCTGTCCCTCACAGCCTTGTTATGATTCCCGTCAAAAATCAAAGATGCCGCTGCTGTGAATGAGGTCTGTTGCGTCACAGAGACAGTGTTTACAGTTTTTGAGAAAATTAACCTATTAATTGCTTACTTATAGTTGTCTCTACATATTAAGCCAGTATAGAAGAAAGTATTTTAACACTGAAAAAGTTGCATACTTCAGCTTTAAATTATTATTAAAAAATAATCAGCTTCGCTTAATAGCCGCAATCTAATTCTGTTTGCGTTAAAAATGCCTGCTCTCAGACAGTTTTGAGTTTATGGACCTGTTCCTATAACAGCAACTTTGAGATGATCTTCCAAGGACTGAACAATCCAGGATTGGGCCAAATCATCAATGAAATCCAGATAATTCAGTCTCTGATGATAGATTTATGCAGTGCCTTCAGTTAATCTAAAGACTGTTTGATTTGACTGTTCATTGTGCCAGTGGCTGTGTCCTAAATCTCTGCTTCGATTGTCTGTCGTTGCAGATCTTAACCAGCAGTGGCTCCAGCTTATCAAGATGCTAGGCGATAATATACCTGAAGGCCTCAGTGTCTGGATTGCTCAGTTTAAACAAGTAGTGGAGCCCCTGTTAGAGCGGGTTCTGGAACTTCTGAATATAGCAGAGCAAAAGACTGAGCTCTAAATGTCTTGGTTGGGAATCTTCTTTGCTTGACATGAGTGTTTACATGGTTTTAAAGTTGTTTGTAAGGCTTGGACTGCTGGTGCTTAGGCTTTTTTGAGGTTGAGATACAAATCTGGTAGTAATTACGGTAATCACATTATTTTTGCAAAGCTGGCAGTTATTAAATATTAATTATATTGTATTGCTGACTGGTTTGATGTTAATCTTTATGTAAAAAGAGGTAGGTGGAGGCTACTTATAGTGGTTTGAAAGAATTGTAAAGCATATGAGAAGACCATCAAGTAATGATTTTGGCTATGAAATGGAACTTATTATACAGTATATTAGATCCTGTTACTTCATTTTTTGTTGTTTGTTTAGTAAACCAGAAGGGGTGGGGTTATCCCTTTACATGTCCATATTTTTCCTCAGGACATCCTTCGTGACATCCTCTTATGTTGTGTTTATGCAGAAATGGAGATTCTTCATAGACACTATGATTAAAAACACTCTAAAGTAACACGGTGCATCATCTCAAATGAGATCTAGTTTCTCATCTCCTTTGGTTTTATTGAATGGTGTATATTCGCTTCCTTTTTTTATGCATATGGCGGCCATCTTATTATTACCCATTTCTGACTACAAACATTTGTGTGTGTAACATGATGTGGTACAATACCCCTTTGGCTAAAACTTAACATTAAGCTTAATTTGACCTCAAAAATATACCAGAGGATTGAAGTTGGCAAAGGTTTGTCCTTGTTGTCCTGAATCTCAAAGAAACTAGTTGTGGGAAAGGGATGTTTTTAACCCCAGACTCATGTCATTACATTACACTGTAGCTTTCACTATAGTCAGGTATAAAGAAACATTATACATACACATAGCAGGCATTTGTCCCTTGAGAGAACTCCCTTAGGCAAACAAAGTATTTTGCGCATTGAGTTGTTAAACTGTTGAACATCTGAATTTCTGGTACAATCATGTCTCATGAAAGATACCTTCAACATTGATAGCATTATTTGACTTCCACCCCTCAGGTATGCTGCCATTTGTTTTTGAATGGCTTGTAGTTTTTCAGGCTCACATTTTCTTATTGGCTCTTTTAAATCTTCTCTTCTACAGAAACGGGTATTTTTACTATCATTCTTCTTTAATTTCAGTTTTGGTAAAGCATTGAAATGGCTACTTTTTGTACCTTTGTTCCTTCTTAATAAAGTGAAATGTGAGAATTTTCTTTGTTTGGTTAATGTCATAGTCACACCCAACTATGAGCAGATCCCACTGGGTACACCTTATTAACAATGGCACTTTGAGAATGTATTGAGTGTATGTGAAGAAAGCGACTGACCTCACAGCTGGCAATGTAATTTGGGGTTGCTTCTCTTTCTTGTTCTATAGAACTGCCTGAGGTTTAGGGAAGGAAATCTAGTGTATTTTAACAATAGATTTTACATTCAGTGATAAGTTTAGATATATCGTTTGGAAGCTTCTATTTACAGTCTTGTCTGTCAGGTTAACTCCTGCATGCATGTTTGCATACACACAAAAATGGGCGTATTCAGACAACACCCAGTAAGTTCAGACAACACACTGGTACTACTACAGTGGCTAATTTCTGCTACATTCTATTAAATTAAAATTGCCCCTAATGTCAGATTACACACTTTCCAGTATTTTAAATCTCTCGCTTTCTGACCTAGAACAATTGGACCAACTCATTGACTGACTGGATGACTTTGGATAGGATACAGATCTTAACCAAGGCAGAAAATAGGTTGTAAACTACAAGAGTCTTTATGGTATTTTAATTGGGAGTAAAAAATGCACCATCTGCTTGTTAACTGATAATTGTCTATAAATTGTAACTGATTTTTATTATTAATAATTTCTTGCTTAACTGGTAGAACATAGTGTTAACAATACCAAGGTCATGACTTTAATCCTCAAGGAACGCACGTACTGATAAATGTATAACTTGAATACACTGTTAGTTGCTTGGGATAAGAGCATCTGCCAAATGAATTATTGCATTAAATGTATGTCTGCAAGAACAATTCGTGCAAACCACGAGGCTTGTTTTCTGGTAGGGTAGCATTCTGGCAGGAAATTACTATTGCACTCCCTAGTGGCAGAAACCAAAACTGTCACTATTTGCTTTTCCTGCTGTGAAATCCCCAGTGATCATTTTCTTCCACAAGATACTGTAATTTGTCAGCTAGCTCTATTTATCTAAATGTATTAATAACGGATTAACCCGTTTTGAGGAAAATGTTTTTATTCTTAGAGTTATCACTTTGTTTACACACTCTAAAAGCAGTTTAATCCTGTTCCGTGCAGAAGCTGGAGGCGGGGCTCTTGCTGCTATCATGAGTTCTGTTGGTGTTGCTATCCTTGGTGCCGCTTCAAGTTACTTTGCATATCAGAAAAAGAAACTATGTTTCAAAGTACAAGGAGGTGAGTTTGGAACTTTTCTCCGGTAAAAGAACTGGAATCCTCATTTCAGCACTTTTTTTTTTTCAGTTTGGTTTTGAATTCTGAAAAGTTTACTCACATGATTGAGCAGGTCAGACTGCAAAGAAAAGAATGAACTCTTTATACTTGACAAAGACACTCTTTTAGATCTATAACCTTTTAACATCCTTTTATAGTTAGCTCCCTAAACTGTAAATGTAGACGGGTTGTAGCAACAGTACACAGTGTACTGGAGGGGGGAGGGATTGGACATGTGACGCGGCAGACGGTTAAACATCTTTCCTTGTGTTACAAAAGGCCAAAAGTCTTCAACAGTTGGCTCTGTGGCGCAATGGATAGCGCATTGGACTTCTAAGTAATACGTAGAGAAGCGATTCAAAGGTTGTGGGTTCGAGTCCCACCAGAGTCGAGTTTTTTTGAGAGATTGTTAAAAGAGGCTAACAACAGAATTAGCAGTGTTGTCAATGGTGAAAATGCTGTTCACATACAACATTAGAAACAAACAGAATTTATTCATGGTGTAAATTTCAATGTGCTTTTCTTCATAGGCGAAGACCCAGAGAGTGGCAAAAACCAACGTGGTGCTCAGTCTGAGCCTCAAGGTAAAGTTTTTTAATTTAGCATAATAGGAACATTGAATATTTTAAATGGATTAAGCATTATTAGAATTAGGATTACCTGTATGTATGCATTTTTGACCCCAAATATCACACACAAAGCTTCTTTATGATTGTTTCAGCCCTTGAATCATCAGTGTTAAATCACCTAAGTGAGTTTAAATTAAATTAAGTGGGTTTAAATTAGATTAACGATTGAGACAAGTCAACTTCATTTGATTTATTTTATATTTTCGGCATTATTGTGACCAGTTATTAAGGTTTTGTATGGATTTCACTGTTTTCTAATATCTCGGCTAGTAGATTCACTATTGTCAACTTATTATTCTCTCTCCCAAAGTTCTCAGCAACCTGCTTCGTTCATCCTAACTGACCTCAGATCTGCTCACTGAAAAAATATATGCACCTTCAGCATGTACAAACATGGAGAGCTTAACCCTGCTCCATGAAAAGATCTGTTATGTCAGAGGTTGGTTTTAAAGTTAACATGTTCACAATAGGGATGCACCTACAGTATATGGAAATTTTGGCAGGTACCGATAACTGATATTTCATTATATTTGGAGGATGATAGCCGATATATTTGCAGATAAATCAAAATCTGGATATAAATTTACATTCTGTGTGCCTGATTACAAAAACAAAAGGCTCAGCTCATAAAGCCATATCCAGAGCACTTCAGATAAAAATCAAACATGTAAAGTGGATAATTGCTTTAATTTTAAAACAACTTCAAATGCAGAGAACAAGGAGTCTGCAAGGAAACATCTAAATCTTTCTTTTCCCATAACCATTTACCAAATGTAGCTTACTTTGAACCAGTTAAATAAAGGAATTTTACATTCCTATGGCCAACTTTCTTTCATTGAAAAAAGTCTGTTGACTGCAATTTATAATTAATTTGATGAGTGAGTGACTTTTATAAATACAGTGTATTGCACTTAATTCAAACCTGTCAAAAGACCACAATAAGGAGTGCATGCAGAAGGCACCAATCAATACCCTCATGGTTAGCAGTGTGTGCCTGAAAAAGCCATAATTTATCTGCTTTAATATATCGGCCTAATTTTCTTATTGGACTGATAACTGATAACTTAAAAAATTCAGATTTATCGGCCGATAGAGATATGGCCACCAATATGTCGTGCATCCCTAGTTCACAATCTTTTTTTTTTTTTCACTTTAAATTCAAATATCTAAGTTGTATTAATGATGTTTTTTAAGAATGTATTTTTCTCTTTTAAAATTGGTGTTTGTGTTGATTTATTTTTTGACAACTAGTTGCTTTATTTCTGGAGGTGGCTGAGGAATAAGCCATTAAATAGATTGTAGTATTCTCCAATTAGTGCAAAAGATACAACACTTTAAATTAAGGAAATTGTTACTATTTTTGCAGAAGTACAGCAAGTTGCACGAGGCACTTGTGTAAAGCGTAAACTGACCCAAAACGTTGTTGTTGTTTAACAGCATCAGTTGTGCTTTTGTTTGTTGCATTTACTTTTCTTTAGCCATTTGTTGAATGAAAATGTTTTACATGTGCATTTTTATTGGTTACTGGAGACAGATTAAATTGCAGAAGACAAACATACTCTGTATAATCTGTATCAGTGGTGTGTGGTGGACTTCTGAAATGAGGAGGCAGAGTTTTTTTGTTGTTTTTTTTGTCCAATGTAAATTCATATTTCAGTTACATTTGACATTTACTTGGTTTTCAGGTTGAATCCATTCATAAATCTGATATATTACAATATGTAAAACACATAAGCCTATCATTTGTATGTTCATGTATGGTTTTCACTGATAAAAAAAAATAAAAAGTCACATACTTGCATATGCAACAACATATTTATCAAAGTACTGCAAGAACGGCTGCTTTCATGTATGTAACATATTTTTCCAAATAAAAGTGGAATTTGAATATGTATAGCCAATGTCCAAATATATGAAATATGGTTTTATATTTACATTCATGGCCATATATCAGATTTTTGTATGGAAAGGTATATTAAATACCTTAAACACTGTTTAGAAGTATACTATAAAATCTATTATGTTCATATTGTGCATATAAACAAACTATTTAAGTCATCAGAGACTCATTAGTTTTTATTGTAATTAGTTTTTACATAGCCTCAAAAATAATACCTACAACAATACAGCAATGGGCATGTTTCATGTATTTTTTATCTGTTCGCTTATTATTTTTTATAGTCACCTTATTTTTGGATCAGACATCTACTCCACTGTAATGATGGCATGGAGCTGTATCTTTAAGAGTGAGTGCTCACACACACACACACACAAAAAAAAAAAAAAAAAAAACGGCTCACTGACACACCAATATTTTAAGTCACTTCAAGTTAATTTTAAATTTGGACATGACCAAACATGGAGTTGTCTGAGTCGGTTTTTACTCTGTAAATATCTCTCCTTCCATAAGCGCATCCCATTCATAGCGATCTGCGCAGACCCGCTGCGAGTGCAAGAGCATGAAAGCCGGCCACTATCGCACTGATTGATTGACAGCGTTTTGAACAAATCAGTGCAAAGTTGGGACAATGTCTCTCCTCACATGACTTTTCACCTGTACTCTGCGGTTCTCGGCTCACATTCACGCCACGCTTTAGGAGCTCAATGAGATTGCAGTGCGCTCAAGGGAGGCTTGAGAGATGCTGACTGCCTCTGAAACTTTATCTGCTGGTGTCATTGTTACACAGAGTCACTTTGGAAATATGAACGTTAGACACATGATCTGAGCCCACATTTCGTGATATTTAATTGTTTTATTTATGTACAGTCGAGGATTTTTCTCACCCAATTTTTTTGAGGAGGCACTGCCTCCCTTGCCTCCACGAAGAAAACGGCACTGATCTGTATAGCAGCCTAGACTGTATTGTTTCCAAAATGATGATGATTATACGCTAATGATAATCTGATTTTATTTTGTATAACACAAATTTAAAAACCTTAATTTTCAGCCATACATTTAAAATGTGTTTAAGATAAGTAGAAATACCCTTATTTCATTATTATTGTAAATTCTGGTGAAGTAGGATTTGATCGACTTGCATTTAATGTGTAATATGTGGAACTTGCCTTGAATTTAAGGAGCAAATGCAGCACAAGAGTCACCAACTTGAACCATAAATTACAGACATGTTTTTTGTCTTTACAAATAGTGTCAGTTTTGTGTTTTTCTTTAATTCTGAGTTACATTTAAGTTCTGGTTGAATTTGACTTGTTCACAAAATAAAGCCACTGGCCTTTTCTGAATTTAAAAGATTTTTGTTGTTATTTTGTTATTATTTAGTCATCCAATTGAACTGATGATTTGTTAGACAGTATGGTGTCATCACTTTATTCATTAATTGAATTGTGTGTGTCATCTGATCCTGGTAATAAGGTTAATGACCTAATAATCGATATTCTGTGTCCAGTCGTAGTACTGTATGGGAGTTGAATGACCACTCTCACGTGACCGTCTCATCAAACATTTGTTTTATTTCACTTGTCAGTTGAGCGTGGATTGAAGGCACTCTGCTTTTTTAATCGCGCAAGAGTTCCTTCTCATCGACTGTTTATATTTTTAAACACTGTCATTGCACTTGTGCCATTTGGCTTATTCGTAACAGACTTTCCTCCGGTTTTTTGAAGAGTGATACAAAATTGGATGAAGAATGGCAGGTAAGTTGACACTTCTGTTGCCATTTGCGTCTAATGTCAAGTCTAAATGTCAGACAACAGATCGCCAGAGGGTTCTGCGTACTTTGAAAGTCAAATCATAGGAAAATAGATGGGGTATTCTAGAGCTCACTGGATGTATTCACTGGATATGTAGTCTGGCATGGTTTATTCTTTATCTATAGGCCTAACCTAACATAAAAGCTATAATAATTAGATGACAATGGAAGAATTTTGAAGAAGTTAAAAAAAGATTTATTCCAAGAACTGTCAACAACAGTAACACTTATATGCCTGGCCTCTGTTGTTTGATTGTAGGCTATAGTATGCCATTCCACGCACACGCAGTTTCTGTAGGCTATTTGCGCATAACTTAAAAGTCTTTGTTAAAAACGATGTAGCCAATGGAAAATATTCAACACATTTTTACATAGCGGCATTTTGTCACAATTAGGGGTACAATTAAACAATAAAACAATTACAAAATGCAAAAATATCAAAGTATTGTTTTGGCCAACAGTAATTGTAATTAATGATTTGTTGAAAATTACAACATATTTGCCCCAATATAAATGTGACATGCCCCAATATACGACTGCCTGCCCTGGCCTGACATTTCTGAAAATATTCTTGTTCTGAGAACACAGTTTACCTTTTGTTAAAACACCTTCATTAGGCGATCCTTGCCTGAATGCCAGTGTGGTTTTAATGTGCTCTTTTGATTACCCATGAGCTATTACAAAATGTGAAATTGGATTTTTAATTAGAGGACAGAATTTGCAAAAAAAAAAAAAAAAAAAACTATTCGACTTTAGGACAATTTCGAACTAGGTGCTTGAAACCAGTTTATATAACCCCTGCTAAATAATAATAATAAAGAAAACAAGCATTTGTGAATTATTATTATTATTATTATTTAAAAAAAAATTTTTTTTACTCAAAACCTTGTACAATGTGGTACACTGTTTAAAAAAAAAAAAAAAATATATATATATATATATATATATATATATATATATATATATATATATACACTATATTGCCAAAAGTATTCGCTCATCTGCCTTTAGACGCATATGAACTTATGTGACATCCCATTCTTAATCCATAGGGTTTAATATGACGTCGGCCCACCCTTTGCAGCTATAACAGCTTCAACTCTTCTGGGAAGGCTTTCCACAAGGTTTAGGAGTGTGTTTATGGGAATTTTTGACCATTCTTCCAGAAGCGCATTTGTGAGGTCAGACACTGATGTTGGACGAGAAGGCCTGGCTCGCAGTCTTCGCTCTAATTCATCCCAAAGGTGCTCTATCGGGTTGAGGTCAGGACTCTGTGCAGGCCAGTCAAGTTCTTCCACACCAAACTCGCTCATCCATGTCTTTATGGACCTTGCTTTGTGCACTGGTGCGCAGTCATGTTGGAACAGGAAGGGGCCATCCCCAAACTGTTCCCACAAAGTTGGGAGCATGGAATTGTCCAAAATCTCTTGGTGTGCTGAAGCATTCAGAGTTCCTTTCACTGGAACTAAGGGGCCAAGCCCAGCTCCTGAAAAACAACCCCACACCATAATCCCCCCTCCACCAAACTTCACAGTTGGCACAATGCAGTCAGACAATACCGTTCTCCTGGCAACCGCCAAATCCAGACTCGTCCATCAGATTGCCAGATGGAGAAGTGTGATTCGTCACTCCAGAGAACGCGTCTCCACTGCCCTAGAGTCCGGTGGCGGCGTGCTTTACACTACTGCATCCGACGCTTTGCATTGCACTTGGTGATGTATGGCTTGGATGCAGCTGCTCGGCCATGGAAACCCATTCCATGAAGCTCTCTACGCACTGTTCTTGAGCTAATCTGAAGGCCACATGAACTTTGGAGGTCTGTAGCGATTGACTCTGCAGAAAGTTGGCGACCTCTGCGCACTATGCGCCTCAGCATCCGCTGACCCCTCTCTGTCATTTTACGTGGCCTACAACTTTGTGGCTGAGTTGCTGTCATTCCCAATCGCTTCCACTTTGTTGTAATACCACTGACAGTTGACTGTGGAATATTTAGTAGCGAGGAAATTTCACGACTGGACTTGTTGCACAGGTGGCATCCTATCACAGTACCACGCTGGAATTCATTGAGCTCCTGAGAGCGGCCCATTCTTTCACAAATGTTTGTAGAAGCAGTCTGCATGCCTAGGTGCTTCATTTTATACACCTGTGGCCATGGAAGTGATTGGAACATCTGAATTCAATTATTTGGATGGGTGAGCGAATACTTTTGGCAATATAGTGTATATATATATATATATTGCCTTTTAGTTATCATAACTTAAAATGTAGAGTTAGAGTAGCCACCCTGGAATGATCTTGTTGAGATAACTCAATTATCCAAGTTGTTGAACTTAGAGAAACTATTCAGCTGAAAAAAATGTCAAGGGAACTATGCACATCACGCTCACCTATTTAGATTCCCAGCATGCACTGCGACACGCATAAATTACGTAAATTGCTGTGTTCCTGACTTTTCTTTTTCTTTTCTTTTTTTTACTGTTTGCTGCTTTTATTTATGCTGTTAGTTGTTGTGTTTGTTGTCACTTTCAGTTGTTTGTCATGTAGCAATAATACAAAGCTCATCTTTTTATTCAATGATGTGTTTAATTGTCACCTTCATTGGGATTTGCATGTAAAGTGTTGAGGACCATGCATGTCTCCTTAGTAAGGTTAAATCTAAATGTGATAGAGGGTTTAGGTGTAAGTCACTGATCATCAATTGACCATTTATTATCAAATTGTTAATTTTACCTCTACGATGGGATAGTGCTAACTAATATACACTGATGAGCCAAAACGTTACGACCACTCACATGTGAATAACGTTGCTCATCTCCTAACAAGGCCACATGTCAAGGACTGGGTAGATTAGATGGTAAACGAACAATCAGTTGTTCAACATCAACGTGTTGAATGCTGGAGAAATGGGCAGGAGTAAAGACCTGAGCGACTTTGACAAGGGCCAAATTGTTATGGCCAGGCGACTGGGTCAGTGCATCTCTGAAATCAAGGCTTGTGGGGTGCTCCAGGTCAGCAGTGGTGAGTACCTACCGACAGTGGTCCGAGGAGGGACAAACCACAAACCAGCAACAGGGTGTTGGGTGCCCAAGGCTAATCAATGCACAAGGGCAACAAAGGCTATGCTATCTGGTCCAAACCAACAGAAGGTCTACAAATAGTGTATCGCACTCTGCTGCGTATGGGGCAGCGTAGCCGCAGACCTGTTAGAGTGACCATGTTGACCCCTGTCTACCATCAAAAACGCCTACAATGGGCACGTGAGCATCGGAACTGGACCTTGGAGCAGTGGAATAAGTTGGCCTGGTCTGATGAGTCCCGTTTTCTTTTACATTAGGTGGACGGCCGTGTGTGCCCTTTACAGGGTTGGGTAGTAACGGAATACATGTAACGGGATTACATATTTAAAATACAAAATATAAGTAACTGTATTCCACTACAGTTACAATTTAAATAATTGGTAATTAGAATACTGTTACATTAAAAAAGTATTTTGATTACTGAAGAGATTACTTTGCATTTTATTGTTATTTGTTTCATTTAATATTTAGTCCTTTCAGATGGAAAAATGTATACATATAAATTATGTGATCCAAAGTGCATTTTAACAGCGGTGAAACACTTTCTTATGATGTGTTACATTCATACAAGCAGACATAGAAGTAAGTTTGAAGTAAGTTTGGAGCAGAAGAAATAGGAATAAACCTTGTGTAAATTGTCAGCTTTACACTAAGCTAAAATGCTATTTCTAGCCATTTTACATGCACATGTTACCAGGTACGATCATATTTTTTTATCAAGAAAATTCACGTTGGATCATAATTTCTTTTTTTCTAGTAAGACCTTTGATATTAAGGCAAAAATCTTATTCTTGATAACAATTTTTGTATTGTTTTCCTGTAAAAAAATATCTAAAAATCCTTAAAACAAGATCAATTTGATTTACACTGCATAAGATATTTAGGTTTTTCAGAGAATGTATTTTTAACGTGTATTTTGTCTTACTGTACTGGCAGAGTTTTTATAGTCAAAACAAGTGAAAAAATCTACCAGTGCTGAAGAAGTTATCCAAAGTATTTAGAATACGTTACTGACCTTGAGTAATCTAACAGAATACGTTACAAATTACATTTTACAACATGTATTCTGTAATCTGTAGTGGAATACATTTCAAAAGTAACCTTCCCAACCCTGGCCATTTATCTGGGGAAGTAATGGCACCAGGATGCACTGTGGGAAGACTAAAAGCCGGTAGAGGGTGTGTGATGCTCTGGGCAATGTTCTGCTGGGAAACCCTGGGTCCGGCCGTTCATGTGGACATCAATTTGACACGTGCCACCTACCTAATCATCGTTGCAGTCCAGGTACACCCCTTCATAGCAATGGTATTCTCTGATGGCAGTGGCATCAATCAGCAGGATAATGCGCCCTGCCACACTGCAATCATTGTTCGGGAATGGTTTGAGGAAAATGATGAAGATTTTGAGGTGTTGCCCAGACCTCCAAATTCCCCAGACCTCAATCTGATTGAGCATCTGTGGAATGTGCTGGACCAACAAATCCGATCCATGGCGGCTCCACCTCGCAACTTACAGGACTTGAAGGATCTGCTGCTAATGACTTGGTGCCAGATACCACATGACATCTTCAGGGTTCTTCTAGAGTCCATGCCTCGGCGGGTCAGCGCTGTTTTGGCAGCATGCGGAGGACCAACAAAATATTAGGCAGATGGTCATAAATGCTTTGTCTCATCAGTGTAAGTAATTGAATTTCTATTTTCAGTTTAAATTGAATTAGAATGAAATAAGTTGATTGAACTAAAATAAGTAAAGTTTACATGAAAAGACATTAAGCTCATTTAACAATTTATATTGATTTAAGTCAACTTTTATGTTCTCTTTGAACAACTTTCCCTCTTAAGTAAGACACAACTTAAAAATTGAAGGCAGCACGAATGCTATTTTAAGTTGAAACAAGATTTTGTTTTGTTTTTCACAGTGAAGGCTACATGTAACATACAGAATATGGGATGCAGATTCTCCCAGAGAACACTTATTGCACTCTTGGTCTCTGTCTACCATATCTGTCCATTTCTATGTGTCTCTGTCTCTCTTTCTCTCAGATGCTCAGGCCTTTGTAACCTTGGCCACCACAGATGAATACTGCATGGGGAGTTTAGTGATAGGCAAAAGTTTGCGTAGACACGGAACATCAAGGAAGCTGGTGGTGATGGTGTCCCCCAGTGTCACCAGAGAAGTAAGGTGGGAGTTGAACATTCCTCTCATGTCTATTTTATATAACATTAATGAGTTTCATTCACAGTTTAAATTATTGTCATTTTTAACCATACTATCAAAGTTCAGAAGAGCTCAGAAACAGATAGAAAGGTGATTAGGAGTGACACAGTCAACATTAGAAAATGACTTTCAAAAGGATAATACTTTCTCAACTTTGAAACGTCCATTAAGTCTGTAAAAATTTTCTATTTGAGTGCAACATTGTATTCATATAGTTGTAATATAATACAGTGCATCCGGAAAGTATTCACAGCGCTTCACTTTTTCCACATTTTGTTATGTTACAGCCTTATTCCAAAATGGATTAAATTCATTATTTTCCTCAAAATTCTACAAATAATACCCCATAATGACAGCATGAAAGAAGTTTGTTTGAAATCTTTGCAAATTTATTAAAAATAAAAACGGAAAAAAATCACGTACATAATTATTCACAGCCTTTGCTCAATACTTTGTTGAAGCACCTTTGGCACCAATTACAGCCTCAAGTCTTTTTTCAGTATGATGCTAAAAGCTTGGCACACCTATTTTTGGGCAGTTTCTCCCATTCTTCTTTGCAGGACCTCTCAAGCTCCATCAGGTTGGGTGGGGAGCGTCGGTGCACAGCCATTTTCAGATCTCTCCAGAGATGTTCAATTAGGTTCAAGTCTGGGCTCTGGCTGGGCCACTCAAGGACATTCACAGAGTTGTCCTGTAGCCACTCCTTTGTTATCTTGGCTGTGTGCTTAGGGTCATTGTCCTGTTGGAAGATGAACCTTCGCCCCAGTCTGAGGGCCAGAGCGCTCTGGAGCAGGTTTTCATCAAGGATGTCTCTGTACATTTCTGCATTCATCTTTCCCTCGATCCTGACTAGTCTCCCAGTTCCTGCTGCTGAAAAACATCCCCACAGTATGATGCTGCCACCACCATGCTTCACTGTAGGGATGTTATTGGCCAGGTGATGAGCGGTGCCTGGTTTCCTCCAGGCATGACGCTTGCCATTCAGGCCAAAGAGTTCAATCTTTGTTTCTCATGGACTGAGAGTCCTTCAGGTGCCTTTTGGCAAACTCTAGGTAGGCTGTCATGTGCCTTTTACTGAGGAGTGGCTTCCGTCTGGCCACTCTACCATACAGGCCTGATTGGTGGAGTGCTGCAGAGATGGTTGTTCTTCTGGAAGGTTCTCCTCTATCCACAGAGAAACACTGGAGCTCTGTCAGAGTGACCATCGGGTTCTTGGTTACCTCCCTGACTAAGGCCCTTCTACCCCGATCGCTCAGTTTGGCCAGGCGGCCAGCTCTAGGAAGAGTCCTGGTGGTTCCAAATTTCTTCCATTTACGGATGATGGAGGGCACTGTGCTCATTGGGACCTTCAATGTTGCAGAAATGTTTCTGTACCCTTCCCCAGATCTGTGCCTCGATACAATCCTGTCTTGGAGGTCTACAGACAATTCCTTGGACTTTATGGTTTGGTTTGTGCTCTGACATGCACTGTTAACTGTGGGACCTTATATAGACAGGTGTGTGCCTTTCCAAATCATGTCCAATCAACTGAATTTACCACAGGTGTACTCCAATCAAGTTGTACAAACATCTTAAGGATGATCAGTGGAAACAGGATGCACCTGAGCTCAATTTTGAGTGTCATGGCAAAGGCTGTGAATACTTATGTACATGTGATTTTTTTCTGTTTTTTTATTTTTAATAAATTTGCAAAGATTTCAAACAAACTTCTTTCACGTTGTCATTATTGAATGAGGAATTTTGAGGAAAATAATGAATTTAATCCATTTTGGAATAAGGCTGTAACATAACAAAATGTGGAAAAAGTGAAACGCTGTGAATACTTTCAGGATGCACTGTATATTCATAATCATATTTTCTATTGCTTCTCATCTATCTTGGATTGATTTTTTGCCTCATTGATTTTTATGCATTTGTCTAGGTTGTCTTTGGAGGATGTTTTTGATGAAGTTGTCATGGTAGACATTTTGGAGAGTGGAGACAGGGCTCATCTCTCCTGGCTGGGACGACCTGAACTGGGTGTTACCTTTACAAAGCTCCACTGCTGGACTCTTACACAGTACAGCAAGTGTGTGTTCCTGGATGCAGACACACTTGTGAGTACTTGGTTGTGAAGGAGCAATGTATTTAGCATTCTTGGTGTGTTTGAACAAAATAAGATAAAGATGCTAAAGATACTACAATATTCTGTGTTATTACTCTAAAATACAAACCAAAAAATCTTTTAATTGGAGTAGGTTCATGTTTGAGGACCATGGCCAGCCAAATCACTCTAGGGCACAAGTTCAAAGTGTATGTAATGTGGACCTTGTTATTACAAGTTAATTATATGAAGTGGTAGAAAAACATAATATGATTTTAAGTTTGATTTTTATTTTATTGACCAATTATGTATATACAGTACAACAAGGAACAAATGGAACAAAAACACATCAAACACAATTGAACAGACACACACACACACACACACACACACACACGCACACACACACACACACATATATATATACTGTATGTGTGTGTGTGTGTGTGTGTGTGTGTATGTATGTATATATATATATATATATATACTGTATATTCACACACACATACAGTATATCAACAAAACAAAGCAAAATGTTGTGGCAAAAAGTGATTTAGACTAACTTTGCCCCTCCTTTTCTTTGAAAAAAGCAAAAATCGAGGTTACAGTGAGGCACTTTCAAAGGAAATGAATGTGGCCAATTTTTTGAGGGTTAAAGGCAGAAATGTGAATATTAGAATTTTATAAAAGAACTTACATTAATTCTTCTGTTAAAACTCATGTAATAATTGAGCTGTAAAGTTGTTTAAATTTGAATGTTTTAGGGTTTGTTGACATTACATCATCATGGCAACGAAGTTGTTAAATTGGCTAACACTTTACATAGAAAAGGTTATTAAGCGATTTTATCAAACTTAATCATGTTAACAAGCATATTGTTTGTCTTGTGGCTATACTTTTAAAAAAGTGAGTATTTTAACATAAAGAAAAGGACTGCAAGTCAAAATTAATTTTTGTGGTATTCAATATTATATTGATACTGACCACCACCCCTGGAGTAGCGAGTTCGAATCCAGGATGTGCTGAGTGACTCCAGCCAGGTCTCCTAAGCAACCAAATTGGTCCAGTTGCTAGGGAGGGTAGATTCACATGGGGTAACCTCCTCGTGGTCGCGATTAGTGGTTCTCGCTCTCAATGGGGCGTGTGGTAAGTTGTGCGTGGATCGTGGAGAGTAGCATGAAAAAAAATATTATGCCACAAATGCTGTCAATTGAGCTTAACTTTTATTGAACCCAAAATATTCCTTTAATTACAGAACTTTAGATGATACGATGTCTGATTATGAGATGAATGAAGCATTTGAAAGAAAGTAAATGACAATTGTCCTTGTGTGAAATCATCAAAGTCTAGAGTAAGACATTGTGCAGCTGTAAAGTGGTCCTTGCTTTAGTCACAGTTACAGGAAACATTTCTTGCTACTCGTGTCATACTATAATTCTTTAAATTATGTTTATTCTATCCATCATTCTATCATGATTACCAGTCTATCTTCTCATTTGCATTGGCAAACTTCTCATCTTTCTGGTAGTAATGTTAGTGGTCCCACAGTTTGGCTGTTATGTTAATCTGTGTTGCAGGTACTGTGTAATATAGATGAGCTGTTTGATTATGAGGAATTGTCTGCTGCACCTGATCCAGGCTGGCCAGATTGCTTCAATTCCGGGGTATTTGTGTTCAGGCCTTCTCTAAACACCCACACCCAACTACTGGAGCATGCCACTCAGCATGGCAGTTTTGATGGTAAGTCATTTCAGTTATTTTTAGGTTAAGTTACATTCAGTTATTATTAGTTTAATCTAAATTGGTTGCCCTCAAAGCATGTTCTAACTTTAAGTAGCCTTGAATGCTGCTTTGACAGATTTGTCAACCTTGTCTCATTGAACCACAATGCTATACCACAGTTTTGCAAAATGATATTAACATGGCTCGTTGTATGTCTTACGTCTGTTTTCTGGTGAAATAAACACTTGAGGTGCTAAAACAACAATGACTTTTACTCCTTTTCACACAAATCACAAATGAAAGAGCAGATTATGAATTTATAAACACCTTTCACCCTGTTCCTCATCACAATGCTATCCTTACACAATGCACAGACATTTTGAGGGGCATTGGCTCAAACTGAGAAAATGGGCACCCCCACCCCTCCCTTTTCTACCCCCTACTGTAAATACAGTTACAGAGAATGATTTACAAAGTTTTTAAAGTCATATTGTTTATAATTAGTCTTAATGCTAATATTGCTACTAGTGTTCCATTCAAAGATTTCCACATCTATCTCACTCGTTATCAAACACTTAGTATTATGTCCCAGTAAGTCAGTAAAATACTCTCACCAGTACCTGCTGCTGATACTCAGAAGACTCTCCCTCACTCTCTGACCTTGAACCTTGTGGTTGTGCCTCATCTTCAGTGGAAGAATTGTTACACTGAATAGTATTGTCTACATATACATTATTATGCTAAATAAACTCATGTAGAATAATGTATATATCCGTGTATATACTTTTTTTTAAATTCTGTATACTAATATGAATTAAAATATGATTTACTTTCAAACACAAAGTTATACATTACTTTCTCCAGTGGCAGATGATTTTGAGAAAAAAATACTGTACGTGAGACACAGTATGAAGGATTTCTTGTTTTATATTTTCATCATGATTCACTTGCCTGCTTGCTGGTGCTTTGAATCCAGCTTTGCAAAGAAACACTCCCTTTATGAGCCTCCCTCTGCTCTTTCTATTTCTGTCTCAATCTTCTTTTTGAAGGCATGCTATAAACAGTGTGCAACATACAATTTGAACACATACAATATGCACAGCATAATATGATGTCTGATATGCAGACCTGGTGTTATTTAACAATATTCTTTTAAATTCCATGGTTACTAAATTGTTAATATCACTGTTATTTTTATTTATTGGACTGACATAAGCTTTATATAAGTATATACAGTATACTTTAATACACATTATTATTGCTTTATATATTCAGTTCAGCAAGAATCCAAGGGCTCACTTTATATTCATTATTTATATTATAACTTTATGATTTAGCTGTGCAGCAGTTTTAATAATTGGACAGCCTAAATTTAAGTTTAAATTAATTTAAAGTATTAATTTTTAGAGACTAATGTTAGCTCTGCAATCAGATCGTTCATCTTATGAAGTAATGCACATTTTTAACGCACCTGGGCCTGCTCAAGTGTCAAGTGTTGGACCCACTTAGGACCTCTCTCCCCCTCCTCTTCCCCTTGTAGCCCCTGATCCGCTGCCCAGCAAATTCAAGACGTGACGCAACAGCTGAAGATGGCCATTTAGCGCAAGTTTACATCAACCAACAATTTTTAAAAAAACCACGCAGACAGTTTTATAATATTCATCAGATATAAACAGTTTTGACGCTGTGGTTAAAATTTTTAAGCAAAATGAATATATGCAAATTTGATTACTTTCTCCAGATGGGCACAAGAGGGAAAAGGGGCAGTGTCTCGGGCCACTGTAGCTACCCCCATGTACATGTTCCTGTTCAATACAGTATTATACTTAAAAACCTCATCAGTCTTTCATCTCACATTTGATTTTTATAACACTATCAGATAGGTTTAGGTTTAAGGTTTAGGGTTGGAAGGTCAAGTCAGTTTTATTTGTATAACACTTTTCACAACACACATCATTCAAAGCAGCTTTACAGAAAATTATGCTGTAACAGAAAATGCTAAAATGTCTTAAAGTCCTCATTGTGCGGTTTAAATGCATAAATCTATTGAAAATCATGCCTTAAAAATTATTATCTTTAGGCCCCCATTCAGCAAGCCAATGGTGACTCAAAAGAAGGTGTAGGTTTTGTTCAAGGGAGGTAGGTTTTGTTGATTTAAAACTCAAAACAGCTTAAAACTTAAAACAACCTCAACAGCCGTGATACGTTTAAGGATCCATGTAGTATCATTTTGCAAAAATGTAACCACAGTCACATAATTTTCATGAGATCAGGCTCATATTTATAGTTTTAAATCTTAAAAAAATAAAAATGGGAGCTATATCTATATTCATTAATCCAATCAATCTAGATCAATTAATTTAGGTGTTTTTAGATAAATCTCTTAAAAATGGCTTAAGTGATTGTTTATATGGCACAACTTGTCATGTTTAGGAGGAGACCAGGGTGTTTTAAACACTTTCTTCAGCGACTGGGCTGTAAAGGATATCCAGAAGCATTTACCATTTGTGTACAACCTCACAGCCAGTGCATTGTACACATACCTGCCAGCATTTCATCGGTAAGTTTTCAAAGGAAACTCTAATTATTTAGGTATACCAGTAATCCCTGATGGCATTTATTTGTGTACTACCATTAGGTATCAAACCCATAATTAAAATGTACAAATTAGCATTTCACTTCATGGTAAAATTATTTGTTCTTTTTAAAGGTTTGGCCATCAGGCAAAAATTGTCCACTTTTTGGGTGGGACCAAGCCCTGGCACTATCCATTAAATGCACAGGAAGCCAATGAGTCATCTCTTAGGGATTCCAACATGAACACTGAGAAATTAATACATTTGTGGTGGTCAGAGTACTACAGTCAAAGACAGACAAAAGTTCTAAAGGATGACTTAAAAGAAGATTCATCTCTAGATTACCACGTAAGACTACACTTACACTGTAAATTCTGTCATTTCAAAGGTATTTCAGGTTAAAGTGTTGCATATTGTGCATACCAAAGTTATTGCAAAATATATATATATATATATATATATATATATATATATATATATATATATATATATATATATTTTTTTTTTTTAGAAACTTTACATTACCATTAGTATAAATATTTTATTTAAAGGACCTTGACATAAAATTTGTAAAGTTATGTAAATCAGTAGAGTCCATTCAGCTTTGGAACATTTCTGTAAATATTTGAGCTGTGCAGATAGAATGTCATGTTTTCATGATAATCCTACAGAACATGTATTTACTCAGCTTTGTTATTTATTCAACGCATGTTTTTCTCATGTAGTAGAACAAGTCAGAGTCCAGTTCCTCCTGGTGTGCTTTCAGAACATCTGTGTTATCTGTCAATCATCTCTGGTCTTTCTCTTGGTTTGCAGTTAGAGCAGCAATTGGCTCCTTCACAGACACCCCAGACTCCATCACAAAGCAAAAAGAGCAATACTGAAGCCCACCACAGAGTGGAGAAGACACCCTCTCAACCTCTCTTAGATCTGAATTTAGATACACTGACTATCAGCTCATCTGAGAAGCCTGTGGGGATGGTAAGTGGTTTGTTTTCTTGTCATCTCTCTCTTTCTTTCTTTCTCTCTCTCCCACTCTAGCTCATAATCCCCAGAGAAATGAGGGTTGTCCTCAGAAAGCAGAATTGCTCTAGCATATTTGAGGGATGACTTTGTGTAATCTCTCCCCCCACCCCCCCTCTATCTCTCTAAATTAACTCCACATTGTCTCTAAGGTTTGGTGGTCCCAACATTTTCCTTAACTTTCTCACTATTCAGAATAAAAAGAAAAATAATAATAAAAAGTAAAAGAAAGAAAAAAAGAAAACTCAATTGGCAAAAAAATAAAAAAAAAATAAAAAAAGCCACAAATTGCATTGTTGGAATTAAAATGGCAGGCTGTTTTATGTTGCCACGTGACATGATAATATGTTTTCAAGCCACATTAACCAAATTAGATTTTCTCTCCAATACTGCTTCACAGGGAAGACGCATGCTGAAATGCTCCTCAAACTGAGCTTTTAAACATATTTTTGTACATTTCTTCTACATCTGGATTTCCTTACTTCATCTTTGATAAGTTTAATATATGTTTTTTGTTCACATATCAACTTTATATAACATACTGTAGTTCACAAAATTGAGAAAATATGAACATTGCTATATGGCAACTCTATACCACAATGAAACTGCAGTAATGCATTTCCTCATTGGAATATTCATAGATAGTGGCATCAATTATACATTTTTATTTATTTGGAAGTGTTTATGGTGATATAATTGTGTTTACACATAAGTAACACTTTTATAATTTTTGTTTCATGTAATTTGAAAAACAAAAACTGTTATATTTCACAGAAAGACCAAGAACAAGGGTGGACAATTAACTTTTTAAAAATGAGGATGATCTTGGTTTTTAAGAGCAATATTAAATGATATATAATAATGAATCACTTAATTTAAGATTTTAGAAGTTTCAAATTTATAAATATATAAATTCATAAAATAACATGAATATAAATTGAGTAGATATTTGTACTTTTTGAGAATTTGTTCAGTTTTTTTGACCATTTTCTGCTGTGTTAAAGAGTTGCCATCTAGTAAAATTTTCCACAAATGTTACCCTCTTTTTTATTATTTATTTTTTACTTTTGTTTTCTTTTGTTTTTACTTACACAGAACAAAACCTGCTACGGAGAAGGTTAGCTGTGTAGCGTTAGTTACTATGGCGATGGACACCGTTAAAAGCCGGCCACCTAAAACCCATAGTTGATGCAAACTAAACTAAAACTTAACTGGCTAGCCACCGAAACCAGCTTCATGGTACAGGCCTAAGGACATTTAATCATATAAACAACATTCTTCTTATTATTATTTATAATAATACATTTACTATAAATAAATAATGGGAACAAATATTCTATTGTTAGAACATAGTGCACATCACAGATGGTTAAAAGTATCACACCCTCTAGGGGTTTTGAGAAATCCAGTGACACACCCAACAACAGTGACTCACCCAACACAAAGAGATCATAAAACAGTTAATATGCTTTTAAAAAGGCTAAGAATGTGAAGTGATCAGTTTACAAATAATGCAAGGATTTGATCATGTTTACATTCCAATAAGTTACAAGAAGTGAGTATTTTTGCCATTTACTGTATTTTGTTGTATAGCATACAATGTGAATCCACATACATTTTCTTATGCAAATGAAGTGTTTCATGAGAAGGCCTTTGCTCCACAGTCCTCTCACAGTTTTGCTGATTTCATCAGTGATTGGTTTCATCATTTATTGGTTTTTGTCCTGTCTTCCAAGAATATTCTTTTTGATGTCCTGTCTGGTGGGGACCCAGAGGAGCGCTCTCTAGTTGTGCCTTTTTTTGGGCAAGAGAGTAAGGACACCGGCCCAGAGACTTCTGATGATTCTATTGCAACCACTGGAGAAGCTGAACCAGATAATGTATGAAAATAAGCTAATTTCTGTCACTGATTTATAGGAGCATCTACGGTTAATCTTGTTGTTGTTGGTTTGAGCTCTGAGTTCTGCTCAAAAGGATAAAAAAGGTTGTTGTACTTTTATCAAATAAATTCGGGTGCGTTTCAATCAGCTCCCTAGTTCACTGTAGTTAGGGCACTGATCAGTGAGTCGGCCATCGTTCCAGTGCACTGAAATGTTCACTCCCTAAAAATTCAAAGAATGCAGCGTAAAAACCAGGGAGCATCGTTGCTCATTATGTTCCTTTACCAGAAACATCATCATGCCCTCTAAAGTCTGTCAAGTTCTTAGAAGACTAGTGCATGTTTAAAATTATGAAGTCAAATATTTTCCCTTTAAAAGAGATGTTGTATCTTTAATCAATAATGTGTTTTAGGAAGAAGATTAAAAATATGTAACTTTTTATTTGCATTTATTTTATTTGATGTCATTTATCTTTCATAATAACAGTGTACATTTTGATATCTACAACGAAAAAGCACGATAATATCATTTATACAGCAATATTGCTGATTAACAGCTGCGTTTAAATGCTCAACCTCGTTATCGTGTCGCAAGTAATTGAGTCATAAGTGTCTCAATGTTTAGTGGATGAACACCCTTACCAGTGCCCGAATTCGTGTTCATGGTATTCATGACCAGTGTTGGGCAAGTTATTTAAAAATAGTAATCCACTACAAATGACTAATTACTTCTCTAAAATTGTAATCAGATTACTTTACTAATTACTACATTGAAAAAAATTATTACTTTACTTTTAAGTTACTTTCAAAAACACTTTTCTGCTCAACAAATTCAAAATGATGTCTATATTTCTTGTTTGTTGTTACACACAAGATATACACTCAGCACCTCACATTTCTCCTGCACAACGACTCATTACGGGGCCATAATTCATGTATTCTACATAAATAATATATTAGAAATAAGCATAACCCTATAATGTACTTAAAAATTAATTAAATTAATTGAAAGTCAGTAACTAATCTGATTACAAGAATTTTAAATGTAATGCATTACACTACTTTTTTTGACTAAAAAGTTATTAGATTACAGTAGCCAATTACTTTGTCATTGGATTGCACCCAACACTGGTTCATATCGATTGACTGTTTGACTGATTGAAATTTACATTTTACATTTACATTTATTCATTTGGTAGACGCTTTTATCCAAAGCGACTTACAAGAGAGGAAAACATAAGCGAATCATCTTAGGAGACAGTGGTAAGAAAAGTGCTGTATTACAAAGTATCACTAGCATCATAATAGTATTCAAAATAGAATAAAGTGCAACAGAGATTTTTTTTTTTTTTTTTTTTTTTTTTTTAATGACTGGTTAAGTGCTCATGGAAAAGATGTGTTTTTAGTCGTTTTTTGAAGACAGAGAGTGAGTCAACTTCACGGATGGAGTTGGGAAGGTCGTTCCACCAACGTGGTATGATGAAGCTGAATGTCCGGGAAAGTGTTTTGGTGCCTCTTTGTGTTGGTACAACAAGGCGACGTTCCTTAGCTGACCGCAGACTTCTAGTGGGCGTGTAGCTCTGCATAAATGATTTTAGGTATGCTGGTGCAGACCCAGTAACTGTTCTGTATGCCAGC
Source organism: Myxocyprinus asiaticus (assembly GCF_019703515.2). Classification (NCBI taxonomy): domain Eukaryota; kingdom Metazoa; phylum Chordata; class Actinopteri; order Cypriniformes; family Catostomidae; genus Myxocyprinus; species Myxocyprinus asiaticus. The sequence continues at coordinate 22,338,034 of NC_059350.1, forward strand.
ATCAGAGCCTTGAATTTGATACGTGCATCAACCGGTAGCCAGTGGAGTGAGACAAGGAGTGGTGTAACGTACTCTCTTTGGTTCATTAAAGACCAGACGTGCTGCTGCATTCTGGATCATTTGGAGGGGTCTAGTTGCACATGCAGGGAGGCCTGCAATGAGAGCGTTACAGTAGTCCAGTCTAGTTATGACAAGTGACTGGACAAGCAGTTGTGTGGCATGTTCAGAGAGGAAGGGTCTTATCTTCCTGATATTGTAGAGTGTAAATCTACATGTTCTTGCGGTCTTTGAGATGTGGTCTGTGAAATTTAGTCTGTTGTCGATGGTTACCCCTTGATTTCTGACCGATTTGGAAGGCGTTACTGTAGTTGCACCCAGCTGCGCGGTGATGTTGTGTTCAACATCAGGGTTGGCTGGAAAGACAAGGAGTTCAGTCTTGGCTGGGTTGAGTTGCAGGTGGTGCTCCTTCATCCAGGCCGAGATGTCCGCCAGGCAGGCAGAAATTCGAGCAGTCACTGTGGTGTCGTTGGGCTGGAAAGACAAGAAGAGTTGCGTTTCATCAGCGTAACAGTGGTAAGAGAAACCATATGCTTGAATGATGGGTCCCAGTGATGCTGTGTATATAGAGAAGAGAAGTGGCCCAAGCACTGATCCCTGAGGTACCCCAGTAAGTAGCTGATGTGGCTTGGATTCCTCACCTCTGCAGGCTACCTTGAAGGACCTACCTGAGAGATAGGAATTAAACCAGTCAAGCACAGTTCCTGTGATGCCCAGCGAGGAAAGGGTAGAGAGTAATATCTGATGTTTGACTGTGTCAAAGGCTGCAGAAAGGTCCAGCAGAATCAGGACTGATGATCTGGATTCAGCTTTCGCCCGTCTCAGCGACTCGGTGACAGACAGCAGGGCGGTCTCGGTGGAGTGTCCACTTTTAAAGCCTGACTGATTGTCATCCAGCAGCTTGTTCTGTGAGACATAGGCAGAGATTTGATTGAAAACTGCCCTTTCAAGTGTTTTTGCCATGAATGGTATGAGAGAGACTGGTCTGTAGTGTTCTATTTGTGTGGGATTAAGTGCGGGTTTCTTCAGCAGCGGGGTTACTCGAGCCTGCTTAAATGTAGTGGGAAAAGTGCCTGTAAGTAGAGATGTGTTAATTATGTGTGTGAGTGCAGGTAGGATGGACGGAGAAATGGCCTGAAGAAGGTGGGAAGGAATGGGGTCAAGGGAACAGGTGGTGGGGTGGTTGGAGAGGAGGAGTTTAGAGACCTCAGTGTCAGTCAGAGGAGAGAATATGGAGACAGAAGAGTTGCATACAGGAGACAGGTGTTTGACAAGGTGTGGTGCTGAGAATGTATTGCTGATGGCTGCAACCTTATTAGTAAAAAATGTGGCAAAGACATCTGCTGTCAGTGATGTGTCAAGCGGTGGAGGGGGAGGGCAGAGAAGTGTGTTGAATGTTCTAAACAAGCTGCGAGTGTCTGTGGTGCTGTTGATCTTGTTCTGGTAATAGGAGGTTTTTGCAGATTTAACATTATCTGAAAAAGTTGCAAGCAGGGACTGATATTTACCTAGATCTGCTGGATCTTTAGATTTCCGCCATCTCCTCTCAGCTGCCCTGAGGTCAGTCCGATGTTCACGAAGGACGTCAGACAGCCAGGGGCTGGGTGGTGTAGCACATGTTGGCCTAGTGGAGATAGGACAGATGTTGTCTAGACAGGTTGTTAAAGTAGAGCTTAGTGTGTCTGTGGCAGTGTTTACATTAAGCATGGTAAATATATTTTGTGTAGGAAGAGATGTAGAGACAGCAGTGGAAAGGCGAGAGGGTGAGAGGAAACCAATGGTGGAGTCTGTTTTAATGTAGATGGGAGTGTCATGTTGAATTGAACAAAGTAGTGATCAGAGACATGTAAAGGAGTAACAAGAATATTTGAGTTGGTACAGTTACGTGTAAAGATGAGGTCCAGCTGGTTGCCCGATCTGTGAGTTGCTGTGGTGTGAAGTTTTTCCAAGTCAAATGAGGTCAGGAGAGTATTCAATTCAGTGGCCTGGGGCTTGTCTTGGTGTATGTTGAAATCACCAAGAACCACAAGTGGCCTACCATCCTCCGGCAAGGAGGACAGCAGGACATCCAACTCCTCAAGAAAGTTTGTCAGCTGACCTGGAGGGCGATAGATGACAACAACATGGATTTTTGTGGGTTGCATTGTAGTAACAGCATGGAATTCAAAACTAGTATTGTTACATAGTGAAGAGCGTGGTGAAAAAGTCCAGTTGTTATGAATGAGCAAACCTGTTCCCCCACCCCTACCGGTGCGTCGAGGGGTGTGAGAGAAAGAGAAGTTGTTGGAGAGAGCAGCAGGTGTTGCTGTATCCTCTGGATGTATCCATGTTTCTGTCAGTGCCAGGATGCTGAGGGTGGACTGTGTGGCAAAGGCTGGAATGAAGTCAGCTTTGTTCACAGCTGACTGGCAGTTCCAGAGTCCCACTGAGAAAGAGAGTGGAGCAGGTGCTGAAGTGCAAAGTGGCCGTAGGTTGTGTGGGTTGCATTTGGTCTTGCATCGATATCGTGTAAACGGTCTGTAACAGATAACAGGGATGTGCTTGAAGGCATGTGTTATTCGTGAAGTAGATATGTTAGTATATAGAAGGAAAAGAGATACAATAACAAGATACTTAAGTGCTATGGTGAGTGGCGCCTTGTCGGTGTCCTTGCTCGGTGGACTCGCACAGGTAGACTCGCTGGTCTTTACACAAGTAGGTCTTCACATGAGGAGGGCTTTAAACGAGGGCTACCACTTCCGCTGTCACTTCCGCGTCAGCATTCGAGTCAAATACATACGCGATGATAATGAGCCGTTCAATGAAAAAGGCAGGACAAGCCTTAATGCTACTTAGCACAACAAAGCCAGTCACGTGGTCAGCCGAAACTAAGGGTCGCGTGAGGTGACAAGTGCGACTTCCGTGCACCGCAAATAAATTATGCTGCACTTTAGCAATAAATAATACCCTAAAACAAGTGAAGCACTGTTTATAAACACTAAAAACCACGATAGTTTTACACACACACTGGCCAATCAACGCTAAATCTAGCCGTGAGTAACCTGGGACCAGTCAAAAACAATATAGCACACACACACCAACCTTCGTATAAGCGACGCGGGTTCAAGACAGTAAACAAACAGCACAAGTCTAGCAATGAATACCACTCTTCAACAAAGTAAAACAATGAAATAAACACACTTACACGCAACTGCAGACTCCTGTAGATAGATTGCTTATCCAGCAATCTATCCAGTAATATTAAATACTTTATTAATCCCCAAAGGTGAAATTTCTTTGTTACAGTAGCACATAAATATTAAAGTGCAGTTATTAAGCAAAATACAATACAACATACATACAATAACACTATATTAAAAAGAGTTAAAATTACAATTCAGAATAGTGAATTAAAAATGCCAATGGCAGTTGGCAGAACGGATTTTCTGTGCCTTTCAGTGTGTCATATGTGTGACTTCGTGGGGAAAATATTGGAATTCAGAGACAATTTGCATCCCAGAATGGAATTATTTTTTTCCAGGACAGATGGCCAAAAACGGGACGGTCCAGGATGAGTGGCCACCCTAGCCTTGACCTTACTTAGAGGGGATCATACATTTTATTTATTTATTTATTTTGGAACATATTTTATTTATTTATTTTGGGAACACATCTCCACATTAATATTACAGAGCAGAGTTGGATAAAATTTCCCATGCTGATTGCACTAGTCCTGTAGGAGGCTGTATACACCAAAGGTGGACCATCCACCATAAAATACGGAAGAAGAAAAAGAAGAACATTTTGTGATCTGCAATTCCGACACATCAGTTCATCGTCTTCTTCAGCACTTTTATCAGTGATTTGAAATAGCTTCTTTTTCTGTTGTGTGGCGGCGAACTGCGTATCTGTGTACATAGGGTTGTATTTGTATGATTGTGTACTCTGTGTTTCTTTTTTTAGGAATTTCTTTAACTTGTATTTTCCAAAATGGCGTTTCGCAAGTGTGTAAACCTCTCCAAGTGAGAGATTTATCCCTTTCTCTGACGGACACGAATGCTGTTAGGAATGCATGGGCCAGTCCCATACTGAAGCCACGTTCTCTGAGACAGACTGTGTTCGTTGCGTGCGCTTGAAGCTTAAACCCCTTCGTTCCAGGCACGCTTTCTTTCAGAAATATGATGGCAATCTCTATGCCTCCCGATATCCGACCTCTGCGACTCCCGAGGGACCGCACAAGACCAGGCCTACCAAGCCTACCTCTTGAAGCATGGACGAGTCCGGTCCCGAACCAGAGTCCACCAAAGAGCTGTGACGCGCTGCGGATTTGGCGCTCCGGGCCACCAAGATCACTGTCTAGGCAATGGGCAGGACTATGGGTGGCCTAGTGGCCACAGAGCGACACCTCTGGCTGAAGTTGTCAGGGATTTCCAACAAAGACAAGGCCTTTTTGCTTGATGCTCCTGTGTCGCAGCAGGGTCTTTTCGGTGACGCCATGAGTGTCTCCACCAAGAAGTTCCTGTTGTCTAAGAAGCAGTCGGCTGTCTACAGACACATCCTGCCAAGGCGGGGTAGTGCCGTAGCGCAGCCGGTCCGCTCACGGTTCTATTCAGGACAGATGTGACTATTTTCGTAAATATGTCCATATTTGAGGTGGGTCTGTTTTTTAAGAATATATACTGCCATCTGATCGTGGTACATGAGAGCAGTATAAGAGTTTAAAATCATAAATTGATGCCCATCAGTATATCCCCAAGTGTAGTTGGCTTACTATTATTATTATTATTATTATTATTATTATATGGTAATTAAAGTTTGATTAAATCATGTCCCCTGATTGTAGATCCCAACCGAGACAGAGGAGGAAAACCTGGAGCATCGGCGCATGTGGGAAGAGGGTCACATTGATTACATGGGCATAGATGCCTTTGACAACATCGAGAGGAAACTTGACAGATTCCTTGATTAACAGTGTATGTGTATTTTATGAGTAGCCTATATAACACATGATCTCTCATTTTTTTTTTTTTTGCACTGTATGTTCATCATTTCAACATTTTCACCACCTCAAATATAGCCATTTTGTCTACCTCTGTAGTATATATTTACAACCACCTGTTTTGAAAATGTTTAATTTGTCTCAAATATATAAGTACAACCGTTGAAACAGATTTCATTATTGAGTTCCTGTGTTAAAAAAGTACATAGCATATTTGATGCTATCTGTAATTTAGCCTCTGCAGTGATCATTTGTTTGCAGCTTTAATAAATCTTTAACTCTAAATCTCAGTCTCTAGACTTGTTATTATAGCCATTATGAAGCAATTACTTAATAACAATTTATCATAATAATATGAAGATTCTAGTAGGGGTCTTAGAGATGAGATGGTAATAATTGTGAATTATAATAAGCTGGAATGTAACAAATCTAGTAATATTTTCTGCAGTACTAATTTTGTCTTATTGCCCTAAACAGGCATGTTTTGCCACTAGAGGTCAGGCTGTGAACAGTAAAACAACAAGATCTGCCACCATCTTTATTAACCGTTTAGATTAAAAAAACAAGATAGTTTATTTGCTCATGCGGGTACTAATAGAGTTTTCCTGGATTTCAACTGGTAATGGTCATGATATTTCAATCCCTCCATGAGTTTTATTACACATATGGACCATTCTACTGAATTGGTTCGAAAATAAATTTCCCCAAAAACGTTGTCCTTACATATCTTAGGCACACAAATCTTGTAAAAGAACACATCTTTCATATATACTTTTTTTTTTTTTTTTTTAAGTGTTCTTCTTCTCCCAAAAGGTGACACTACTGAAACAAAAAAGACACCATAATAAAAAGGATAATATTTATCTATTTTGAATTTGTTTCCATCCCCCACTTAAATAAAAAATAAAAAAGCATTTTTCTAGAATATTAGCATTACAGTTTTTTTCAATTGCTAACAAGCATTGTTCAACACTGAAGCCACATTTTCAAAACTCTTCATACAGTCTTCATTACCAACATGAATCTTGGACAAACAGTTAATTTCACCTCCAAAACTCACTCAGACAAACAAAACACTTCATATATGTCTCAAAATAAGCTTGTTCCACCATAACACTGGCAACAATTCTCATTCAGAAAACGTACATTTCATTCATAACACACTGACCTAAAAAACACTAACAACAGGGAACATTACATAAATTATGAACTTTTATTTTTAAAGTTTGAATGATTTTTCACATAAATCAGCATTTCATTATAGAATAACACTTTTTCACTTTATTGAATGTACTAAAGCATATGTAACAAGAATGAATCAGAAATGCTGCAATTTGTTTTCTTTGAATATAGTACTTTATTTGTGAAAATAAAAAGGTGAAAAAAAAAAAAAAATCCTGAAATTCCAGGGCTGCAATGATAATTATATAAAAAAAGTCAACACATCAACAACATATGTAGTCTAATCACTGACTGTAAAGTACTGTGAGGGTGCTAGTCCTCCCTTTCTCTTGCATTTGGCCACAAGTTCTCATCAACATCACATCTGATGTCTTCTCTGGCAATGCATCTTGGAAAGTACCTTCTGGAATGTCTAATCCAAGCCTGGCAGTCTTCAGGAGAAATGTCTTCACACCCCGCATTACTGCCTCCAGTAAAGTCATCTGGTCATGTGGATGGCGGTCATAAACCTTCCACCTCCACGCAGAGAAGAACTCCTCTATGGGGTTTAAGAAAGGGGAGTATGGAGGCAGGAATAATACTGACATCCTGGGATGTGCAGCAAACCAGTCTGTGACTGCAGCAGAGTGGTGGAATGCCACATTATCCCACACAACAACGAAGGTAGGGGATTTTGATGCCCCTCGCCTCTCTCCTCTGCTGGCACAAGTCGATTATGCAGGTCATCCAGAAAAGAAATAAGCCTCTCTGTATTGTAGGGGCCAGTGAGTGGTTTGTGTAACAGCAAACCATCATTGGACAGTGCTGCACACATCGTGATGTTAGCTCCTCTCTGGCCTGGGACATCCACGGTTGCTCTCTGTCCAATCACATTTCTTCCCCTGTGGCGTGTTTTTGACAGGTTGAATCCAGCTTCATCCACAAAGATAAAAGTATGTGGAGTTCGGCTGGCTTCCATCTCCATTACCCTCTAAATTACAGACAGTTTTACAGTAATTTACATTATGCATAACTGTGTATGTACCCTGTTTGTTTACTGAACAGACATCTTACCTGGACATACTGATACCGGAGTTCTTTTACACATTCACTGTTTCTCTCAAAGGGAATAGTGTACAGTTGCTTCATCCTTATTTTATGTTTCTCTAGGACTCTGGCAATTGTTGTTGTGCTGACCATATTCACATTTCCAAAAGTGAAATTGTCTGCCAGCACTCTGTCCCGAATTTCCTGCAGTTTTATTGCATTGTTGGCAATTATCATGTCAACAATGGCAATTTCCTGCACATCTGAAAAGATTCTGCCTCTCCCTCCTCTCGGAGGCAATCTTTGGATCTTAAAACACAACAATTACTGTATTGTAATAGGTTTCAAAATGTCAGTACATGTAAAAATGTAGACATATTGTATTGTACTGTAATATGTAGTTTAGTTATCATCAAAGGATGCTCATGTCACCAGTTGTTTTGCCAGAAAATTTGTACTATTGATGCAACTGTTGAACGGTGCAGATTTGGTTGCACCCTTAGACCAGCCTCTCTCAAAGAGAGACCATGGTTTACAACATGGTCAATAATTGTGGCCCTTATTGCATCAGAGATCATCGCTCTTGGTCTTCCTCTCCTTTGTCCTCCACGCACTCTCCCTCTCTGTACCACTCCTCTATCCCCACCAACCTGTCTTCTTTGATCCATATTTCCAAACAAAATCTGTTCCAAGCTATCCCCTTTTACTAAAACATGGTAATGAGACTAAAGCAGGACACCTGGGTAAGCTTTCAGTTGAAATTGCAATTAGCTTGGAATGATTATTATTTCATTTTCTGCTAAGGTTTTCTATATTTCAAAATAATTACTGCAGAAATGCTTGAAATTTGCCATCATTCTGTTTTGAATGTGTTTTTATCAGTTTTGAAAGCAGTGTGTTAGCATTTGAAAAATGAGCTGAAAATATAAAGTGTTTTGCTGGCTGTGGAGTATGAATGACAAAAGTGTTCGTGGATTTTGAAAAATGTGGTCATTGAATGCATTTTGTCTGAAAGCAATGAAAAATGATTCACAGTTTGGTCCGCATAGACTTCTGTTTTGCTGAATGTGTGAAGACTTTTGAAAATGTGGCTTCAGTATTGAACAATGCTTGTAGGCAATTGAAAAAAAAACTGTAATATTAAGACATAGCTGTCTGACTTTCTGGGTACTGTTAACCCTTAAATGCATACCTCAGATCTTTAGAGACCCTGACCTAATTTCACCCCCTACCTCATCCATTTTTTGGAGTTGTGCCCACACCGCTTTAGTATTCCTCAATCTGTCTCTTATAAATAGTGTAGCACACACACAAATATATATACAATGGTTTAAGTACCAAAAGTGTTAACGGTCATTTGAGACCCTAGGTATGTAATAATGTTTTTTTTTGTTTGTTTTTCTTTTTGTTTTTTGTTTTTTTTTGCACTTCCATAAATTCTATTTTTATGATTATTTAATATCTATATAAGTTTACTATCACAGGATATCTATTTCTTTATTACAAGAGAAATTATTACTATATTCATACAAATAAATACTATATCATGTTGAAATCAACAATAGTGAATTATCAGTATTTTATATGCATGTACACATACATAATATACATGCTATCTCTTACTCAAGGTTGCGCTGTTGTTTCAGTCATTGACTTGATTTACATTTGACATTGCTATTTGCTGAAGAAACAACATGGAAGTAAACTATAGCAAGTACACATCAACAGTATGATATGAATATTGCCATTTGGGTGTACTACTGAAATAATGTAAGTTGTGCATCTATTTAGACTCAATAAGTGCCTGAGAAAATACTTGTGTAGTTTATGTACAGATTATGTGTCATGTGTAGCTCAATATGTGTTTATCAGCCAGTTGCATCTCATGAAATTTCAGTGTGAAAATAATGAATCCTGTTCTAGATTTGTCATTTGTTGCATTATCTCTTTGATATATGAAAAATAAAACATCAAAATGTAGAAAATATTTTGAAACTTTTACACTATCTGGCCATTTTGTAAATCCATTTATGATAGATATACGTGCCAGGTCTCTAAAGACTCAAATATGTAAGCATTTAGTGAAATTCCCAGGCATTTAAAGGGTTAACTAATAATTATACTACTGAACACATTCTTTGCAATTCAGCTTTTTTCCGGATTTAATATAAAATATGATGTATTAGTAATGTACAACTATTCAAAGCTAATAATTATTTCCTTGAAATGAATGGTTGAACATAAAATTTTCAATATGACATGTCACTACTGAAATAATTATGTCACTACCGAAACTACTCCGGTAGTAACAATTTTAGCTGATTTTAAGCATTACTCAAAAATGCTTTTTATTTTTTTTATTTTATTATTTTGGGCTCTAATCTAAAAAACGTATTTTGTGTATGTGCAACTGTTCAAAGCGCATGACTATTTCCTTAAAATGAGTGGCTGAACATAACATTTTGTCACTACTGAAATAATGTCACTGCCGAAAGATTATCATGTGTCGGTTGTGACAGTTTAAGCTAATTTAAATTTATCTTATGATTATGAGGAAATAGTCATAAGCTTTGATAAATTGAACCAACATATTATATTTTAGAATAAAACCCAAAAAAGTTTATTAAATGAGAATGTGTTCGGTTGTTATTATTCTTAGTTCCCTGTCACTCACTCAACGTTGTGTCGATGTAGTGACACTAGGGGTCACTCTTGGGAGCCCCAAACACCTCTGCTTTTTTTAAAAAAGGCCAATGGGAATTGGTGAGTGGAATTTACATGCCACTCTCCCAGACATACGGGTATAAATGGAGCTGGTATGCAACCACTCATTCAGATTTTCTCTTCGGAGCGGAGCGGTTCTATTCATTGAAGCTGAATTCATCCGCGAGTTCATTCACCTCATCTGCTGGATTTTACGGCGCATTTCAGCGGCTTCTCCCCCTCTGCACCCGTGGAGTGCAGAGAACGCCCCTGGGCACTTCGGCAGAATAACAAAAAGAGTATATTCTAAAAAGAGTATATTTTCATTCGAAAAGAGCGGCACACACAGAACGTCTTTTTAAAGATGCCTTTCCGTTTGTGTGTTATTCCTGGTTGTGGTCGTTATCTTTCCGCTTCTGACAACCATGATCGCTGTCTTACGTGTCTGGGCACTGCCCATGCGGCGACATCGTTCATGGATGGGTCTTGTCCTCATTACGAGAACATGACCATGGCAATGTTGCGGTCGCGGCTTACATTCGTAAGAAAGCAAGCCACCCCAGCGGCTCCCCTCCTTGGTCATTCTACCTACGGGTATGAGGCCATGCCGGTTTGCACTTGGGGCAATTTGGGGACATCAATGGGACCACCTCCGCCAGGTATCCCCCCACAGACCTCCCATTCCCCAGCACACTCGCTTGCCCCAGTCGGGCGCTTTGTTGGGCCTCATGTATTCAGATAGAAGACAAAGGCAGGCCTAATACAGTCGTAAAAACTCAAGCCCCCACCTTCCAAGTCGTAAATTATACTGATAAAAATCGGGCCAAAATCAAAAAAAGGGAGTCCAAAACAGACTACAAATCCATGAAGCCTTGCTCACTAAAGGATCGAACTCTCAACTCCTATTGGATGAGGCACACAACAGAACGTCCCTCAAACATGACCTCATCAGGAGTTGAAATACCTCTGAAATGCTTCCAGAATTCACTTCCAGCGACTTTGTTCACCGAATATAGACGTAGCTTTTTGCTGCTCTCAGGTGCAACCTCGTGGCACAAGGAAGTAATATCCGACTTGAAACTGTAGCCAAACAATCTCCATCTCGCTGGACGAGTTGAGATTACTCTGTGTTCAACCAAACACTCTAACGGATCCGAAGGAGACTGCCGAGCAATTCGCATCTTCATCCGTTTGCCTACAGAAGTGAAGAGATTAAAGATTTCTCTTCCATCTTCAGTCAAGTCGATGTTTCTGAGTTCTCCGCCAGCCCGCCGAGAATCAACAGCCGTTCCGCCTGCCGACAATCAACAGCTGTACCGCCCGCCGACAGAGCGAGGAAACGGCCTCCCGTCATCACACGAGCCTCAAGGAACCGGGTCAAAATTAAAGGACGGAGGAAAACACATTCTACCTGTGTCCTCATGCGATTCAAGTAAGAGGTTTACGTCTGGGCAGAGATAGAATATTATAGTGTGTTATTCTTGTGTTTCAAGGTTTTTGCTTGTACAGTTTACGGACCGCCATGTCCGCTCATTATTAATACTCAGGGTATTAATTATCACAAGTTTGTTTTGCTGTATTGTGGTCCAACCAAATTGGATTGTTGTGCAATTTCGCCATCGTGGGTGAGACAGCAACTGAGTTCATCCATTAAAGAGTCAAATAACGCGGGACTGTTTACGAGCCGTCCACCGCATCTCTGAGCGATGAACTAAACAGCTGCTTTCTCTCCCACGATCGCGAAATCAGCTTTAGGGCTGTCACTTCTCTCTCTCTCTCGTACTAATTACACACACACACACACACACGCAGGCACGCGACCCCTCACAAACATTCTTGGCTCGTAGATAGCTTAAATGCTAAAGCCCAGCTTTGTCCCTAAGCTATCATACAAGCGGATATATGCGGTAACTGGTAGACGCCATCTCCGCCCCCATTCGCGGTCATTTTCCCTGGCCGGAAGTCTCGTGTGACATACTCTCCACGAGAGTCACGTCCGCTATTTTGTGCACGTCCCTCCTTACACACACACTGACACACACACACACACTGTCACACACACACACCTTATGTGTTATAGAATTATTTTATTTCCATATCTAATCATATCACTATTTAGTTTGTAGTTGGAAGTTGGAAGTTTATTGACTGCATTGTATTAATTATAAATTGATATTACTGCATAAATAAACTTTGTTTATATTACAAAGAGAAGTGTTTTGGTTTGTTTTGCATACGCCTGTGTCATGCTGACAGGATGTCAGTGCTCAGATTCAAACCTTCATTCATTTTTTTTTTTCCCGAAAATCGATATTCTTCGGATGCCGATTTTCCTAAGAAAACAATCTAATACTGAGATGTTAATCCTTATTAATATTCTATTGATTTTTGATAATTGATAATTATCTTTGATGATTGAATTTGAATGATCAATAAGCTAGTGTTAATTTTAATTAATGTTTCATCGATGTTAACAATTAACGATTATCTTTGATAATTGTTGATTTAAAGGATTTTAAAAAGCTAACATTGATTCTCATCAATGTTCTATTGATTTTAATAATTAGTAATTATCTTTGATAATTATTAATTATTGCTAATAACCAAACTTGCTCCTAAACGTAGCACACTACATTTACTGGAGCCCCATATGAGGTTTTAATGAGTTAGATCCAATTAATTAATTTAAATATTAATTAATAACTACAGAAATAATTATTAATTATTTCTGATAGTAACACTGATCTAAACAACCAGTAAAGCCCTACAGCTTGGACGAGACCGCTGGCTCATCTCAGGGCGAGTTTGACCTCTTGTTCGGAGCCCAGGAAGATGATGAGTTATCGAGTGCAGCATCGGAGAGTGGGCTCGTCCAGTCGGACGCAAAGGCTTCGGCTGGGCTTCCTCCTTCGGGAATGGTCGGCCAGTCTCAGGCCGATGTGGAAATGATGGACATGCTTTCCCGGGCGGCCGCAAGCATCGGGCTAGAGTGGAACCCTCCACTCTCCCCTGAACCCTCGCGGCTTGACGATTGGTTCCTGGGCTCAGGGCGCCGCCCACGGTCATGCCCCACCCTGGTTCCTTTCTTTCCGGAAGTGCAGGAGGAGCTGACAAGATCGTGAGAGGCACCTTTTACTACCCAGTCCTGGTCTTTCAGCTCCCCCACTCTCACTACCCTCGATGGTGGAGCGGCCAGGGGGTATTCGGTGATCCCCCAGGTGGATAAGGCGCTCTCGGTGCACTTGTGTCTGCAGAGCGCCGCCACCTGGCATGGGCACCCGAAGCTCCTGTCACACCATGGCTCTCCTGCAAGTACACCAAGCCAAGGTGCTAAAAGAGCTGCACGAGGGTAGTTATGACCAGGGATTGATGCAGGAACTGTGCTCGGCGACCGACCTTGCTCTTCGGGCGACGAAGGTCACAGCGCGGACTCTCGGGCAGGCGATGTCCACCATGGTGGTCCATGAGCGCCACTTTTGGCTCAACTTGGTTGAGATACAAGAGGCTGACAAGGCACAGTTCCTTGACGCCCCGTCTCCCAGGTTGGCCTGTTTGGCAACACCGTCGAGGACTTTTGCCCAGCAGACGGAGGCCATACAACACATCCTGCCTCGGCGCGGCTCAAGACCCCGCACCCTGTCTGCTTGTCACCAAGGGCATCCTCCTGCAGCAACAACACCGGCTTCGCCACAGCCCGCCCCCATTGCCCGGCCCTGGTGTGGAGCCCAATGCAGGAAGTAGATTCCACCCGTCTCACAGCCGGCCGCTAAGAAACCGAGGAAGGCTTCGAAGCGCCCCTGAGATGGGCAACCCAGGGGTGAGGAGACCTGCTTCTCTGGAGCTGGTGAACAGACCACTCCATCCCCTGGTGGAGGGCCGGGAGGAGAATCCTTTGTTTCATTTTTTGCCGCATGCCCAAGAGGCTGTGGTACCCAAAAGTTCAACAAAAGGGTGGTTTTCTTGTTTCCTGGGTCACATGTCCAGTGCGCACAGCTGTCGTCAGGACCACCGTCCACCGTCCCATTTTTGCAGGTAAGGTGCTCCAGCGGCAGACCCCCCCACCCCTGTGTGCCCAGCTGTGGCACAAAGATGCCCACACGGGCTGCGTTGGCACATCAACTGCCTAGAGTTGTTGACAGTACTGCTCGCCCTGCGGAGGTTCCGGTTGATCCAGGGCAAGCACGTGTTGGTCCGGACAGACAACACAGTGACGGTAGCGTACATTAACTGTCAAGGTGGTCTACGCTCCTGTTGCATGTCACAACTCGCCCGCCATCTCCTCCCCTGGAGTCAGCAGCGCCTCAAGTCACTACGAACCACTCACATCCCGGGTGACCTCAACACCGCAGCGGACGCGCTCTCCCCACGCTCAGGGGAGAGTGGAGGCTCCACCCCCAGGTGATCCAGCTGATTTGGAGTCGATTCGGTCGAGCACAGGTAGACCTGTTTGCTTCCCAGGAATCCTCCCATTGCCCGCTTTGGTATGCCCTGACCAAGGCACCCCTCGGTATAGATGCACTGGCACACAGCTGGCCCGCTGGACTACGTAAATACGCGTTTCCCCCAGTGAGCCTACTTGCACAGACCCTGTGCAAGGTCAGGGAGGACGAGGAGCAGATCATCCTAGTAGCACCCCACTGTATGCCTTTAAGTGCCGTCTGTTTGCTAAGTGGTGTTCTTCCCAACGCGAAGACCCCCAGAGATGTGCAGTCGGATCGGTGCTTTCCTTCCTGCAGGAGAGGCTGGAGGGGCGGCTGTCCCCCTCCATCTTGAAGGTGTATGTAGCCGCTATTTTGGCTCATCACGATGCAGTAGATGGTAAGTACTTGGGGAAGCACGACTTGATCATCAGGTTCCTGAGAGGCGCTAGGAGGTTGAATCCCTCCAGACCGCACCTCGTCCCCTTGTAGGACCTTTCTGAAGTCCTTTGGGGTCTACGGGGAGCTCCCTTTGAGCCCTTGGAGTCAGCTGAGCTTAAGGCACTCTCTTTGAAGACTGCCCTCCTGACAGTGCTCACTTCCATCAAGAGGGTAGGGGACCTTCAGGTGTTCTCTGTCAGCGAATCATGCCTAGAGTTTGGTCCAGGTTACTCTCAGGTGATCCTGAGACCCCGACCGGGCTATGTGCCCAAGGTTCCCATGACCCCTTATAGGGATCAGGTGGTGAACCTGCAAGCACTGCCCCAGGAGGAGGCAGACCCAGCCTTGGTGTTGCTGTGTCCGGTGCGAGCTTTACGCATCTATTTGGATCGCATGCAGAGCTTTAGAAGCTCCGAGAAGCTCTTTGTCTGCTTTGGTGGACAGCGGAAAGGAAGCGCTGTCTCCAAACAGAGGATCACCCACTGGGTCATTGACACCATCACGATGGCATATCAGGCTCAGGACAAGCCACCCCCTACGGGGTTATGAGCCCACTCTACCAGGAGTGTGGCGGCCTCCTGGGCCCTGCCAGTGGCACCTCTTTGGCAGACATCTGCAGAGCAGTGGGCTGGGCAGCACCCAACACCTTTGCGAGGTTCTACAATTTCCGGGTTGGGCCGGTCTCATCCCGTGTATTGGTAGGCACGAGCAGGTAAGTTCTGGGACAGCTGGCCGGGTGTACCACTTGCGCATAGCGCCTTTCCCCTCCCTTGAGGTGAAGACGTGCACTCTTGACTCCCAGTCATGTTCACAGACTGTGATCCCTGGATGACATACCTCCTTAGCCCTCTGGCAGTTAAGTTTGCAGAGAAACTTGCTGCCGGCCCAGTACATGTCCTAATGAGGCCCTGTACTGAGGTAGGTGCTCCACATGTGCTGATTCCCCGAAGGCGACCCCATGTGATATTTTCCACAAAAACGTTTCCCTGTCAGTAAACTGCATCTTTCTTGGGCAGAGGCGGTCACCATGCTTTGTAGAAACTCCTCCCCCTTCGGGTAGGACCTACCATGGGACCTCTCCACATGATATACTTCTGACAAGACTCGGTAAGACCATGTGACGTATTCCACTCAAAATACCCCCCCCCCCCCGTTTTGGTCTTCGCAGTGTCTTCCCCTTGGGAGGGACACCCCCCGACGTAGACACTTATGGCTCCCAGTCTGTTTACAGATTCCACTCTTTTTGGGGAGAAAAAGAGGAAAAGAGGCCTCGGTTGGGCTAGCCTGTCCCTATTGTTGGGCAGTCGACTTGTTCCTGAAGAACCGTTCGACGCTCATAAGAGTGTTGGGGGAGGTTATGTGATAGCCTGGTGCGCTGGCTACAAGGCACACAGAGGTCTGCCCGTCTCGCACTGCCAGTTCACGTAACACAGTTCAGCTAGTTGTGGCATTTTGCATTTTGTCACTACATCGACACAACGTCAAGTGAGTGACAGACAGGGAATGTCATGGTTACTTTCATAACCTCCGTTCCCTGATGAAGGGAAGGAGACATTGTGTCCCTCTTGCCACAGTGCTGAACTACCCGCTGAAATGGCCGGGACCTGGTCTCGGCTCCTCAGCACAAAACCTGAATGAGTGGTTGCATACCAGCTCCTTTTATATCTGGATGTCCGGGGGAGTGGCATGCAAATTCCACTGCAGAGGTGTTTGGGGCTCCCAAGAGTGACCCCTAGTGTCACTACATCGACATAACGTTTCATTCCCTCCATCAGGGAACGGAGGTTACGAAAGTAACCATGACGTTACACACTGTTTTTTTCAGACTTTGGAGCACATTTACTTCAAAATGATGAAATCTAACTATTATCCATACAGCCATGATGGACAGTGATGCAGTCTGACTTCCTGGTTGTGTTTTTCGTTAAGATGTTGGATCTATTTAATTTGTTACAGACTTTTTGAAGATACATTAGTTAATGGACTAAAACCTTTTGTTGTTCGGTAATGAAATTTAAACTTGGGACAACATTTGAAAATAAAATTGAATTATTTAAACATTAAACCCTGAGTAGAATGTAAATCTTTTCCTTTCATTTTAAAAGAAAACAAAAATATTTTTAAAAACAACACTGAAAAAAGTATATATTAATTAAAAAAAAAATTTTTTTTTTAAAGTATTACAGTTTTTCTGAATTGCTAAAACACTAAACCGTGCTTTTCATTTAGTTTTCTTTGTTCTTTGGGCTATTTCAGTTGAACTACTGAATTTTTACAGTATGCAAGTGCTGTATATACAGATATTCAATACTGTATTACTCACAGTACATACAGTATAGAATAAATTCACTGTACTAAGTTGTGATTACTATACTTTTTTTTTAATATATAGTAATTGCAAAATGTGTTTACTATATACAATAATAACAATAAAAAATTCTGTAACTACATGCCCTGGATGCTGTGTTCTCCATTTTTTTGATGCAGTGTCTAATGAATGCTCTGTAGTGTTTCTATATTGACTGGCTGTGTGTATGAGCTGAAAGCATTGTTTGATTTTGAGCACAGATTATATTGTTTTGAAGCGATAGTTTGATTTTGCCAGAAGAGTCAGGGTTTTTGTGAATGTAGTTTAAAGATTTGGTTTTGTGTTTAAAGTTGTGAGAAAATGGGTGAAGGTTTCAAGAAATGTGTCTTAGCAATCGTGGAAAAACTGTATTAAGTATTATAAAGTCGAAATTTAGGGGTTAGGGTTTGGGATAGCCACTTCCTAATAGAAGGTACTCTATAATGATGATTTTGTATATATATTTAGCTTATTACAGTTTTTCTGAATTGCTAAAAAACTAAACCTCATTCTCTGAACCAAATGCTCAGTGGCCTAAACCCATGTCAAATCAGTCACTCTTTTTGCAAAACTCTAAGCACATTATCACTCACTAAAACACATTTCGCAGCAAAAGTTAAACAACTACAACACAGTTGTCATAATTTACACCCAACGACTCAATTGTTCAGACTTGTTTCTTATGATTTGAAAACATGATGCTGAGGCAGAATGAATCTCTTGTTGACTGATTTTGCAGTTGCAAAACATTTTTGAGTTTACTTTAATGTGTTATTCATTTAGAGTGTTCTTTGGGGTTTTGCAGATGGACTACTGTATTTTTAAAGTATGCAAGTACTGAATATACAGACAT
Organism: Myxocyprinus asiaticus; assembly: GCF_019703515.2. NCBI lineage: Eukaryota > Metazoa > Chordata > Actinopteri > Cypriniformes > Catostomidae > Myxocyprinus > Myxocyprinus asiaticus. Next base: position 22,356,039 of record NC_059350.1, read on the forward strand.
TCAATACTGTATTACTTGCAGTACTTACAGTATATAATATATTCACTGTACTACTGCAAGCCGTGATTACTATACTTTTTTTTGACCGTAATTGCAAAATGCACTTACTATATACAATAAACCTTTTCTGTAACTACATGCCCTGGATGCTGTTTTTGATATAGTGTCTAATGAATGCCCTGTAGTGTTTATATATCGACTTGCTGTGTTGTAAATGGTTTTAAGGAGATAGTTTGATTTTGCCGGAAGAGTCAGGGTTTTGTGAATATAGTTTGAAGATTTGGTTTGATTTAAAGTTGTGAGAAAATGGTTGAAGGTTTCAAGAAATAGGTTTTAACAATTCAGAAAAACTGTATTCTCTCAATTACAGTTTCTCAATTGCTTAGACACAGTTCCTGGAACAACTCACCATTTTCTCAAATCTTTACACACAATTCTAAAAACTCACACCCAACAGTACAAACATCTAACTTCTGGATCCCAATTCAAACTTTGCCCTCAGCAGTCACACAAGCAGTCATAAACAGACTACATGACTGTTTGTTACACACTGGAGGGATTAATTCAAAACACTGCAACCAAAATGTTTAGAATAGGTTTTCAGATAAATAATCTGGAACTTTGTAAAATCACAGCACAAACTATCCCGATAACACTTTCAGGAACACCCTGGTGAGAGAAATTAAAAACAGTACAGTAATACTGTAAATACCTCTTACATTAGTGGATAAGGGGATACTACTGTATATGCTGTTTTGGTCAAAAACTTGACCTTTGAAAGGTCACACTGACAAAACATGTAAGGAAGAGTCCACGCACAGTAAAATACCAATATTTCAGCAAATGTACAGGTTACTCAGCATCAGCGTTCTCATCAGCTCGTCTCAGGTCAAAATATCTCATCAACATCACATTATGTTTGCTCTTGCCAGGCAGTGTGGGAAAAATGCCCTTGTGTGCCTTAGATAACCCTGGATAGACTCTATAGGCACATCACCATAGGCACTGCCTCCAGGACGTTTTGCTGTGTGTAGGGATTGCGGTCATACACTCCACCGCCATGCTGAGAAAAATTCCTCATTCGGATTCAGAAATGGGGAATATGCTGGCAAAAAAAAAGAAGAAAAAAAAAGAACGGTGAACCTGGGGTGGTCATTGAACCAGGCACGAACTAGAACAGCCCGATGGAAACTCACGTTATCACAAATGACAACATATTGGGCTTGCTCTGGTTGCCCTGGTTCCCCATTCTGTTGAAGAATGTTATTGTGCAGCTGATCTAGAAATTGAAGGAGTTGTGCTGTTGTATGGACCCACTTTGACATGGTGGTGGAGAACACCATGATTGCTGATGGCTGCACATAGGGTGACGTTGCCTTCTCTCTGGCCAGGAACTTTTATGATGGCATGGTGACAAAGGATGTTGTGCCTCCTTTTTAGGTTGAACCCTGCCTCGTTGATGATGTACTCCTATGGGTCAGCCATGGCATCCAGCTCAAAGATTCTGTACAGAAGATAAAACACATTTTACTGTACTACAAATACGGTACTGTAGTGTACTACTGTACTAGCATGAAAGACTGTGTACTGCAGTTACTGTAACACATTACTATACAGTACTGTATTGATATGCTGGAGAGATGAGCCATACTCTACATACTTAATTCTGTACAGTATAGCAATTACCTGCACATAATGGAATCATTGCTCCTTAACTCAGTTTGAAATCCTTTCAAAAGGCACAAGGTACAGCTGCTTTGTCCTTATGTGGTTCTTCTGAACAATCCAGTCAATGGTGGAAATGCTGATGCTGTCAGTTCCTTGGAAGACTATCTGGTCTTCAGCTATTTGGGTTTGAATGTCCCTCAAATGGATGGATTTCTGGCAATTACCATATTCACCAGGGCAGTCTCCTGTTCAGCTGTTAAAAGTCTCCACCTACCTCCAATAGATGGCCACCTCTCAGTTCTGTAAAAATGAAATTTGACCATTACTTACCTAAGATCATCAATTACGATGGTAAAAACTACACTGAGAACAAAGTGGAGATTCAGTCTATATGCACTACAACATTGCATATATCACAGTAACAACAAGGCAAATTACCTATTTTCCCTTCTGAAAGTACAGACAATGGATGCAAGCATGTAACAGCTTCAGTTGGGTTGCACTAGCTGTCCAGCTACTCTCATAGTCCTCCGATGTATGAGCACATGAACTAGAGTGGCACGGATTTAATCGGAGATTAAATATCTTTGTTGTCGTTGTCGTCGTCATCCTCTCTGTTGTCTTGCTACTTCAGCATTGTTAGGATCCATTGTTCCAAAATACATGGACATGCCTCTGTAGGGCTTTACTGGTTGTTTAGATCAGTGTTACTATCAGAAATAATTAATAATTATTTCTTTAGTTATGAATGAATATTTAAATTAATTAATTGAATCTAACTCATTAAAACCTCATATGGGGCTCCAGTAAATGTAGTGCGCTACGTTTAGGAGTGGGTTTGGTTATTAGCAATAATTCATAATTATCAAAGATAATTATTAATTATTAAAATCAATAGAACATTGATGAGAATCAATTTTAGCTTTTTTTTAATCCTTTAAATCAACAACTATCAAAGATAATCACCAATCATTAACATTGATGAAACATTAATTAAAATTAACACTATCTTATTGATCATTCAAATTCAACAATCGTCAAAGATAATGATCAATTATCAAAAATCAATGGAATATTAATAAGGATTAACACTGATGGGGCACCACCCTGGAATTAGGGACTAATAACCAGATAGTATAACAGTCTCAATATTAGATTGTTTTCTTAGGAAAATTGACATCTGAAGAATATAGATTTTATGAATGAAGGCTTGAATCTGAGCACTGAAATCCCGTCAGCATGACACAGGTGTATGCAAAACAAACCAAAACACTTCTCTTTGTAATATAACAAAGTTTATTTATGCAGTAATATCAATTAATAATTAATACAATGCAGTCAATAAACTTCTGACTTACAACTACAAACTAAACAGTGATATGATTAGATATGGAAATCAAAATAATCATGAGGGTGTGTGTGTGTGAGAGAGTTTGTGTGTGTGTGTGTATGTGTGTGTGTAAGGAGGGACGTGCACAAAATGGCGGACATGACTCTCGTGGAGAGTATGTCACGCGAGACTTCCGGCCAGGAAATATGACCGCGAATGTGGGCGAAGAGAAACCAGTCAATGGCGTCTACCAGTTACCGCGTGTATCTGCTTGTACGATAGCTTAGGGACAAAGCTGAGCTTTATAACGAAGCTATCTATGAGCCAAAAATGTGTGCCAGAATGTTTGTGAGGGGTCGCGCGTGTGCACGTGTGTGTGTGTGTGTGTGTGTGTGTGTGTGTGGTTAATACGAAAGAGAGAGAGAGAGAATTAAGTGATTTCGCGATCGTGGGAGAGAAAGCAGCTGTTAGTTTATCACTCAGAGACGCGGTGGACGGCTCGTAAACAGTCCCGCGTTCTTTGATTCTTTAATGGATAAACTCAGTTTGCCGGTCTCACCCGTGATGGTGGAAATGCACAACAGCCAACTGTGGTTGGACCACAATACAGCAAATCAAATTTGTGATAATTAATACCCTGAGTATTAATAATGAGCGGACATGGTGGTCTGTAAACTGTACAAGCAAAAACCTTGAAACACAAGAATAACACACTATAATATTCTATCTCTGCCCAGACGTAAACCTCTTACTTGAATCGCATGAGGATGCAGGTGGAATGTGTGTTCATCTGTCCTTTAACTCAGACTCGGTTCCACAAGGCTTGGGTGATGACGGGAGGCCGTTTCCTCGCTCTGTCGGCGGGCGGTATGGCTGCTGATTCTCGGCGGGCTGGTGGAGAAATCAGAAACGTCGACTTGATTGAAAATGGAAGAGAAATCTTTAATCTCTTCACTCCTGCAGGCAAACGGATGAAGATGCGGATTGCTCGGCGGTCTCCTTTGGATCCGTTAGAGTGTTCGGTTGAACACAGAGTAATCTCAACTCGTCCAGCAAGATGGAGATTGTATGTCCACAGTTTCAAGTCGGACGTTACTTCCTCGTGCCACGAGACTGCACCTGAGAGCAGCGATGAGCTGCATCTATCTACGGCGAGCAAAGTTGCTGGAAGCAAATCCCGGAAGGGTCTCAGAGTTATTTCTACTCCTGATGATGTCATGGTTGAGGTGCGTTCTGTTATGTGCCTCATCCAATAGGAGTTGAGAGTTCGATCCTTTAGTGAGCAAGGCTTCATGGGATTTGTAGTCTGTTTTGGACTCCCTTTGTTTGATTTTGTCACGGTTTTTATCAGTAAGATTTACGACTTGGTATGTGGGGGGCTGAGTTAGGTTTTATGACTGTGTTAGGCCTGCCTTTGTCTTCTATCTGAATACATGAGGCCCAACATCTCTAGGCCCTATTTATTGACCCTGCAATTCTGATTGGGGTGTTAACAATTTTGAGGCTTAGTGTTTGCACCTGGAGAAAGGTGTGCTCTTTGAATTTAGGTTGTGATGACTTAAGTTAATTATATTGAGAGCATGTGTTTGCTGAATGAATATATAGTGCAATGAATGATTTATTTGTCCACTTTTGTGTACGTTTTTGCAGAAAGAGTTTTGAATTTTGAAATGTATGGAAACAGGTGAATAGTGTTTATGTTTATGTGAAATGTGTGTGTGTTTTTGGGAATTATGTAAGGGTATGAGTTTTTGTGCTACAGGAGCCAGTTTTTGTGTTGAAACAATTGAGAAAAACTGTAATGCCTTGGGTTAAATTAGATCATAACATCTTCATATGGAATATCTAATATCTTTTTATTGTGGCACCGCAGTTTGAGCTAATTTGGTAGAATGGCCCATTTATCTCTCTTCAGGGACATTGAGCTACGCCCTGTCTCCAAATCTTATCTACAAGGCACCACAAACTTTTTTTGGTACACAAACTTAAAACGTACTACCTTTTCTGGAACCATATGATGGAGCCATATTTTCAAATACCTTTCCAGTATTTATAGTCCCTTCAGTATTGCATGCTTTAGCCTGGTCTACATAAGAGATCTTAGAAAATACCCCACACTTGGGTAAAAGGCTCCAGGAGGTACTATAATCATATAGTGTATACTGTAAATATAGGGTTGATATTGATAGGGAAACATTTGTCATCAAATGCAATTAATTTAATAAAAATAATCGTCTTTTTTTTCTTTTTTTCTTTTTTTTTTTTTTTAATATATGTGATGATTTCAGGGATTCACATTGATATAAATCTGTTTTTTATGTTGTGGAAGAAAATAAAATCATAAGTGCCTTTTACCCTGGGTTGTCCCATTGTACCTTTCTATTTATGCTTATGTTTTTCAGTGAATTTAAGAGATTTGATCTGGTGCTGCAAGTGAAATAAACACTGCCACAGCATTCTGATGTTATTTTAAGGCCTGCCTTCAGGAATGCTCTGCTTGAGGGATCTTTCTCTTCAAATAATGTTTTAAACTTAGCACAAAGACAGTTGCTTATCATTATTATCTGGTAAGTCAGTTCTGATGAATTACAGTTATGACCTGTTTTGCATATTATTAAATAATGCATTAATAAATATAAGTATGCATAATTTGTACATGTATATTATATTGGATATCTTATTAAATCAATATTATTAAAATAATTAGTAAGATTAGTTAAGATTAATAATTAAAGTAAGATTAGCGTCATCCTAAAACATAATCTAAATACTTAATTTGAGCTCACCCAGGTTTTACAGTGCATCCGGAAAGTATTCACAGTGCTTCACTTTTTCCACATTTTGTTATGTTACAGCCTTATTCCAAAATGGAATTAAATTCATTATTTTCCTCAATTCTACAAACAATACCCCATAATGACAACATGGAAGAAGTTTGTTTGAAATCTTTGCAAATTTATAAAAATAACTAAATAAATAAATAAATTTAAAAAAAAATCACATGTACATAAGTATTCACAGCCTTTGCTCAATACTTTGTTGAAGCACCTTTGGCACCAATTACAGCCTCACGTCTTTTTGAGTATGATGCTACAAGCTTGGCACACCTATTTTTGGGCAGTTTCTCCCATTCTTCTTTGCAGGACCTCTCAAGCTCCATCAGGTTGGATTGGGAGCTTCAGTGCACAGCCATTTTCAGATTTCTCCAGAGATGTTCAATCGGGTTCAAGTCTGGGCTCTGGCTGGGCCACTCAAGGACATTCACAGAGTTGTCCTGTAGCCACTCCTTTGTTATCTTGGCTGTGTGCTTAGGGTCGTTGTCCTGTTGGAAGATGAACCTTCGCCCCAGTCTGAGGTCCAGAGCGCTCTGGAGCAGGTTTTCATCAAGGATGTCTCTGTACATTGCTGCATTCATCTTTCCCTCAATCCTGACTAGTCTCCCAGTTCCTGCCGCTGAAAAACATCCCCATAGCATGATGCTGCCACCACCATGCTTCACTGTAGGGATGGTATTGGCCAGGTGATGAGCGGTGCCTGGTGTCCTCCAGACATGACGCTTGCCATTCAGGCCAAAGAGTTCAATCTTTGTTTCATCAGACCAGAGAATTTTGTTTCTCATGGTCTGAGAGTCCTTCAGGTGCCTTTTGGCAAACTCCAGGTGGGCTGTCATGTGCCTTTTACTGAGGAGTGGCTTCCATCTGGCCACTCTACCATACAGGCCTGATTGGTGGAGTGCTGCAGAGATGGTTGTTCTTCTGGAAGGTTCTCCTCTCTCCACTGTGAAATGCTGGAGCTCTGTCAGAGTGACCATCGGGTTCTTGACTGGGCCCTTCTCCCCCGATCGCTCAGTTTGGCCGGGCGGAGTCCTGGTGGTTCCAAACTTCTTCCATTTATGGATGATGGAGGCCACTCTGCTCACTGGAACCTTCAATGCTGCAGACATTTTTCTGTACCCTTCCCCAGATCTGTGCCTTGATACAATCCTGTCTTGGAGGTCTACAGACAATTCCTTGGACTTTATGGTTTGGTTTGTGCTCTGACATGCACTGTTAACTGTGGGACCTTATATAGACAGGTGTGTGCCTTTCCAAATCATGTCCAATCAACTGAATTTACCACAGGTGGACTCCAATCAAGTTGTAGAAACATCTCAAGGATGATCAGTGGAAACAGGATGCACCTGAGCTCAATTTTGAGTGTCATGGCAAAGGCTGTGAATACTTATGTACATGTGATTTTTTTAGATTTTTTTTTTAAATAAATTTGCAAAGATTTCAAACAAACTTCTTTCACGTTGTCATTATGGGGTATTGTTTGTAGAATTTTGAGGAAAATAATGAATTTAATCCATTTTGGAATAAGGCTGTAACATAACAAAATGTGGAAAAAGTGAAGCGCTGTGAATACTTTCCGGATGCACTTTACATACCAGCAACATTTTATATTAATATTCAATACTAGTGGCCAATTCCAACATAAAACTGTTCCATACTTTGTATATAATTTAGCCATAAACATATTTTACTGTCATGTTTAGCAATATGTTTGTCCTCCACATGTACAGATTTTGCCATGCAAGGCCATGGCATAAGTTAAGTTGATTGTTATACTATCAATATACTTTTAAATTCATCAACATGAAACATGAACTGCATCCAAGAATTTCACACACTATTGCACTTGTGTATATGGTTGTGTGACAATAAAAGTGATTTGATTTGATTTGATTTGAACATCTGGCACCGGACATACTTTCAGTGCTTCGCAAAGATTTTTAAAGATTATCAATTTGTATAAGGAATCATTTTATGGTATGTTTATTTTTAATTATGCCTCCTCTGAGAGATTTGTCATGCTGTTCTTTGTCTTTTGCTCTACTACATTACATGTGTCATGGTCTGGTCTAGACATGCATCATGAAAACTGAAGTAAACATGGTTACCCAGTTATAAAAAGAAGTCTTCTAAGAACTATTCTAGAAGTGGACAAAGAAGGAGAGCCTGTCCACATCTGTTCATCCTTATTGTTTGTGATATACACATTTCTCAGGTCTGTGTCAACTCTTAAATAAGAAAAATAAAAATTTGGATTTGAGATGATCAAATTTTAATAGTTTAATCTGGTATTTATTCTATTTAAAATAATGTTTATATATATATATATATATATATATATATATATATATATATATATATATATATATACAGTGGTGTGAAAAAGTGTTTGCCCCCTTCCTAATTTCTTATTTTTTTGCATGTTTGTCACACTTAAATGTTTCAGATCATCAAACAAGTTTAAATATTAGTCAAAGATAACACAAGTAAACACAAAATGCAGTTTTTAAATGAAGGTTGTTATTATTAAGGGAAAACAAAATCCAAACCTACATGGCCCTGTGTGAAAAAGTGTTTGCCCCACCTGTTAAAACATAACTTAACTGTGGTTTATCACACCTGAGTTCAATTTCTCTAGCCACACCCAGGCCTGATTACTGCCACACCTGTTCTCAATCAAGAAATCACTTAAATAGGACCTGCCTGACAAAGTGAAGTAGACCAAAAGATCTTCAAAAGCTAGACATCATGCCGAGATCCAAAGAAATTCAGGAACAAATGAGAAAGAAAGTAATTGAGATCTATCAGTCTGGAAAAGGTTATAAAGCCATTTCTAAAGCTTTGGGACTCCAGAGAACCACAGTGAGAGCCATTATCCACAAATGCCGAAAAAATGGAACAGTGATGAACCTTCCCAGGAGTGGCCGGCCAACCAATATTACCCCAAGAGCGCAGCGACGACTCATCCAAGAGGTCACAAAAGACCCCACAACAACATCCAAAGAACTGCAGGCCTCACTTGCCTCAGTTAAGGTCAGTGTTCATGACTCCACCATAAGAAAGAGACTGGGCAAAAATGGCCTGCATGGCAGAGTTCCAAGACAAAAACCACTGCTGAGCAAAAAGAACATTAAGGCTCGTCTCATTTTTGCCAGAAAACATCTTGATGATCTCCAAGACTTTTGGGAAAATACTCTGTGGACTGACGAGACAAAAGTTGAATTTTTGGAAGGTGTGTGTCCCATTACATCTGGCGTAAAAGTAACACCGCATTTCAGAAAAAGAACATCATACCAACAGTAAAATATGGTGGTGGTAGTGTGATGGTCTGGGGCTGTTTTGCTGCTTCAGGACCTGGAAGACTTGCTGTGATAAATGGAACCATGAATTCTGCTGTCTACCAAAAAATCTTGAAGGAGAATGTCCGGCCATCTGTTCGTGACCTCAAGCTGAAGCGAACTTGGGTTCTGCAGCAGGACAATGATCCAAAACACACCAGCAAGTCCACCTCTGAATGGCTGAAGAAAAACAAAATGAAGACTTTGAAGTGGCCTAGTCAAAGTCCTGACCTGAATCCTATTGAGATGCTGTGGCATGATTTTAAAAAGGCAGTTCGTGCTCGAAAACCCTCCAATGTGGATGAATTACAACAATTCTGCAAAGATGAGTGGGCCAAAATTCCTCCACAGCGCTGTAAAAGACTCATTGCAAGTTATCGCAAACGCTTGATTGCAGTTGTTGCTGCTAAGGGTGGCCCAACCAGTTATTAGGTTTAGGGGGCAATCACTTTTTCACACAGGGCCATGTAGGTTTGGATTTTGTATTCCCTTAATAATAACAACCTTCATTTAAAAACTGCATTTTGTGTTTACTTGTGTTATCTTTGACTAATATTTAAACTTGTTTGATGATCTGAAACATTTAAGTGTGACAAACATGCAAAAAAATAAGAAATCAGGAAGGGGGCAAACACTTTTTCACACCACTGTATATATATATCTTTGACTAGTAGGGTGTTATAGAATGAAGAGGTAACATATTTAATACAGTCCAATATAAGCACATTCTGACAAGCATAAATGTTAACTTGCTGAACTCGTTTTACATGTAAAATTATTGTTTCTGATGTCATAATTAAATCAAATGAAGGCTATTTAGCCAAGCTCTTCATTCAGAACTTTCAGTAGCTCCATGTTTGCTAATGTCAATCCACAGCCACACTGAGACACATTTGAGTATTTCCTCTTTAAAAAAGATGTTTTAAGGCCCATCTGCTGTGGCCCATCTGCTTTTGCATTTAACAAAACACATAAATATCACTGTGACAGACATGTAAAGATGACAACTGCAACTTAAACCTCTTCCAACCCCACCAATTACAAAAGCTGAGACTTAGTTTTTCACACACACACACACACACACACACACACACACACACACACACACACACACACACACACACACACGCACACACACACGTTGGTTTAGCTATCATTATGAGGACTCTCCATAGACATAATAATTTTTATACTGTATGAACTATAGATTCTATCCCCTAACCCTACCCCTAAACCTAACCCTCACAAAAAACTTTCTGCATTTTTACATTTTCAATAAAACATCGTTTAGTATGTTTTTTAAGCGATTTGAATTATGGGGACACTAGAAATGTCCTCATAAACCACATTTATAGCATAATACCCTTGTAATTACCAGTTTGTAACCTAAAAAAAGTCCTCGTTAACCACTTAAACCTGCCCACACACACACACACACACACACACCCACACACACATGGTAATAATCTATTACACTAATCAGCTACATCTAAAAACCATAGAGTGGATGAGAGTTCAGTTTAGTCAGAGGTTTCATCAAGTCAGAGAACACCCCAATTCCAAGTTTCCAAAATCCTTATTTTCATGAGCAGTACTCATTTATTTATTGTCATCTATTATTTGGGAATAGAGAAAACATTCACATTTCTGCCATTAAAAATAACATCAAGGGATACCTATATTTAATTAAATAAAGAATGGATTCAGACTTTGCTTTTGGAAGGGTTTATGATTGGCATGAAAACTACATTACTCTATAGGCTATATTAATAGATTACATGCAGTTTTAGGCTAGTTATTTTTTCACATCTCTGTCAAAACACCAATTCCAGAGTGTCAAAACAAAATCATGGAAAAAGAGCTAGACAGCTGGGTTTTGTTCAGAATGTACAGTCATCCCTTAACTGCCTCATCTTAACCGGTGCAGACAAGCGTGCCCAGGTGTGCCAAAGATGTGGAGCTCAAGCTTCATGTCTGTCTTCACTGATGCAGAACATTGAGTTAGTAGCAGACTCTTCAGCAGCTGGTGAACAGGCACCAAATAAATAAATAAAAAAACTCAGGTTATCTTGTTTTTGTTTTTACTCTTCCATGGCAATACAGAACAGTACACTCAAATAAATTAAGATGCTAATGACAGGCAAATATGTACAATGCAGCTACAGTGAAGGTTAGGACAAAAGCAATTCACCTTGAATAAATAATTTCTGCTGAAATGCAGATTACCAAGCAAGATAAATAAGGGACTTTATTTATCCTTATTGATTAGCTCATCATTATTAGCAATTTGAGTCCCCAAGGATGGATTATGGACCAGGCCTATACTCTTTGTAAATATAGAAAATGAAGTCCCCCTCAAATCCCCCTGATGTTTTATATCTCTATAACATTTTCATGGCAGTGTAATGACTCCCACAGAGGATATGCTTTTTCAGTCACTCTCTTGGAAAAACATTTCCTTCTGATTTCTTTCCCATTTCTGTAAACCACAGAAGGATATTGTTCTTTAAGTTTCTTTAATGGTCCAGATGCTTTAAATGTGTGTGGGATCCGTTGAAATGTCTGACTCCTGCTCTCTGTTTACTATGTCAGACCGCATTCTCACAATTCAAGTCTAGACTTAACACTTATCTCTTTAGCCAGACATACTCTTAATTTGGCAGTCAATCTTGTATTTATGCTTGCATTAGTCACAAACAATTCTAAGGATATCTTAATTCTGCACAATAAAAATAAAAATCACATCAAGGGAAAATTTACTGACCACTGCCTGCATTCTTTCAGACTCAAAAGATTACAACTTTATCATTATCATTACAATGTAATCATTATCTTACTAAAACATTAAATAATTAAAATTTTCTTAAATAAACATATGACTTGTATTACACATATTATTTAACTAGACAGTTTGCATTTCTTCCTGCTGAGTGTGGTTCCTCAAAGTTTTTTCCTTTACCTAACCATATCAGAGAGATTTTTCTTGTGTTCACTTGCTCACTGGGGGTACTATGAAACTATTTTATGTAAAGCAGCTTAAAAACAATTTATTCTGAAATGTGCTATCCAAATTAAACTGACCTGACTAAACAGCATAAAATAATTAAAATAATAATAATAATCATAATAATAAATATAACGGGGTTCAAGCAGTTTAAGCCCTTTAAGCACATGCGTAAAAAGTTATTATGTTTTATTTAGCAAGCATGTAACCACCTAGATCATATATGGAATAGACCATTTGCAGCCAATACAGGCAATTTACTAAGGAAATACATGGTTTTTAAAGCTTTTTAAAGCTCATTGCACCACCTATGGTCCGATCCTCATAAAAGTCTGCATGCTTGTTTAGAATCATGTGTCGCATGTGCTCACCTAATTGTGAAGTTCTGAGTTTTTGTTTAGGAATTATGGGCTTATTTGTATACTTGACCACGCCCATTTTCTAAATGACACTGTTATAGCTACCCAAAGGGTAAAGTTTAACATTTTTTTTTTTATAATTATTGACCTAGAGAGTCCAGAGAATTGTACTGCATTGGTTTTATTGAGGTTGAGCGAAAAACCCAGGACTAGTTCACAAAAGTAGGTTTTTTACATAATCATGAATATTTAATAAACGATTTGATTGACAGCAGTGGTTCTTGAGGCAAAGTTGTTTAGTATGAGGAGATCTAACAAATGATATGAATTATAGCTGCATCCCAATTCAGAGGCTGCATCCTTCAAAGGTCGCATTTGAAGGCCGATTGCGTCACTGCTGCGTGACAAAGGCTGTCCCAATTCGAAGGCTCCTTCAAATGCGGCCTCCAAATGTGTCCTTCGTTTCTCGTGAAATGAAGGATACAACGGATGGAACCTTTGCGGCCTTGCCTACCCCAGAATTCATTGCGCGCCAGTGATGACAGGATTTATTTTGAGAGAAATTGCCGAATTACTCTTTTAAACGTAAGTATTGGGTTTCAACTTACTCAAATATCTAATGATACAAATGTAAAAAAAAAAAAAAAAAAAAAAAAAATTTAAAGTGGTTAAAATGTTGACATATCTTACTAAGATGCGATTATATATAGATTATACTCTTTATTATATACAGAAATGGACCATGATGAAAATATTTAGACAGTTTGTGAACCCTGTTTTGTTTTCAGACAGTTTAATATAACTTTCAAAAAAGTCCAATACAAACATTACAGTTACTCGGCAGCTGTCACAGTTGTTAGGTGACAAGAACAGTCCTCCGTAGGCTAGACTGTCCCAATTAACAATGCTCAGTCCGACCTTCGCGGCCTTCGAAGGTGTGGCCTTTGAATTGGGACACAGCCATTGTGTGTATGTGTGAAACACCACATGATTACAGAGGCGTAAAACTCGTTAGCGCCATCCATTGGCTGATTTCTTTCAAATTTCTCACAGACCTCTAGGGCCAGGAGTCGAACAGGCCCACCGAGTTTTGTGCCGATCGGCCTCTGTTAACCTTGTCTAATAGGTCCTCAAATTTCATTGGCTGATGGCAGCCATGTTTTTTGAGATACGCCAATGTACTCATACACAGTCATGGTACCTTGGACAAAGACACTGCATGCCGATTTTCAACTCAATCAGACTAAGGGTTACGTAGTTAGAGCTGTTTTCATGTTGTTGTCCTGTTATAGCGCCACCAAGTGGCAAAACTCCGTGTTTTTTTTACTGTGACCTCAGATTGAGCTCATTCATACACATGTGTACTGAGTTTGGTGAAATATCTCATTTCGTTCGGGCGTTATAGCCATTTTTTGCTATTTTTTTTTTTATATTTATTGATAATCAGACTCCAGAGTATATTATATAGTATAGTATATTTCTGCACTGGTTTGGTTCCGATCAGGCAAAAAACCTAGGACTAGTTCGCAAAAGTAGGTTTTTAACATTATCTGAAATATTTACAGAACGGTTTGACAGACACCAATGCTTCTTGAGGCAAAGTTGTTTAGAATGAGAAGAGCTATCAGGTGATATACATTACTTATGTTTTTTCACAACACTGCATTATATACAACCATTAACACCTACAAAAATCGTGATAGCACCACCTAGTGCCCGATTTTATTTAAACTTTGCACAATCCTCTCAGACTAAGAGTCAAATAGGTCCACCAAGTTTCGTTCCGATCGGTCATTGTTAATCTTGTGTAATAGCTGCTGAAATTTGATTGGCTGATAGCGTCCATGTTTTTCAACATATGTGAATGTCCATACAGACAATAATGGCAGATGAGACAAAGACAATGTATGCAAATTTTGAAGTCAATAGGTTTAACAGTTTCATTGTTACAACCAATGTCATGTTTTTTTTTTTTTGCTATTATAGCGCCATCATGTGGCAAAACTGTACCACCTTTTCTGGGCGATCAAAGATTGACCTCTTACATAAGCATGCCAAGTTTGGTGAAGATATCTCATTTCCTTCAAGAGTTATATCCATTTACATAAAATTGGCCACTCCTACTTCCTATGTTTTCACATACCGTAGCTAGCTCAAGTCGAAAGTTCAAACTTTTTTTGATAACTTTTGATAATGACACTCCATAGAATCATTTGGCACTGGTTTGGTCCCGATTGGACAAAAAACCTAGGACTAGTTCGCAATAGTAGGTTTTACAAAAAATCCAAGATGGCGGAAAACTTTTATAGGCAGAAATTGAATCAGAGATATACGTTTTGTTTTGTTTGAGCCAAGGATTCCAATGGTATAAAGAACTTGAGTCTATGACAAATGGTCCAGGAGTTATGAGCAGTTTCGCGTTTTTGCGAAAACTACCATCTGACCAATTTTCAAGTCTCTAGGCCTTACGGTTTGCTCTGCCCGATCAGTTTTATGGCGGAATAATAATAATAATAATAATAATAATAAAAATCTTAACAATTACATTACAATAGGGATTCAGGGCTAAGAGCTTAACCCCTAATAATAGTAATATGGCCAAGTCTGCTATGACTGTCACAACTACTGATGGGTCACCTTGTTTGACCTCAGAAAGGCTGACATGAACATTTTTTAAAGTCTTATTTATTAAAAAATATACAAAATAGAAATACATTAGTCTTCAAAAGACAAATAATTTATAAGTGTTAAAAGTGGGTACAAGAATGAGCCATCTTTAAACAGACCTATGTAGACAGGAGTCATATGCAGACACTATAATAGACAACTGTGTTCCTGATTTTCTGTCAATTATTAATGAGAATCTGTGAATAAATTTAATACTGACCCTGCACTCTGACCCCAGCTTAGCTGGGATGTGCAAAAAAAAAAAAAATTTCACTGTATATGTTCAAAATGTATAATGTGTGATGCAAATAAATGCTGCTTCTCAAAGGCTGCTTCTACTGCAAAAAAACAAAAAAAAAAAAAACAAACAAACAAACAAAAAAACATGCTCTAGCCACAGTTGTGATAACAGATTATGAGCTTTTGTCATTCAATGACAAGTTCTCCAAGTATGGTTGAAAAAATATGTAGAGAAGTATTATTACAATAATTATATCCCTGAAAAATTGTGACATTCAGAATAAAAGGCTGCCATAAAGTATTTTTCATCTATACATTTTGACATAAACTGTCATTGTCAAACAATAAAGGTAGAAAGATGCCTCATAATATCAGTAGGTTGGTTATGTTGCTTACATGAATCGCTTTGCAAGCTTCTAAAGAAAAGTACCTTTAAACGTTTTGTAAATTTTTTGTTGCAAACATTGTAATTTTAAGCACCCATGATTAGTCAGAAATAATGTAATGTTTTTGAGTTGGGCTGATTCCATTCAATATTTCACATTGACAAATGCTAAAGCTATCAAACTTGGATGACAGCTCAACAACGCAGTTCCTTGGGCATATGAACAGAAGATGTTGTCTGCTTCTCAGTATACATAAAGGTATGTACCTTTTGAGTCAACCCCTATCACATTTCTGGCTGTACATCTGTAGAATCCAGCATCTCTTGTTGTAGGGTTCTGGATGATTAAGGAGCCCTGAGGATGGAGATACTTGTTCCCAAACAGACGTGGTTGAGAGCTGGCAACAAGCCGTGTTCGATCTGGGGTCTCCCATGCCACTTCTGCTTTGGGGATACCTATGGCCACACAGTTAAGTTGTACTGCTACTCCTCTTCTAGAATAGGTGGCAGGAGCTGGGCCACTAGTAATTTGAGGTGGATATGCAATGATAATAACTTGGACAGTGAGCAGGGAGTTTCCATATTCATTGGAAGCCCTGCAGGTGTATGATCCCCTGTCATGGACAGAAGCTTGCTGGATGGAGAGGGTTCCATTGGGAAGAACGGCATAACGACCTGCTCTTTGAGGTTGGTTTAAGACCATCCCACTTGGCAGAGTCCAGCTGAGACGGACAGAGTCTGTGTTTGACAAGCAGTGCAGCTGGACATCCTCCCCATTTATGACGCTAAGGGGTGAGTTGTACATGTTATTGATATCTGGCTTTTGCCCTGGCGTTAGTGTAACTGTTCTCTCAACCACTCCACCGGCATTGCGTCCCAAACAGCGATATGTGCCTGCCTCTGAGAGAGCAGGGTTACTGATGACCAATGTCCCATCAGACTTGTGGAGGAATTTATTGAATTGCCCACCTCTCAATAGTGGGGAGCCATTTGGAAGGATCCATGTCACCTGTGGGGCTGGTGACCCTTCAACTGAACAGTTTAGGTTAATGATCCTGCCCACAGTCAATGAGACTGACTCCATTTTTGGACTCCTAAGTTTTGGCTTTTCTAAAATGTCTGTTACATCAAGCTGAATAACAAGCCTTGTCTCACCTCCCTCATTACGAGCAATACAGGCTAACTGGCCTGAATCTGTTATTCTCACTAAGCGGATATCCAGAGTGCCATTGCGATGTACTGTCATTCGACTCCCATAATATGGTGCAGGGAGAACAACATTCTCTGGGAGAACCCACATGACACGTGGAGCAGGGGTGCCAGTGGCCTCACATTCAATCAATTTTCGCTGATCTCTTACAGCAGACACTCTTAGTGAATTTGTGGTGCCTCTGAGACCATTAATTGTTGGAGGAGAGACAAGGATTTCTACTCTGGTCACTTTGCGATCCTGCCCTGCAGTGTTCCTCGCCAGACATACATAGTTCCCACCATCAAATCGCTGAACTTTCTGAATGAATAGAGTCCCATTAGTATGTATAATATACTTGCCTGAAACTGAAGTGATGACTTTGTTAGTGGGTGAGAACCACAATATAAGAGGCGTTGGCTCACCTTTGGCACTGCATTTCAGAGATACAGATTCTCCGTAGAGAACCCTGATGAAATCATGTGTCTTATTTTCAATAACAGGCACATCTGCAACTACATTAACATGCACTTTCATCTCATCTTTACCAATCTGGTTCTCAGCATAACAAGTATAGTCACCCTCTTCACGCATCCCTACTTCATTGAAGAAGAGTGTTCCATTGTCAAAGACAACATACCTTCGACTTCGACTCCAAATATGATGTTCAGGCTTAATGACATTGTCGATCATGGTGCCATCAGGCAATGCCCACTGGATTTTTGGATTGGGTAGCCCTGAGGCCACACAGTCAACCTTTAGGTTACCGCCATACAATACAGTCCTATCCACCTCTGTCTTCTGCTCAATTTTGGCTGGTTTTGTCAGGACATTGACCTTAAGGGGCACAAAATCATCACCGATTTTGTTGCGAGCAACACAGAGGTATTCACCATCATCTTTCTCTGTCACAGGAAGGATGGATAGTGTACCATTGGAAGATACTTTGATCCTCGGATCATAACTGAAATATGAAAAAAATAAATAAATACATGTGACAAAGCATGTGAGAAACATTTTCTGTTCTAACAACAAAAAAAGCAGCCTGCAGGGGTAGGCCTATGTGTGACAGGCAAAAACATTGCTGAAATTACATTTGTATTATAGAAAAATGACTAAATAAGTTATGTAATTATTTTGTAGAAATGCTTGTAATTAGGAAGTTGTTAGAGTGTTTGTGTGGCATGCAAAGTGTACCTGTCCGATCAGTCAAAGCCGAATGGAGAGAGATGCAGAAGGGAGGAAAGAGAAAGGTACTATGTGCACATTTTTCCTAAGTGTACAAACCCAGTATCTTTACAGGACAGGATATGTGCTTCAGTGAAGTGTTTATATTACCTGTAGTGAGCATCCACAAGCTTTTTGGATGGAGTCCTCCAGATGATCCTTGGTTCTGGATCCCCTGATGCAATACAGTCCAGGTTCAACCTGCTTCCATAGACCACATCTGTTTTTTGAGATGATGAGAATGTAATCCTGGCCCTGGAGGATATTATGGATTTCCTTACAGTCAAATTAATGACCCTCCATGCAGTGCCAACCACATTGGTTACTGTGCATTCATATCTACCCGTATCTGTCAGAGAAAGACTATGAACATATAGTGTCCCATTGGGGAAGACAAACATGTTTTGGCCATTAATAAACTGAGAGGGATGGAGTTGCATGCCATCAGGGGTAGTCCAGCTAATGGAAGTGGGAGGGGCAGCCTTGACAATGCACTTCAATTGGGCAGTGCTTCCTTCTGGAAGAGTGACATTCTCATGCCTTGACTGTTGAATGATGGGTGGCAAGGCAGCAACAGTGAGTCGAATAGATATGGCATCAGTACCTGCTGCATTACTAGCAATGCATTTATAAATTCCTCGATCTGTGTGACTGGCCGATTTTATGTGAAGCGTGCCATTGGATGAGGCTGAGACCCTCTGATCAGACAAGCCATGAGTAGGTCCACCAGAATGTACCATTGCCCTATCAGGGAGGACCCAGGTGATTCGAGGCTGAGGATGCCCTTGAGACTGACAATCAAGCTCAACACTTTCTCCAAGGTATGCTGTGGCTTCTCTATAGCGTGGCTGCAGCACTCTGGGTTGTTCAGCCAAAACAATTAAATTAACCATGGTCTTGTCCTCTCCATACTGGTTTTGGACACTGCAGAGGTACTGGCCTCGGTCCAGAGGAATTACTTTGCGGATAACAAGTGTGCCATTAGAGAGGACTTCAAACCTCTGGACCCTAGTGTTCTGTGCAACACTAACTCCTGCAGGAAAATACAATGACATGCTTTACACCACAAAATCATTTTGAGCTCTCAAAATGCACCACGAGTCAAAAATTTGGACACACCTTCTCATTTTTTATTATAACTATTTTCCATATAAAAGAAAAATTGTCTGAGTTCGTAATGGAATACTACTATATTATTCTTACTAGTTCTGCCATTTATAGTTATTTAGCCAAAGTAAATTCATCAAAACTATGAAATAACACCACTGGAAGAATTTCAAACAAATCCAAACTATCTTATATTTTAGCTTCTTCAAAGTAGTCACCCTTTGCCCAGATTACAGCAGTGCACACTCTGGACATTCTTTCAACCAACTTCATGAGATATCCACTTGGGATGATTTTTAAGCAGTATTGAATATGTTCCAATGCATTCTGGGCTCTTGTTGGCTACTTTTCCTTCACTATCTTGTCCAACTCATACATTAAAAAAAATAGTTCAAATTTTTGTTTAGTAAAGAATCCATATTCAAGCTCAATTTAAGATCATGAGAAACATAAATTCAGTCAAGAATGCTCAAACTTTTGACTTAGTAGTGTAGAATAAACTTGGTGTATGGATTAAACATGATTCCATGATGTTTTCTACCCATTATGACTTACTTTCTTCCACTGAACACCAGAGGAAAGTTTTTTAACAATGCTATTTCCCATACAATGAAAGTGAATGGGGACTGAGGCTGTCAGTCCCTGACATTTTGCTTAAAACTACTGTCAATTATTTTGGACACAGCAACAGACAGGATATGATGTCTCGCTTGAGGGCTTCTGTTTTTAATAATAAATCACGAATAACAAATAATATAATATTAAAAATGTTGAAACATACTATCTTCTTACTTTACTGCAACAATAAAAACATTCAGCTTAAAAAAGCCAAGAGGCCAGTTTGTGACATTTGATCTTCTATTGGTCACATGTCTTCTCATCCAAATTTGCAGGTAAGAGTTTATCAAGTTTAAACTTTGGTGCGCAGATTGCGTATTTATGAAATGTGATTTGTTTTTTTTTGCTTGCGTTTCAGGTCTTAGAAGTGTGAAGTGTAGTGAGACTTATTTTTCCTTTTGTCTCCCATGGAAGAAAGAAAGTCATACAAGCTTGGAATGGCACAGAGGGTGAGTAAATATTGACAGAATGAAAGATACTTACTTTAAAAAAAACAAAACATAAATTAATCCACAATAAATTTAAGGACATGTCAAGTGATAGTTTAAAAAAACTTCCTAATCTATCCTACCTGTAGAAACTTTAGTCCAGGAAAGGAAAGGATTGGGCATCCCCACAGCAACACAGGGCAAATATGCATCAGTTTCAATCTGTGCTGCAACAGAGCTAATGTCTGTGCTGGTGATTTGAGGTCTTCCTCTACCCTCGGGCACTGTTGTTTGTCTTTGTTGAACTCCTCCTGATATGGTGTAATGTATAGAAGAGTTGCCACTACTCTGAACACCTTGCCTCATAGGAAATTGTTGCTGTGTTGAGGAATATGTTGAAGACAGTGGTGGAGTTATGGATGCTTTTGTAATGGTCTTTTTGCAGATGTTTCCCTCTAATCTTTGAGATCTCGTCTCCTCAGAGTTGAAATTTGTGCCACTGACAGTATATGGTTTAACACTGGCTGATTGATAAGAAAATAGTCTAACTGGAGATGTTGTTCTATTGGATGGTCTGTTAAATTCAAGTTTACCAATGGTTTCCTGGCCTGGGGTTACAAATCTTTCTTTGTGACTGTCAGGAATGTGATTTGCATTGTCTGTTTCAACTACCCTGCTTGCAGAAAGGGGTGTAATTGGGCAATGCGTATGTGTACATGCTGTAGGGGGCTTTATGGCTGTTGTAGTAGTTATTGTGGTTGTGGTAAGTATGTTTTCTTTAGTAAATGGAGGCTCATTAACATTTCCTGATGGACTCCAAAGATTCATAGCTGGAGTTGAATCTTCTCTGTTGTGAATGCTATCAGCTGAAACCCTGCTGGGTTGTGTGGTTGCAAGCATTAATTGTTGAGAGCTTTTGGGCCTGTCTGTTGGAACCAGTGAACTCTGGTGAGCTCCTTCAAAAATGACTGCCGTCACTGAACCACGTGGGATTTTTGCATAATCATTTTCGAGAGTTTGATGCTGGGTGCTTGGGGAAGATGAAGAGAATAGCCTCAGTGGAAACATCCTCACAAGCTCTTTGGATGACATCACATTTTCAGCATCTGTGGGTTTATATTGGTTGTTTGTTTTGTCTGGACTTTCACCTGGGATCTCTTCTGATTGTGCTCGAGAGCTCTCAAGGGAGTCATCTGATGTTGGGCTTAAGCTGGTGTCTTCTGTAATGCTTTTCTGTTGTGTCTCTTCAAAAGTTTTAGTTGCAGGGGTACGGATACTAGTAAACCACTCATGGTCGGCTGCCCTCAATGGAGGATTTGGAATAGGAGACAATGTGTATATTTTTTCATTGTGCAAAGTTGCTTTCTCGTCTTCTTTTCCAAAACTAATGGATGTTGATGGAGTCACTGAAACTGTTGTGGTGCTTTTGAGTTCTTGAGTTGTCTTAGCATTGGGTGAGTATCTATACTTTGTTACAGACAATTTTTCTTGGTGTATGAATTTATGGGTTTGGTGATTCCTGCCACTGTATAAAGGATCTGTGTTCTCGTTATGAGTCATTTTGCCTAGTGACGGTAGTTGGCTGTGAGTTAATGGAACAGTAGTATTAATCTTGGCTCCTGCACTTTTGGCCCATTGAGATGTTTCAATATTAGTTTTAAAGAAAGCAGTTGTCTTAGTAACGACTGAAAACCCATTCATGACCTCAGCAATTAAAGCTGAAGTGGGCTGTGGGGTGGCATTTGTGAGATATACAGATGATTTAAAACTGTTTGCCTTAGTTCTAATTCTATTAGGCTTTCTACGTCTTCCACCAGTCCTCCTCCTGCTGGACGAGTTCCTAGCACGTGAGGATGAAGCAGTAAGTGAATTAGAGGAGGTTGCTTTATTATTTCCTGAAGTGGGTTTGGTGGTTGATGTCACAGTAGTAAGCAGTGGAACTTTTGAGATATTATTTTTCTCTTGAGTTGTGTGCTTTTGTAGGGGCTGTGTTCCTTGCTTAATTGTAGTTGGGATTTCAGTAAATGAGTTGGCATCACCATATGTTTCTGAACTTGGTCCTATGTCGGCCTTTGCGGAGGTTGATGCTAAGCTGTAATAAGTCTTTCCTTGATAATCCTGTCCCACATGTTCAAGACTTTTTAAAACCCTGTATTCATCATCATCATCGTCATCATCAAACTTCTGCATTGCTTCAACTGCTCTACTATCATCCATTGTGTGGCTTTGTTTTTCCTGTAAATTAGTTCCATATGACATTGTGCTCAACATAGTGCTCATTTTAAACCCCTCTGCAACTTCTGAATGTCCCACAGTAAAATGGGTCATCTGTGGACCAACTGTGGGTTGTGCAATAGGTGTGCTAACTGTAAACACATCTGAATTCATATCAGTTTCAGGTGCAGCTATCTGGTAAACAACATGTCTCTGGTCCTCATAATCCAGAGGTCTTATATCCATGTTGTAATTAGTAACCTGAATAGGCATCTGTGACATTGTGACTGCGTACAGTGCCTCTTCAAATGGTACTGTTTTTGTTGTACCTTCTGCAGATGATCCTTCAATCCTGTTAGTAGTTTCTGACTTCTTTGTGTAGGCAGTCTCTGACTCCTGTATTCTGTTTGTACTGCTTTGAACAGAGTTTGGATTAGTAGTTTTTGGACTAGTTCCACCACTGCGAACTTTTGCCAAAATGCTAGCCCAGCGCTTTGGATCTATTTGGTTGTTTGACATACTAATTCTTCTTCTTGACTCTACAGTGTTAACCCTGTCCCCTCCTGTGGTACTTACTCTTCCCCTTGGCATAATAGGGCGTCTCCAAGTATTCCTAGATGGATGGCCACCCCTTATTCCCATATTTGGGACCCTCCTTCCATTGGGTAAATCAGCACGCCTTAGAGGGGCTTTCTCAGAAAGCTCTTCAGGATCATTATCCCCAGATGACTCCACATCATTAGTCATGATGACTTTTATTTTGGTTGAAAGTCCCTCAGCAGGTTGAGGCCTGCTGGAGTATTTCCTTAAGGGGAGGGTACCTTGTGGTCTAGCTATTATTACTTTTGTTACCAAAGTGTCCATCCCATGCTGGTTTCCTGCTACACACTTATAATATCCACTGTCTGAAAGCTGACTGTGTCGAATAATCAGAGTTCCGTTTGATAACACAATTGTCTTAGAAATGTTTACCCACTTGTTTACAATGCTTCCATCAGGAAGAATCCAGTGTACATCAGCATCAGGCGACCCAGTGGCAACACATGGAAGGGAAACAGCTCCTCCTGCAAATCTTGTAATTGGCTCTGTTACTCCTTCACCTCCAGGAGGTGGGCTGGAGGATTCCTCCACTGTCAGACGAAAAGGGAGGATAGTGAGGTCATCAGAGACCTGTGCAATACAATAGTACACTCCTGAATCAGAATGTTCAAGAGATTTGATTTCAAGCAGGCCAGAACTTGATGCTGAGAGCCTGTTATCACCACTGCTATAAGGTGTTTTTAATATAGAGCCATCAGGGAGCATCCATTTAACTGACTGGTTCCCTGAGCTATGTATGGCACAGCTTATCTCAACAGGACTTCCCACCACAGCAGCCTGCATTGTTTTAGTGTCATTTTTGGAATCAATTATAACCCACCCCCTTTTCTGCTGTCTTAAAGATTCAGTCTCCACAACTTCAGTCAGATGGGTGCTTAGAAGGAGTCTAACACTTTTACTTGTAGACTGAAGTCTGTTAAGCTGGAGGTCCATTGATGGCTGCATTAACCAGGATGGCTCAGCTACTATATCTGCTTTCACTCCCGTATAGTAAAGAGCATCCCTTTTAACATCTTGCCGATATCTGAAGCTAACGTAAGGGTCCTTCCTTAACATAATTTCCCTTTGAAGGTGGGCTGGAACACCACTGTAATATGCAATCAATCTCCACAACCTCTCATAATTCGACCTGTCAATGGGACACTGTAGATCTAATGTCAGAGTCAGGTTTGCTGATATTTGATTCTGGTTAACATAGTCCCAGCCTATGCTAGTCAGCTCTCTTGGCTCAATGACAAGGCAGTTCAAGTCTACTTGATGTCCATGTTCGTCTGACAGGCCCAGGGAAATGTTGCCTAGGGGTTGACGAAATTCATCCATCGTCAGGAGTTCACTTTCTGTGTCCTCAGAGGAAATGACTCCATGTGGGGTGCTGAGAACGGGAATATTGCAAGTGGGCCTCTCTATCTCCTGGAGATGTTTCTTCTTTAGGTGTTTTGGAGAGGAACACACAGGGCAGAGCTGGCCTTCATAATAAGCTTTGTCCTTCTTACATTTTAACACACCTGGGAAATAAAAAAAGAGGGGGTCAGAAGTAAGTGGACATTCATCATGATAAGATAAAGTCCTAAAATTATATGTCCCTTTAGCATGCTCTATCCTGTAAACACATTGAAAACAAATCTGCAACTAATATTGCTGTTTTTAATACTGTATAATTATAAATGTCATCATATAATCTTATGCAGCACATTGTGCTAAATCTATTTCTATTACTTTCCATCTATATGATAAGAACATCCAAATTTGGAGATTTTTACAACAACGTCATGATAACAATGACCTTGTGAATTTGTATTCCACTCTTTGAACCATCTCATGTGGCAGTCACAGGTCCAGGGGTTCCCATGCAGGGACAGGTTCTCTAGGTATGGCATGCCTGCCAGCATCCACTGTGACAGTGTGGTAAGTGCATTATCAGACAGGTACAGGTGTTTCAGGGTGGACACTGGGAAGTGCCCAAGAATAGAGAAAGTGGAGAAGGTGGCTGGGTGGAGCTGCTGAAGTTGGTTACCCTCCAGTTGCAGAAGACGAAGAGAGGTGAGGCCTTGAAATGCATCAGGGTTAATGAACTCAAGTTTGTTGTGATCCAGGTGCAGCCTAGTGACACTCCAGAGACCCAAAAGGGTTTGTCTGCTAATTACCTTCAGCTTATTATAGCTTAGTTTCAGCATCTGAGGAGAAAGAAGCATTGAACCAAATAAATTTATTTATTTACATTTGCTTTAACAATCTGAATTCAAAACCTTCAAAAAAAAAAAGTACAGAGAGAATGATTTCTTAATGGGAAATTTCAAACAATAGTGTTGACAGCACCTGAAGGGATACGAGGTCGCGGAATGTTCCATCAGGAATTCGATTCACATCATTCCCATGCATCAAAAGCAGCTCTAGTTTTCGTAGCCCAGCAAAAGAGCTGTACGCTATTTTATTTATAGTATTGAACCTGAGTGGAGGAAGGACAAAGGAGTGAAATAACAAGAATGTTAACTGATATACTGCAGATTTACCAAATAGAATCTAACATGAAATTTCAATATATTTCGGTATGATGCCAATCTTGCCTGGGACAGCCAGACTAAGTCTCGAACATCCGTGCATTGTTGTAGTTCATCTGTAAAATAGTCTGAATATTCCTGGCATTTAACATCATCAAGGGACATTCCCACTAACCTACAGATGAACCCAACTGGATGACTGGTGAAAAGTCTTGAAACAATGAATAATAAAATTTAGTTTCAGACATGCTACAATGACCTAGATGAATGATAACCAAGGTTATTATTATATTATAAATAATGGTTTAAATTTGGATCTGTTTATTATACAAAGTGATTGTATGGCTTCAGAAGACTTGTAAAATAGTGCACGTCATATGGACTGCTTTTACTGTGGTTTTATGGTGTTTTTGTCCTTTAAGCTTGACAGCCCAGAGTCACTAGATACTGTATATTAAATATAAAAGTGAAGTAATATAAAGTGAAGATATATATTTATAAAGTGAAGATTTGTTTTTAATTTCCTTTTGTGTAGGGGTGTATGAATGACCCCCCAGTTATAATGGTTGCTATGCCACTGCTTTTGTGTTCCACAGAAGAAAGTCATTTTGGGGTCAGTTATTCAATAACAATAACAATAACAATAACAATAACAATAACAATAACTGTTACAGATGAAAACTAGAGTGAATTTCTTTTTTTTTTTTTCTTTTTTTTTCTTACGAAAATAAAAACAAAACTGAAACTAAACTAAAC